>NW_021938895.1:7033450-7268902 GCF_001715985.3 Manacus vitellinus
TTTTTTTTTTTTTTTAGGCATATAGAGTAGGTAGAATTTAATCTAGAAGGCTAAGATTACAACGGTCTTAAAACAATGGCAACTGGACAATAGCATTACCGTATCTTCAAACAGGACAAAGGGTAAGAAAGCTGGAGACAGATGTAGTCTTTCAAGTTTATGATCCTATTTTGCAGAGTAAATTTATCTTGGCATGAGTGGGTTTTGTTTCAGTCAGAACACAAGTGATTTGTTCTTAATTACTCACAGAACTACTTTGTGTTAAACAAGAAAAACCCGCACGGTTTTTTGCTATAGGAGAATTCAAATAGAGAGCTCTCGGGGTCTTTTTCTGCTTTTTTTTTTTTTAAAAAAAAAAAAAAGACCTGATAACGATCTGTTTACATGAAGCAGAATTAAAGGTGGAGGTGACACCGAAATCAAAGAAACATCGATCTCTCTGCGGGCAAGCGGGAGACCAGAGAGTTACTGTGCTGTGAAACACGTTTGCTTTGATGTCCCGGAGTGAGGGGGCTTCTTTATAAAATACCCTGCTCTTCATCTGTATTTTTGACTATCCCGGTCGTACAGCGCAGAAGTGTAGTTTACATTTCTGGAAAAGTGCCAAGAAACTTGTAGTAACGTGAAAATTCTGCTCCCACCTCATCCTTTCCTTTTTCTTTTCTTCTCTCTTTTTTATTTTTTTGCCTTGTTCTCTTTCTTTTTATTTTTCATCTTTTTTTTTCCCTCTTGATTTAACAGAACTTCTCTAGCAAAAAAAAACAACAAAAAAAAGGTAGCAAACAAAAAAATTCCGTGAGTGCAATGGATGTTATTATGACCAATTGTATTTCTCCTTGATTTGTGCCCCACTCTTCGTTTGGGGAATTGATTGAAAGAGAATTTTTAAAATGTTATTGATCAAGAATTTGCCCACATTGACATAGCAGATTTTTTGCTTATATGCTTATACATCCTATATTAAATAATTTCTCAGGATATGAAGAAAGAAAGAATTATAAACCCAGAACTTTACTTCATTCGCAATAGCCTATTTCATGCTTGAGATCTAGAGCTACCTAGATAGGAAAATAGACACGGAGCCGCTGTGATGGACAGAAACAGACATTTTCAGGTACCCAGACAAGAGAGTTTTCTGTGCACTTTGTTCTTGGGGTCATTGACTGAGGCATTTGTGCTGTGATGTGGACACACTTAGCACATAGGCAGCACTAACTAAGTAGAAGTATATCTCCTGTAGAAAAACAAAACAGTCTGGTTGGTTCATCAGACTTAAATCGTTTATTAAAAAAAAAAAAAGGAAAAAGAAAGAGAAAAAGGAGAATTGAGAATATAATGTATGTATTTTTCAATCAGTCACTATCCAAAATGCATCCAATTGAAAAAGGAAAAATGACAAAATCTCTTATTCTGGGTCATTGCAATGGAATTCCTCTAAGGTTTGAACCTCTTTTCCTGCTGCTGATTTATGTAAAGCAGTGTGAAAGGTGGACCCAGAGTACAGAGCTGTTCAGAGTAAGCTTCTCGTCTCACACCCTCCCAACCCCAGCTCCTCTGTCCAGGCAATAGCCTACATATAAATCAGATTTGTTTCCCTGCTCTTTAGACCTCTTCCACCACCACTTTCCACTCCCCACCCCCCCCACTTCTAGCCCAGAGGGACAATTGCTGCTCTGCAGTACTTTGCTGGCTCCATTTCTCCAAAGGGGTATTACTCTTCACATGGGCATGAACTGTAGTCTGAGTACTGTGCGGACCCCGACAGGATCTTGCGGGGAACCTACGGTGACTCAGCAGGAAGCCTATAGGGTTCTTAGGAAGACCCTATGTGGATCCTGCAGAAATCCTGCAGCAAACCTGTGAGGATCTTGTGAACATCCTGTGGGGACTTCATGGGGATTCTGCCAGAAAACAGCCCCATTGAAGGCAAATTCCAGAGTTCCTCAGGGCACAAAGTGAGTATAACCTGAGGGCTGTGGAGTGAGGAGGAGGCTCCCTGGGCTGCAGAGAAGGGATGTCTCCAAAAGCCATGGGTGCTCTCTCTCAGCCTCAAAGAGAGGAAGCTACATCCCCACCAATAACCCTCAGGAGGCATCTACTACCAAACAGTTGACAGCAGCAGGGGCTGAATTTTCAGGCAGGGCCAGATATGACTCGCTGCTGCTGCCTTGTAGCATTTTCCCCTCTGCCTTATGGGGTGGGATGGGTAGAGATCTGGCCCAGAGGAGAGGTTGGGGTCTTGGCAGGACCCTGAAACACAGAGCAAAGGGGTGGCACCCAGCCCAGTGAAAGGGTTGTGGCCCTGCAGCTGCTGGGCTGGATGTCCCATGGGAAGGGTCTCTGGAGCCCTTACCTTTTTGCCTTTTGAAGGCTTCTAATTAAGCGATTGCCTAGATTAGGATGTGGGCTTGAAGCCAAGCACTTCCCCTGGGGAGAGCAAATGGCACTTCAGATCCATCACCCAAACTCAGCATTTTCCCATTTCTTTTTGCAGTACACAAGAGGGAATGTTGTTGGCTGGTATTTTCCCCATAATGTTTTTTTCCCTAAAATTATTTTCTTTTTTTGAATGAAGAAAGATATGCAGTTCCAAGCACCCAATTGCCTCCATTGCCTCAGAGGCTTGGCTGAGGCCAGACTGCAAGGAGCCAAACAACCCAGGGGCAGCAAACTCTGCACCCCCTCCCAACATCACCTCAAGAGTCAGGGTTAAAGGCAGTTTTTGTGGAGAGACATAGTGGGCAGTATCCCACTATTTTCTAAAGGCTGAGGTGACCCAGGAAGAGATTTTAAATCACATGGGTGAAGCCCAGGCTTTGTGGGCCAAAATGGCATCTCTTGGTGGTCCCATGCAGAGGATCATTGGAGTCTGCATAGCAAGGGATGCTGTTGAGGGGTGAATGATTGTGGACGGAGTACAACTTTTGTGCATGAGAGAGAGATTGGGAGAGAGAGAACTTGGGGATACGCTTGTAGCCAAGAGCTGGTCAGGCCTCTGTAAGTCCCAGGCAGCCCCCTCCTGTGACTTTGGAAAAGGATGTTAATGAAGAGTAAGTCAGAAATTTCCTCTGCATTTATCTTCATATAAATCTACCTTTCCCTCTTCCCCCTTCCTTCTTTATTTTGCAGATATTTTCCTCCCCTGTTCCCAAGATCCTCCTCCTGAGCGGTCACCATGGGAAGTAAAACCCTTCCAGCCCCCGTGCCTATCCATCCTTCCCTCCAGCTTACCAACTACTCCTTCCTGCAAGCATTCAATGGGCTGCCCGCTGTGCCCTCCGACCACCTCTCCAACCTCTACGGCTTCAGTGCCCTGCACGCTGTGCACCTGCACCAGTGGACTCTGGGGTACCCAGCCATGCACCTGCCCCGCTCCTCCTTCTCCAAAGTGCCCAGTGTCTCAAGCCTGGTGGATGCACGATTCCAGCTGCCAACCTTCCCACTCTTTCCACATGTCATCCAGCCCAAGCAAGAGGCTACCAATGTGACCCTCAAAGCCAAACCCCGCTTTGACTTTGCCAACTTAGCAGTGGCTGCCACACAAGAGGACCACTCTAAACTGGGACAGGCAGACAGTCAGGGCTCACCTGCAGGGCTGGGGTCTTTGCTTGAGGTGACTAAACTCTCTCCAGAGAAGAAACCCACGCGGGGAAGGTTACCGTCCAAAACCAAGAAGGAGTTTGTGTGTAAATTCTGTGGCAGACACTTCACCAAGTCCTACAACCTTTTGATCCATGAAAGAACCCACACAGATGAACGACCCTACACATGTGACATTTGTCACAAGGCCTTCCGAAGACAGGATCACCTGAGGGATCACAGGTAACTATTTTATTTCTCCTTTCCTTTTTTCCTTGTGTGTTTGTACTCTCCCAGTTACCCATCTACATACTACAGTGTTCCCTCTAAGTTTTCCTCTGCCCACTGCTGGTGGAGGAGCTTAGGTAACTCACTTTGGAAGACATACCTCACTCACTCCACAAAACCAACTCTCACAACCTCCTTCTTAGCTTCCACAGAGGTTTTCATGCTCCATTTGCATCTTGTGTCCTCTGCCTTTGGGTTCATCCAGAAGTGTCAGGAAGACATACAGCCTGAGGATCCCAAAGTAAGAGAGAAACTTTTTATCCCTAAGAAAGGTGCCCTATAAGCCTCTGACACCCTCCTCTCCTCTTGCATACACACAGACAGACAATTACCCAAGCGTGGCACGCCAACACTCTCTGTCTCAGCAGTAGGTGTAAAACATCTCCAGCATGTTCTTCCTTGGGTAACTCATTGCTGAGTGTGGCCGGCTATTTCTGATGTCTCAATTGTTTTTCTCTCTCTAGATATATCCATTCTAAAGAAAAGCCTTTTAAGTGTCAAGAATGTGGGAAAGGATTTTGCCAGTCCAGAACACTAGCGGTCCACAAGACACTGCACACGCAAGTAAAGGAACTGAAACCTGCCAAACTTAAGTGTTGAATATCCAACTTCTATGAACTTTTCTTCCCCTTCAGACTTTACACCAAAACCAGAGCAGAAACAAAACTTTCAGGATGGAAGCACTGGACTTTGTGCTTTGTTGTTGTTTGTACTTTAAAAAGGGCAAAATCCGCACCCCTGCAATCCCCCATCCAAGCAATTAACTTCCTAAGTCGTGGGTAAAAAGATTATTTTGAATTTAAAATATACATGAATGATACAGAGAGTGCTAGCTGACTTATGTGGCTTTGATAAACTTTATGCCAAAAGGTGGTGCTCATGTGTTGGACAGGAATCTCTCTCAAGCCAAACGAAACCCCACAAGACACCTCTTCCTAATCCCCCTCCCCCAAAAAAACCCCAAAATCATAGCTTCCAAAAGTATTACTTAAAAAAATCCAACCTCTTATTTTATACTTTTTTTTTGACTGTATAAAGCTTCTTATTTTTACACTTCAGGAAATACAGAGAATTCCAGAAGAAAATTAAGAACTGAAATGGTGGTTTCTCGTCACAGCACCATTAGGACAAGGAGAAGGGCAACTTGCAAATCTCTTTTGCTGGTTTGTTTTCAGAAAAGAAGGAAGATTAATGTTTGGAAATGACCTAATTCTCTCAAGTGGGGAATCCTATCGTGCAGTAGAAAATGCAGACCCACAGGTCCCTGGTGTTCGTGACAGATCAATGTTGATGGGATATGGAGACCTTTTCAATTACTTTGTGGTCTAGTGCGCTGTGAGGAAGTTTGTAACTTGTGGACTTATTTAAAAAAAAAAAAACAGAAGAAAGAAGGAAAGATGGCAGTACATCAGACTGACGGTATGCACAACGTGGTTTTAGTGGTACTTTAAAGTCTTCGTGTGTCCTGGTGTGAGAGAACAAATCTCAACTTGAGAGCATATTTTTTTAAATGCTGGCTTTCTGAACAGTGTATTCAAATTAAGAGACATTCCAATAAGTTTTGTTTATTAAAGAAAAAAAAAGTTGTATGGCTGTTTGGCACTTTATGCTGATTATTGGTAATTGACATTTATCACTGGATTGTGTGTGGTTTTTAAGTATTAAAATAAATTGTTATTTTACAGGCAAATCTTCATGGACTACATATGTGTTCATTTGGTTTCTGGTCTCTTCTGTGGCAAACCCTCTCCTTCAATATTAAGAACCTATTTCTTTTTCATTTTTTTTTTTTTTAGTTAAGTTTCAGTACTTGTTTCTGCCAGTCTTGGAAAGTCTGGATCTTTTCTTTATGCATTAGCTTTACCCCTCCTAATTTTCTTTTCTTTTCCTTTTTTTTTTTTTTTTAGGCTGACAAAAGTAAACAGATCTGCAGAGAGTCAAATAATTTTGCTCCTAGTGAGGAAAAAAAAATCGTCTTGGGTAACTAAATCTTGGGTATTAGCTGATAAGATTAGGTGTCAGAAGTGTTATAAAACAAATCAGATGAGTAATGGGTGAACTGGTGCTGCTCTCAGAGTCTGGAGGCGCTGAGGGGAGAGCCGCCTTCGCACCCCCTTCCCGGCGCTTGTCAGGAGCGGGCATTTTTCAGTCACATCTTCAGCCGGTTCAGCGCTGACTGGGGCGGCCTTTGATTCCCGGCAGCTGTCTTAGATCAGAGATGTTTATTCCACTGCGAAACCTCTTTGGATCGAGACGAGGGAAAGAGTGCTCAGTGTTGGGGGATCCGCCTGAGCCTTTGAAGCGCCTCTTGCCGTCCTTTCTCGTCCCCTCGGCAAACCCTAAACCTTTTTCCTCCTGCCTCAAGTCAGTGCCTCCCCGCGATAAGAAAGCCTCCTTCTTTACAAAATTCGCAAATTAGGGCGGCGACGAGGCCAGAGTGACGCCGGAGCTGCCTGGCTGCTCCTGTGTGGCCGGGGCGCGAATGTTCTGCCGCCAGCAGCTCGGTCCAGTGCGGGTCTTTTCCCCTTTTCCCCTTGCCGCTTTTAGAAATTCTTTCTTTATTTGGTCAAAGAATTCTATCAACGACAGGAGAAAAAGTTGCAATTGTAATTCATTTAATGTAAGGGGAGGGAGGGGAGAAACTTCTCTCCCCTCTTATTTGTTGGACACTCATTCAAGCGCATCGTAACTAACGTAGAGGCACTTGCAGGACGGGCTGCAGACCCACCTCTAACGTGGAAAGGCCCTCGGGGAGCGCGGGATACGAGGTTCTGCCTGTACCCACATCCAGCTCCGGAGGCTGGGAGTATGGGCAGCGTTTGAAGCCGGCTTGCTTTGGCTTTGCTTCCCACCCCGCCACTCACTTCCCAAACCGCGAGAATGCGTTTGGTTTTGCATCTGAAAAAAGGCATCTGAAAAGCAACAAGCGAGGAGTGCAGGGTGAAGTCCGCAATAATCTGCAGGTAGAACGGCCTGGCCCAGCGCGGGAATAGCGCAGGAGGACGCGGAGTCCTGCGCGCCGCTCCGCCGGCGCCTCCTGCAGGGAGCCCCCCTGGAACGAGGAGCATCCCTTCGCGGCGCTAGCTCCGCGCGGCCCACCAGGGCCGGGATGCGCTTGCTCGGCAGCGTTTCTCGGAGGAGATTTGAAGGTGTCGTCCTCCTCACCTCCCCGCTCCTCCACTGGGGGGTTTAGAGGCGTCGCCTTGCCCTCCGTGGAACACGCCGAACGCCCCCGGCCCGCGGCGGGAGGGAGACCCTCGGCTGCCCCCGGCGTGCCCCGCTACCGGGCCAGGGGCACCGCATCCCGCATCCCGCCCCTCGCCGAAGGGGACCCGCAGACCCGATCACTGACACGGCGTTATCGGGCAGCCCAAGGGCTGGATGGTTCATGCTCCACGATGCACTTCTAAAGGGAGATTCAGAGGGAATATCCTCGATGAATTTCCTCGTCCCTCTTGTGTCGCTCCTGGCACCAAATAAAGGAACGGGGATGCTTCCGAGGTTCTGTCGCGGAGAGAGAAAGCTCTATCGCTTGGAATTAGTAGGTTTTCAGAGGTCGTAACTACGAGGCAGAAATCCGAGTCGGGTCCACGGGGAGGGAGGAAGGGACTCCGGGAGAGTCACTCCACCGAGGCTTTCCCACGGTCGCTCCACCGTCTCCTTAACATCGAAAAACTGAAACACCCGTGGCGAGGTAAGAAACCGTGTCAGTTACTGGTTCCTGGGAACCTTTATAACTGCGAGGTCGCGAGGGTGGACAAACCACTTTTCCCAGCTGGACATGAGAAGCATTTTATTTGTAAGGCTGAAACCTGGCGATCTGACTGCAAAGAATTTCTTTGGACCTGCATTTTTATGTGCAGTTAAAAAGAAAAAAAAAGCACCAGAATTTACATAATTGGAAATACAGATGTATTAAAACTACGTGGGCATACGGAGCACAGGATGCACACACAACCTCTTAATGCCATTTGTACTACACTAATACGTGTGTGTATTTCCTCCTCCCAGAAGGCCACTTTCGCTCTGGTGCAAACAAAGGCTATCTATCTGGTCACGCTCTCAGCTGCACTGGGGAACAGTTCGCCTGTTCTCTCCACTGTTTTGAAATTTGCTAGGCAGTATCAATCCAGGGATTCCAAGGAAAGCAAAGTAGAGATGAAATCATGACAGTCAAAAGAGATAACTCGTACTAACCCCCAAAATAAATGAAAGGAATTAGATGGGAAATGTGCCTTTTGAATCAGGATCACAAATAATTTAAATGATTAATTACCTTCCCTTTCTTTTTTTTTTTCGTTCTTTTCTATCTTTGCATGTGTTTTAATCTGACATTTGTACAGTGAATAAAACTTACTTATGCCTCTGTCTGCCAACTGAGAACTGATTCTGTTTTCACAGTTGCTTTAAATTTTGCATTTTCATCATAAAAACATTACTGAATGGGAACTTGCAAGAGTCAAAAACTGGACACCTGACTCTAGTTGCCTCTTCCTGCAAGATTTATGAGGGAAATGCAGATTTTTTTTAAATTATTTTTTTAATTATTCTTTTTAACCATTTCCAGTTCAGAAGGAAAATGTAAAGATGTGTTGGCACATCTCTCTCTCTTTCCTGCCTTTTGCATTCCAGTCATTCTTTTTCTGCCCATAAACTGTTACTACTCCACGAGAACCTGATTCTGCACAGCCTACTCAGCCTATTTTTTTGTTGGATGCAGGAAGAAATCCTGTCAGATGGGGTCTTCAGTGTACACTCATGAAACAGAGCAAAAGCGTCTCTGAGAATGTGCACTGGAACAGCAAATAGTTACTTTTCAGCTGTGGATTGCATGTGCCTCTGAAAAGGGGACCACAAATCATTAGGTTTTTAAAAGTTTTGTATGAGTTGTATATTAATCCCAGTTTCCCGAGGGATGGATTAATCCCAGCTTCCCAGTTGTGTGGCTACAGACAATATGGATGGGTTTAGGGGCAGGGGAAAAGGGAGATGGGTAAAGGAGGGGGAAATTAAAAAGATATATCACAGGAATACATGGCCTGAGTGGTGAGGAGCCGTAAGTACTTAAGTTTCAATACCTTCTCTATCTCTGTCACCACATGTGATCTGAAGCAAATCACTTCAGCTCCCTGTTCTGGTTTCTTCATCTGTAAATTGGGGGTAATTCTGCTGATTTTGCTCCCAAAAGACCAGGTACACTGATGTAGAAACTTCTGCTCAACTCTCAGTAGTGAAAGGAGAAACTCTAATTCGTACCTGGGCAGCTGAAAGCAGGGGCTGATCTGGGAGATCTAATGGAGTGTGCAAGACAAATTTATATTCACGTGTAATTCTTTTCCAGCCCTGGCAGTTTTGCTGAGAGATGGAGTCCTAGAGTCCAGTATGCTTTTCTTCTCTACATTCCTATCCAGTGACTACACAGGAGGAATGGCATGGGCCAAATTCATCCCTGGTGGGACTCCAATGACATCAGTCATCTTTATAGGAGTTTTTTGAATGAAGTCAATTGGGTTTTACAAGGACTGAGTTTGGCCACATATGTGTTTAACTGCTCAGAGAGCTGCAGTGAAGGAAGCTTCCCTTGACTTAGGAAGAATCACTTCTGATCTGAGTCTGGGAGACACAAGCAAAGCCATTGACTTGTTTTGCATAGTCAGGTTCACCTTATTTAAACTCAAGGAGCAGCAGAAGTATTCTCAGCATCCAGTAGAACTTCAGAAAACCAGCAACCTAGCTGCCTCAAAATGTTCATAGCTTTTGATGACACACTGTATTTGTCTGTGTGGCTCAATTCAGCATCGTGCCACGGATACCCAGAAGACATGTTTACATGACACAGGGCAGCACCCTGTGGGTATACTGGCAGGAGGCCTGTGAGCAGAACAGTGGCTTCAACACAATGCTCTGCTGGGGCTGTTTGGCTCTGTCTTTTATCAGACCTAGCTGTTCCAGGGTCTCCATCATGCTCATATGTCTCTGCCACTTCCAGTCCACATTTCCCTCACCACTGCTCTCTGGGGCCGCAATGTTCCACTGCCAATTACACCTGATGAGAACATGATAAATCACTAAAGAGGTACATTCTGTTTTCCACCTGTGACTTAGCTGCTGATGCTGACTCCCCCTGCACCTTATGCTTGTGCTTTATTGGAGTCCGATATTACACCAAGCATATACAAAAGTTTATATTAGCATTATGGTTCCTGAGTCAGTGGCTATTGAAAAATAAAACAAATCAACAGACTGATCAGTGTCAGTGCTTATCAAGTTTGTCTACAGAGCTTGTCACCACTAATCAGTTAAATTATTTGCAACATCTATTCATTCTGTATTCTTATTGTATCTTCTAAGGAACAAGTTAACTTGAACAGCTAGAGAACTGTATTGCTAAGTCCGAGTAGCACAACGTGTGTTCTGCTCATATGAGGTACCTCAGCTATTTCACAAGGGATGAATGTCATGTCTCTTTTCCTGTTTTTTAACTTACCTTCTGTCTTTACTGGGTCTTTGGGTGATGGGACTTACATTTAATTTTTAGTATTTTTACGTTATATGTGTAGAATAATGAAATGTGAATTTATGGGCTTGTTCATCTCTTTTACAGCAACTTGACTTGGCTGAATCAAGTGGAGCTATTCTAGTTTTAAAGCAGAAGTTGTGAATTAGACCTAGTGATGGTTTTGCTGCAGCCACAAAATCCATGTTACTGAGACCCACTATCACATTTTGTCACTATTTAATTTTCCTAAGTTTAATTTTATCAATTTGTCTTCTGTCTCTATTTCATACTAAGGATAAACTGAGGAGAGAAAAAAAAAGAAATTGTTATGGACTTTTCAACAGCCTGTACTAGAGACCTGATACTCAGTTTTCCTCTTTTGTATTTTCTTCTTCAATCCCTATTTCTCAGGTAATGTTGTGTCCTTTTTTCCTCCCCCATCACATTTGTTAATACTCCTTCTCATCTTTTTGCTTCCTTAGTGTTGTTAGAGTTCTTGCCTGCCCATCTCATTTCTCAATTTGTGTTTCTGCCTCTTATTCATCTCTGTTTTAATCTGCCTACATGATGCTGCAACTGTTTTATTTGTCACATCAATGGACTTATTCTATTTTAATCTGGACTTCTTTTTGCTACCCTTTGGCCTTCTGCATCAAGCTCAACTTAATGTCTTCCAGAATGAAACTCAACACAAACCTGTCTTTTTCCAAGTTTCTGAATTAATTAATCTCTTCACCCTCTTGCTTTCTTCGCTTGTTTCAAACAACCTCATAATTTCCACTCTTCTCTCATCACGACACCTCTTCTTTTTCTGGCCTTTTGGTTTCTAACTGGGGCTGCTCAAATCACATGTTATGGGTGAATGACTAGTCTATTTAACAACATTTTTTTCCATTGAAGAATTGTCCAGACACAACACGGCTTTCTTCCAAATGTATGTGAAAATATTTCAGTTTATATATGTCTTTTAAATTCTTTTGAGGCTTACTCTTTATCTATTCATTCTCCAGGAGTTCAGTACCAGTCTAAAAAACATGTCTCAGGTACATTTTCAGAGAACAGAGGAGAAACTTCCCATTAAGGAAATATTTAAGTAGGTAAAAGCAGATCTCATCTAAAGTTATATTAGATAGGAGAGGTCTGTATGCTTAATGCCACCCTTAGGGAGTAACTCCATACTGATGAGTGTGTTCATGATCCTGCTGTCCTTCCTCACCTGCCGCAGACCTTGAGGCTGGTCAGAGACACATCCAGAAGAAGGACTACACTGCACGCCAGAGAATGAGGAAGGATGGCAACAATAAACACCTATACAGGGCTGTAGGACTCTTCCTCTGCTCAGGAAAATTCTTTTTCAGGCTCTTCCATCCTTTATTATTTGAATTCTCAAACCTTAAGAATAACAGCTCTCCATGGTTCTTCTCAAAGTTACTCTTACCTGGTTGTCTCTGCTGTGTGCAGTGAGCACTGCAGCCTCATGCTGGTGCCTCTTCCAGTCTGGCATTCAGCTGGTCTCACTGGGGTATGTTCAGTGGTTAATGTGGTTGGCCATACTGTCATGAGGCTTTAAGGATACTTTTTTTTCCTGTGGGTAGAGTTTCATTTTAACTAAACATGGTGACAGGACAGCTAATTTTTATTTTAAATTTGCTTGATCTGAACTTTACCAACATTCCTTATTGTACACAAGATAATTTTTTTCCACTTCAAATGGGAAATTTTGCTTTATGAATGAAACTATATTGTCCATTGGCTTACAGGTTCTTCTGTCCCTCTGTTTCTTCGCACACATAGAACATGGCTGATGAAATTGTTCTTGAAAGGGACATGAAAAATAACATTGTCTGTGGCAGAAGGAGAAATCACAGACCATCGAGAATGTGCCACTTCCCACCACTTCCCTTCAAACTGTCAGTCAATTGTTTTGGTGCCTATTGTGTACTTCTTTTTGCCTTCTTCCTTAAAATGTACTTCTCTGGGAAAACAACTTTTCTAGCACTTTAGAAACATCTCTGTCTTTCACCGACCCTCAAGTGCGTGGCTGGCTGTCCAGGGAGTTACTGGATACTACTGGTATGCCAAATTTACTCTGTGGTGAAGGCTGCCCTGAACAGCTCTGAGCACAGTGTTGGCTGCTGGTCTTAGCAACCAATAAATAATTAAGAAGCTGGATATTTGATAATCCTTAAAGAAGAAAGACTCATCCAACCCTCTACTGTTCATTTCTTCATTAGCACAGACATAGAGTCAGACCGAGGACTGGTTTTCTCTTGAGCTTTTATTTGGTGACCACTTGGACATGGCTTAGGAAACAGTGTCTCTGTAGAAGTTGGGAAATGTTTATTTTCAACTGTTTATTTCCCTCGGTGGATTAATAAGTTTATTTCAAAGTGCTGCAAAAATGAAACCTAGATTTTCAAAATGGGGAAGGAGGAACATTCATAGTGACACAGTGTTTTCATCAAACTCCCTTTTTCATGCACCCCAAAAGAAATGTTTAAATGAATGGCTTGGTTTCCTTAACTTTCCAATGTACTTAATCAAATATGCAAACTATATAAAAGATAATATTAGAAATTACCTCTGTTAGGGAAAATGGAAGGGGAAATCAGATAGAGTCAGTAATGTCCCAAAACAGAACCTTTCTACTGAGCTGGTATCAGCTTGATTATCGCATTATGGAAACAAAACTAAGTTCCTGCAAAGGCTTTACTCAGTATAAAAGAGTCAGCAAGGAAGACTCAGTGGTTTGGTGTCACTTGCTCAGAATCCTTGTGATCCACAAAGTCTCCCGCTCTTTTCCTCTGACACAGAGTTCAAGTTTTAAACTAGGTTTAAGACTCGTCTTGTTTAGTGAGGTCTTCTATTACCTTCCAGGTGGGGATTTTGTGTCTTCTGAGTTTGGGGAAAATATCTATTATACAGTTATCATGTCCTAGGTGGATGGAACATACTGGCCTGTTCTGGGATGCAGTAGGCAAGTTCCCCTCAGTAGCAATCTAGCAAAAGTAGAATGAACATGGATAAAATTGATCATGAGGATAAAACTGTCATTACTGCTGGCAGTCCTGTGAGAGCAATGAGATGCATCAGAAGGGACTGAACAGTGAACAAGAGAACAAGCCCCTCCGGTGGGCATGCCAGTGAGCATGCAATCCCATGGCCAAGTAAAGAGGCAGAAAAGCTGGATACAAGTCTGTCTGGCACTGGCATATTTCTCAGACCTATTTCTGCCACTGTAGAGAATATGCAAGACGAAAGACCAAGAGAGGCTTGGCTAAACCTGGATGTGTGAGCAGGGACTTGAAAGTCAGAATTCCAAAGTCAAACTTCTAAACTTAAGTAAGCACCAAACTCATGGTGTCTCAGTTTTCAGAGATACAAAGTGCCAGAAAGTCTCAACTGAAGTCTTTGTTGGTTGCAAGTGCTTAGCACTCACAGCATTGATTTTGGCACTTAAATTCAAGATTACTAGTTGACTTTAGTAGGGTACCCAGTTTATAAATCACTCCTTGCATTTGGCCCAGTGTTTGTAGATCTCCAGATGGAGAAGAGTGTGACCCAAAGGTGGATTTGGCAACTCCAATATGCTTTAGGTCAAACATCTGTAGAGAACATGTGTCTGATTTCCTTACAACTTCATTGTTTCAGTAGATGGTGTATTCAATGCAATGTTATATCTGCTACTGAAATAGCTGAATGCAAATACCAGGAACCTCTGGGAAATTTTAGTTAATAGGAAAATAATCTAAAACAAATTCATCCAGTTATACAGCCAGGAGAAAAGAAATGAAAATAAAAGAAATTACTGATCCAACCAAGTAGGCACAGAAATGAAACCCCTTTAGGATTTTCTTTTTAGTTTCTCCAACTTCCATTAGTTTAATGAGCAAACTAGGTCAGCAGCCCAGTCTGGTTTTGAATAAACAAATGCCATAGACTCACTAATGTTAAAGTGTCCAGGCATTCAGCATCATTTGCTGCTCTGCTGAGGGAGCTGTGGCACAGCAACTCTTTATTTGGCTCTAATCCTAATTCAGACATTCAGCCCTATGAGTCAATGTAACACAACTGCTGTAATGAATCCTCAACTGTAGAGAAAGCAAGATGCAGTATTACAAAATGTCAATTAGCCCCATTTTCAAACTGGGGTAAGAGAAGTGATATAAACTGCATTTTGTTCCTACATTTGGATCTTATGCTGATAAAATACTGGGAGGTCAACCTGAGGCATAGAAAGTTTTGTATCTCACTGTCATTAAATATTGATATAGTTTCTTGTACATTTCAATAACTTCAATAGTGAAATGTTGTAGAATCAAAAGAAAGCTCTCAGATGCTGTTTCCCCCATATGCTGTCTCTTGTTTTGAGGAAGGAAAGTTTATTTATTGTTTTAACTGGTTATCAAAGATCTCAGTGGCCCACAAACTGATAGAAGTGCTTCATACAAATAGTATTTTTTTCTCACGTGGTGGGTGGAAATCTCCATGGGGAGATTTCACTCCCTAGCTCCCTCTTTTTTTTTTTTTTTTTTTTGTGTCAAGATACAAAGGAAGAAAAAATGCAAATAAACACATTTGACTTAGTATAGCCATAAATGCCTTGGGTTTAGATCTAATAAAGGCTGTTTTCCTGATCCGGAGTAAAGAATTTATTAGAGAACAACTTCTTGGAACACAGGTAAGACATTTTACATAACAGATTGAAAGGGAACAATTTACAAAAAGTTCAAATATTAAAAAGTTTTCAGAAGAAAAATTTGCATATTTATATACATGAAAATACATCACATAAATGAAAAAAATATGCAGAAATATAAATTTAGGGTGAAATTATTCACTTTATGGGGATATTTGAATAGTATTTAAAACAGTGTAGTATTTCTTCTGCCTGTGTTGTAGGTATACAAAGGAACTTTAAAACTTATCCTGAATTCATAACCTGTCTCTCTGCTTTTGATTAAAAAAAGTAATTATTGGGCACTGAAAAGTGGTTAAGACATGCTAAGTCTGGCTCCTGAATTCCAAAATATTGTGTATCCATCCTGTTTTGTTTTTTTTTTTTTTTATGTTGTTGCTGTCAGAAGCAAGAGTTACCAAATTGTGTTGAGAATATGTGCCACTCTTGAAATTGGCACTGCTGAGGGCAGTAATTCCTGCCTGAATATGCATGTATGAATAGGTGCATGCATGGCTCCTTGGTTGCTGTCATGTACCATTTCATGACCTGTGGGGAACTTCTTGTCTAGATGGTGGTGTTACAGTTTTTCTCAATTATTTAAGGTAGAGTTTTATGAGTTTTTGGATGTTGGGAAGGATTAATCCCTCAAAATGCTGACAAACTAATTGAGGGAAGTAATTTGAGGTTTAAACCTTCTACCTTTTCTGCTGATATGAAGGGAGGATTGATTTGCTGAAAGGAAATTTACTACAAAATGGGAATTGCCGTTAAGATAGTGAGTTGGTTGTACTGAAGACTTGACCACTTTCTGGTATAGGCTACTTCATAATATTTCAAATTGAGAACCTTTTCTTTTTTTCATTTCTTTTTAATCTCTTTGCCATGAAAAGAGTTCATGGTGACAATTTAACAGTCATATATCTGCCTACTTGAACTCATTTTTTTAGATAGCGTGTCTCTTGAAGAGACACCAAAATCAACAGCATTTGTGATCTAGGATTTGAATTAGAAAATTAATCAAAGCCCTTAAATCAAACCAACCACTGTTTTTACTTAGCACTGATGTTTCTATACGCACAGCATATCAAACCACACACTGTGTTGTTTGGTATTTAGGTCTGTAACTTAGATACACCAATCTGTAACCAAAGTTTGGCAAAAGTTGAGAAAATAAAAATATATTCAGAATATTTGTTTAAAGTATAATACAAAATTAGTCAAATTAATGAACAAATATTTGCTATATGAGAGTATTATAGTGTTTATGTTGTCCAGATGATCTTTGCTACGTAAATTGTTTATGGACAGACAATATTTATTTTTCAAACTATCATTGGCTGGACTGGTTGTCTGGCAGTGTTCCATTTTCCTGATTAGATGTGTGAGTAGTATTTCCAATTGATATTTTTGCAATTCTGGGTTCTACAAATACTCACATATCTATCCTTTAAATGTGGTGTCTGCATTTACTGTGCCAGTAAAATTCATGGAAATTGTGGCTTAAAGATATTAATTAATGAAAAAAACAAAGGAACATTTCTATTCAAAATGAATTGCAGTGTTTTCCCCAGACTAACGCACAGACATCCCTTCTCTGGTAATAGAGAACGCAGATACTTATAAAGAAATAAATATACATAAATAAAGCAATTGAATTTTATTTCCTGCTTGCAAACTGTGTGTGGGTGGCAGTTTATTCTCTTCTCTTATTCCAACTGGGTTAGATTCAAGTTGGACTTGAACATAGTTTGCATGTTGCCCTTTTCCTTGTGAAACTTGGGAGCCTGTGGAAAGGGGTCATTCGGCAGGAGGAAGTGTAGTGTTTAGAGTTAGACTTTGCAATAGTGGTGAAGCTTAACTTATTGTATTCATATGGTGGCTGGATGGTGCTTGGTTGCTCCTCTCATGTCAGCAAATCAGAAGCCAGATGCCTTACCTCTTTTTTCTTTATTTCCAGACATAGAGCAGTGAGTGTCTTGCAAGGGTCAAACAAATATCTGTGTATTCAGAAGCAAAAATCATGATCATGCTGAAGGGTTTACAGCCAAGCCAGAATGTTTCAGAATTTATTTTTGAGTCAATATCCACACCCAAGCTTTTGTTGCAAAAATCGGTTTTAAAATAAGGGATAAAATACTTTAAAATTGATGGAATTTTCAATATAAGTTTTTACTTAAATATATAGATATTTTCAAATGTTCATCTATATTATATGCAAATACAAAGAGTTTTACTTAATTTTTTATTGATATTCTGTAGACATAATGTCTGCATAGGCTGGCTAGAGTGTGAGTTATATGTTGCACGCATAAATTTCTTTCTTTTCCCTATAGCAAAGGTCAAATGATAGGTCTGGGCTCTAGAGACCCTACCTTCAATATCTTGTATTGGCTTAGGGTAACCTCCAAGTTGCTCATGACCAATAGACTGTTAGCTCTTTAGATAACGTGATTCTGGAGCTACGTTTGTGCCAGCATGTGAAGAGGGTCAAGGACTGGTCTCTGATTGAGACCAACAAGAACTTATGAATAAACAGTTAAAATTAACAATTAAATTTGCGTTTATAAAATAAAAATATCTTATCTCATGTGCTGTTAAAAAACCAGCAGTGTTAGGGATATGATTATTTCAACCTTTTGTGATATCTGCAGGACACTGTTTAAATCTGGGAAGTACGGGTGTTATATCATGAATATATCCTTAGAAAAATAAGCATCCTGACTTTTCCACCCTCATGCTAAAAGGAAGTCTGGTGAAAGTTTCATTTGGAGTCCTATCTGTGATGGTTTGGTGTGGTTGTGGAGCCAGGCTGATGCAGTATGCGATAGTGGAGGCTTCCAGAAGTGATGAGATAGAGGAAAACAAGGAAAGTATTTTTGGAATAGAGAACTTAAAACAAGCAACAGGTGTGAGATTTGCTCAATGAACAAATAACCCAGCAGTTAGATAATCACTGCACCTTATCTGGAAAAGGCTTTGCCTCACTCTGCTAGGTAGAGCTTCCTTTCCCTGCTCCCATTGACTAGAAGATTTGGATTAGGAAAACATCAACTCCTCATCCTCCCTAGGTAAATGCGTTGGCAGTATCTAACAGTATCTGCATCTAAGAGTAGATCCACTTGGACACTAATCTAAGCTCCCTGGCACTTCTGTATTTTTCTCCACTGATGTACTAGGTAGAATCTATTTATGCGTCTGAACACTTGTTTGAGAGCTTGTTTGGGGATTTTCTGGTTTCCTTGTAAGTGTGGTCCTAGCATTTGCACTCGCAAATGACATTTGAAGTTCCTTGCTTGATCAGAGCTGTATAATCACATGAACACTGAAGTCCATCTGAAACCTGGAGCTTTTGCTCTGTTCCCTGGGAGTCTGAGAGCACTACTATGAGACTAGATATGAGAGTAGTGGGAGAGGAATACCTTGTTTCTAGAGAGTCAGAAATAATCTTTTAATGATATTCCCCTACTCGTGCAGGCTGTTAAGACATGACTGAGCCTAGATTTAAAAACTTTTGCAAAATTTGTCATTAGCATGTTCACCTGGTGGGAGAGAGAAAAACCTCCTTCCTAGAAAGACATCATACACCACCATAATTGGCAACATGTGCATTAGATGCACAACTTAAAATCAAATTGGCATGTCTCAGAGATTCCATCTGCTGTCAGATATAACCTACCACAAAGTGAGCAGCAGATCTAGACTCACTCAGACGCTCTGTCTCTCCCCTAAAGCTTCAATGATATGATAAAGTAGGAGTCAAAGTACAGGATTTGTCACCATCATTCTGTTAAGTATTCTGAAGAAAGATGTGATCATCAACCTGAGTAACAATGGCCAAAAAAACTATGAGTCCACTCTGTCTTGTGTGATTTCTTACCACTTTTTACATCTTCTTCTGATACATCTCATGGCAATCATTGCTGAGGGAGGTTATTGGACAACTGAATCACCAGTTGACATGATTTTTCCATACTAATTTTTTCCTAGAAATGGACTTGACAACAAAATCAAATAAAAAAGGTTATTAATTAGTATTAAAAGGATGGCTGGCATCTAAAGGAATGTACAAATCTATAAAACAACAGCATGACTTCTAAACAAAATATGACAAAACATGGTTGATCCTGTAGAAGTCTGTTAAGTGCAGCAATTACAAACCAAAGAACCTCAGTGGCCTCAGTCATTCCTTCCTCATGGTTAAAATGTGTCATGGTAGTGGGCACTGTGTTGCAGGACTAAATCTTCATCTTGCTGTGTATTGTCAACAAGGTGAAATCCACATGCATAGAGATTAAAATATTGATTTTAAAGGGAACAGGAGCGGGCATTTGCAGTTCATCTGTCACTAACAGACAGAAAACATTTTCTTGACTTTGAAGATATTCATATTTAAAATATTTTTAGTTGTAATAGTAATCCTTAACTATTTAAAAAAAACCCACTGAACTAATTGGAAAGAACTATTTATCACAGCCCAGCATTCCCAGAAGAGGAATCAATTTATATAAACATGCTAAAACTGACCTATTTATGAAATGTTATGGAGAGCTGAGAAGAGAACCACAACAGATCTTTATCTTATGTTCACTGTTTTAAAAGATCAACGATTGCATGAAGGCTGAACATAGCTATGGCATATATTTTAGACATGAATGTCAAGGTCATCTAAAATCTGTTGCCAAAGTCACTGTGATTGCCAGCAAAATGTAAACAAATGTTCCAGGGCTCTCATTACACGCTTAATATGAATGTGCTTCCCTTTACACATAAATCACTATGAACACAGCAATCAGTTGCTCCTGTGAACGTCACTAAATACAAATGTAGATGAAAGAAACCATCATAAGTAGTAGATGTAGCCCTTAAGGAAAAAAAAAAAGACACAAGAAGGTTATAGTTGTAATTTAATATTTGATAATATGCTATTTAAAAAGTAATAGGCAATTTTTTGTTAATGCTCTTTAATCTAGTAGATTAATATACACATCAGAAAAATATCTGAAAAGACCAAATACAGTCTGCAAGTTCTATTTTGTCCATAAAATATCTGTCACCTTCAGAGAGCTTTCCGCAGACCTCATTTATCTTAACCAAAGAGGAAAATGCCCACACAGTTGAGATCAATTGCAAAGTTACCATAGAAGCAGAGCGGCAGTTTCTTGCAGCCTTAATCTTACCAGGCAAGGATTTTTTAGAGTAAAGACTGCAATAGTTCTCTTTCATTCGGTGAGAGTTCACTATGCATGGTCAGGTACACTTAAGAAACACTGGGCAGCTCAAAAGAGCCTCCTTCTGTCAGGACTTTTGTGTATCAGGTTGACAAAGTCCAGTTACATCATTTGCTCCTCTCCGTTACACCCAGAGGCCTGAAGATGCAAGATCTGTGTTCTGAGTTCCTTGGGAGACTGGGCATGTACTGCAGAATGTGTTGTATTAGGAGTGGAGCTGCCTGAAGTATCATTCCGCAGCTCTGGTCTCTGCACTGATGTTCCTGATGTTGATACAGATGTTTCTTCTGAGCACCTAGTTACTATAGAAAGTTTTAAGTCATACCAAAGTACTTTACCATTGCTGGAGATTGCAGCGTTCAGTCTCAAATTCTAGAGTTTCCCTAAAATCAATGCAGAAGTGAGGCAAAGCCTTAAGCAACATTATTGCAAACTTACAAAATTAGAACACATGGAAATATAGACAAGAAGTAAAATGATTTTCCAAAGGAGAGAAACCCATAAAAGTTTTGGAAAGAGCAAGATAGAGATAGTCTGACAGTGCCCTGTAACAGTGTTTTATTTATGATATTGCCCAGTAGCATTGCTCTAAGCTAAGACAATCACCATGTAAACATGGATATTTCTTAGTGTTAGTTTTATTTGCTGAGGAATTGAGTGAGAGATAGAGGGAAGGCAGACATAGCAAGGAGGAAAGGAGGGGAAAAGGCTGACAGAAAAAACAAGGAGAGTGCCAAAGCAAGGAAGATAGTGTTTGTGTTTAAAAGAAGAACTTGAAGCTGTGCCAAATCAGAATTTTCTTTAGGAACTTGAGAGCTGAAAAACTTCATGAGACTGCTCAGATCATGGGCAGAAGGAGACACTGCAAGTTCACTGTAATGTGCTGTTGCAAGGCTGGGGAGAGAAAATGGAGAAAAGAAATAAATGGCCACCACTGTAGAGAACTGCAGGAAGATAGAACATAAGCCTTAGCAATTCTTTCAGTAAGCCTAGCTCAGCAGATGGTGTTTAACAAAATCTAGTAGCGGGCAGGGGATTTCATACCCCTTCTATTCTAGGACCAATAAATAAATCAATAATACACACACATAAATAAATACAAAACCAGATGAAATTCAGCTGATGAATTTGGTTTAGCTCTGAGTTTGCAGGGGGAGGCTTCTGGAAGCTGAAACTCTGAAACTCAGGCCTATAAATGGCTGAACTAACAGGAACTTGGAGAAACTCTGTACAAGTTCATAAACTCTTGGAATGGCACAAATGCATTTTGATTGGAACTACACTGGAGCTGAGTTCAAAGGAGGGGTTCACAGTTTTCACTTCTGGTGCACTGAGATGAGACTTCAATGAGACAGTCTTGTTGGGAAAATACAGTTCATATGGAAGGTAATTTTGAAATTTTATTTCCAGCTCAACCTAGGTCAGGATAGTTTGTGTCTAGAGTGTAACTGTACCAACAAAGTTGCAAGAAGAAATTTGCTTTCACTGCCATAAAGTCCTGAAAATTTAGTATTTTTTAATGCAGACCTTAAAATATGGCATCACATCTGTGGCATTTGTAAGGTAGGTAAGATTTGTAAGGTAGGTAGTCAACCTCCATGGCATATCATGAATTATAGACTTTCATTTAGAAGCTGAAATGTTGAATTTGGACATAATCTAAAGCTCCCCTCCCCATGAAAGGAAATAATGAGATACAGGGCTGCAAGGTCTTCGTATAAAGGGTTTCAAATGTTTAATAAGGGATGTTAACTCATTAACTCATCAGTTAACGATGTTATTGCCATTGAAAATATTCAGTTCCTACAAAAAAAGGATAAAAGAGTTGAGCCATAGTTTCTCCCCATCATGTATTTCAATGTGAGGCAGTATGGTGCATTACAGTAAAAGAAACTTAATGGGTTGGAAAAGGTTTATAAAATCTTGTGAGGTAAGGAAAAAGGTAACAAGGAATGATGGTTCACTGTGCTCTCTCTGGTCGTCCATGGGCATTTTCCTACTGGACACTACTGGAGACCATATACTGGACCAGCTGGATGTTTTGTTGACTTAGTCCTGTGGTTGTTCTCATGTAGAAATCATCACTATTCGAAGTGCTGGATGGCATTGTTCTGCTCTGATACTTTCAGGGAACTGAGAAAAAAAAAGATCTTGACCAAAACACTGTTAGTTTCTTTAATGAAAACAAAGGTAGTGACATTTTCTCCAATATGCAACTAAACAAACTTTACAGACACCATTCTAAGATGGAAACTCAGAGCATCCCATTTCCTCCTCCAAGCACCAACACACTAACTGCTTACAGAATCACAGAGCTGGGTGTGATCTCAAGAAATCACCTACATATCTCCTGACTTACAGTGCTGTATTTCTGTAATTTCTGACAGAAGTAGTTCTAATCTACTTTAGAGATCTTCTGTAAGGGAAAGTTTACAGTTTCCCCAGATACTTCACTTCTGTTTGAATGTGAGGCCCAACATGACTTTTTTATGTTTCAGTTTCTTCTTACTATTTTTTTTGTCTGTCCAGCCTCAGTAGAATGTATATTATTTTCATTTTCTTGGCTGCAGTCTTTTATATGTTATTATGTCCTTCTCCCAGAGTTTTATTTTGTAGACCGAGTCCTAGTTCACATTTGGGATCAGACCTTACCCTAGGCACTCCATTCTACTTTTAGTAAAAGAAAATGTATATCATGTAAGTGATGAAAAAATCTGTATTAAAAGTGATAACAACAGCAGAAACCTGTGTGTGTGCAGCACTTTATCCATGTAGACCACAGTTTTGGATTGGATTCGAGGGCTCTGTGTAACCACAATGTTCAGGAGCTTATGGAAGAGCACAGTGGCAGAAGTAGTCTTTACTATTCTACATTTTATTAAAATACTTTATCAAATATTTGGAAATATCATACTCACTTATACTCACTGACACTACAGCTGATCTGTTGCTGCATTCATGTTGCACCAAAAGAGACAAATAAAGTAATAGATAAATAGTTCTTACTATTAAAGTCTACAGCCATTTTTTATATATATTATATATATATATTTAATATTTATATATTAACCTCCAAATGAAACTGTGTATCTCAGGCCTGATTAACTAAATGAGGAATTTGTATTAAAAGGACAGATTTTTCTTGGGTTTTCTTTTTGATGTATACAAATTTTAATACCAGTACTTACATATTTTCAGTGTTGTGATAAACTTGAACTGTGCAAGGGACTTTCATGCTCTCAAAATAATTCAGAGTTAAAGGTCTCTCTAGCTTGCTTCACTGGATATCTGTTTACTCTTAGGAATACTGAAGATTTAAAACAGTATGACTCTGTCCCTTGTCCCTGATTAGTAATTCAGTAGAAGTGTCATAAAAAAAAAATCAAAGAAATGAAAATAAGTGGCATGACACAGGAGACCCCATTTGAGCAATGTTTCAGCTCATGCTGGAAATGGAATCTCCAGTTTCATTTGTTTTGATGTACTGTATAAATATTTAAAGAATGCAAGAATTTTATCCAGCCTTTGCTGAATTTCAGTGTCATGTCTTGGTGGGGGTTTTAACGCTGATACTAATTACTCCTAGAATTGCTGGTTCAGCAGACCAATGGGGGATGCATGTAAGTCCATTTCTTCTCAGAAAAACAATTTGGAACAAGTTTGAGTTGAAGCAATGGTTCAAGTCTCATTGAAATGCCGTGGAAGATGGTGAGCCTTGTTTGTATGTTGTGGAATTCAATGCATGCACGATGAATCTCACCTAACCCTACTCTGCCCATAGGCCTTTATGTATCTAAGCGCTTTTTGGTGTAGAAAGGGTGCTTTCATATACAGTGAAGTAATTTACAAATGACTAATTTAAAATAGCCAAATGACTTCAAACAACAGCGTAATTAAATAATGCTTTGTGATACTTTTATTTACAGCATGCATATGTGTATGAAAATCTCCTAACATGGTTATTGAGAAATCAGGTCCTTGTAAGATTAGAGAGCCAGGACAAAGTCACAGACAAACAGTGGGGTAAAATCAGCAGTTGAAGATTAATATACTAATGTGACAGCTGTGATGCGGCTGATGCATTGTGGATTAAAATGAGGACCTCCAGAGCTAAAAATATGAAGTGAAGACCCTAGAATTTCTAGCACAGGTTAGTAATAGGATCACATCCACCAACAAAATATGTATTATGGAGACATGTAGTCTATCTTGGAGAATGAAAATCTGCCACTTAAAAATCTATCAGACTCACAGGGTGATTACTCTGAGCTGTGACATGAAAACTTGGGGGAAACCATAAAATACTGTCCGTCGTTTGGCTATCAATTTATCATACTTTCCAACTGTGTGTTTGCTGAAGAGTGTTCAGAGCATCTGAACAGAAGAAAACATGATATGGGAGGATACTCCTGCGGGATCAATCATTTAGCCACTATGACTACATCCATACTCTTAAACAAAATAAGCCAGGGTTGCTTGTCTGGCCCTGAAGTTAAGTGCCAGAGGATGATGCCTGTACAAAAATCCCCTTGAAGAGGGTGGCTCTGTCCAGGCTACTGGTTGAGAGTGTTGCTCGTTTTGTGCTTTTGCAAGCTGTGTTCATGCACTCTGAGTCATTGCATCCAAAGCTGTACCTTGGAGCACCTTAGGAATTCAATGATAGGGAAAAACACAGGACAGGACTTGCTCTTGTACCTAGCCCTGTTTTATCATGAGTGAACTTTTATCAGATGAAGTTCATGGACAAGGACTTCAAAGGACTTCAATCTATCCAGCCTATATACTGGTGGTGATACTGGTAAAGGAAAGACAGTGTGTACGACTAGGTGCTGGATGACTTATTATTGGCTCAGAGAATAAGGTCCAAAGCAGAGAAAGACTTGATTGGTTCTGAACTTCACTAGTGTGCATGGTTCATCAAAAACTTCCCAGACAAATATTTTCAAACCTTCAGTCTTTAAATGTAGCACTGTAAGAGAAAGTGTTGGCTTTCCCCATAAAATAATGGATTTTTGTTTAAATAATAGCCCAGGAAACAGAAAAAGATATTGTTAAATGTTACTGAGGTGTTTTTGGGAGTCTCGGGACTTTACTTTTCTTTGGAAGATAGATTACTCATGAAGGCATCATTTAAAAACTTGAAGACTTCCATACTGCAGCTCACTGAGCAGAAGAAATATGGGGCAGTACCAAAAAATGTAGCCTGGTTTTGGAGCCTGGGGAGGTGGAAGGCAGGTGGCATCAGAAATGTAGGTTTTTGATAGCCCCAAATAACTTCAGAGTCAATAGTTTCTAAAATTTTGTTTTGTTTCTGGAGTTAAAGAAATGTTTTTGATTCTTGGGGTTGTCCTGTGCAGGCCCAGGAGTTGAACTTCAGTGATCCTTGTGGGTGTCTTCCAACTCAGGATATTCTATGATTCTACTTAATTTTCTTGAAAAAAAAATAGATAAAAAATTTTTGTTTTCATTAACATTGTCCAAGAGAAATCCTCTCCCCAAAATATTTTCCTGTTCATTTCAGAGAGAACATATCTTGTATGATCTACTCCTTGAGAGATCGTTCCCATGTTTAAACATGCCTGTGCAAAAATATGGGCAGTATACTTATTTAAATTGCTTTATATATAGATGAATGTAACACTGACCTGAAGTTGTTAATCTCACTTCTAAGCAATGTTGTCTTTTCTCCACATGATAGAACTGTCCTTTCTGGAGCTTAAAAAAAAAGAGGTTGTTTTATGCTCTCGGTCTATCTGTCTTTAAGGCAAGGGAATAAATTACGGTCTCCTCATTTTGCTCCAAGAGATTTAGGTAATTCACAGTGCTGTGTAAATAGCTCTTGAAATTTGCCCCATGAGAGATATGCAATTCTAATAGTCTTCTGCCCTTGCTACCTCTGAACTGTGACTTCCTTCCTTCAAGGAGTCTTCTGTTTTCAAAGACAGGACTGCATTTTGGTTTTGGTGCAATGAAATTTTGCAAAGAAAGCACACAATGTTCTCTCTTGTAGCCTTCACTGTTGGCTTTTCTAATTTTGCAACGTCTTGCTAAATTTTTCCATGCCTTGGAATTTTGATAAGAACACCAGGAGTAACCAAGAGAAAGTTCAAAGTGGACAAGAGGAGAAGAAGCTTCCTGATTAGCAAGAAAAATAAGTATTAAATGGCCAATATTATGACAGATCTGTAATACATGTCCAGTTAAAAAAGAACAGTTGGAAAAATGTATACAAAGGTATAACAGGTCCATAATTACATTTGCCCTAAACCAGTGTTTATGAGCCTATTCATAGAAGATAGTTTATGAACCTGCTCTGGGATCCTTCTGGTTGAAAGGCAGTGTATAAATATAAAATCGTTCTCATGCAACCATGGCTGCATTATGTGCTGTATGGTGGACGACTGGAGAAATTAAAAACATGATGGACTGTACGTAGAGTGTGCTGTGAAATACAAACTAATGAACAAATGTGCTAATAAGCAAATGATTAAATACATAAATTAGGAAGCATAATTTGCAGTAGAAAACATGATTGTTTGCAGATGACCAAGGTTTATTACCTTGAAAGAGAATCTCAAAGTAAAGCAAGTGCAGTTTCATTCTTTTCTTTGTATCCAGGTCAATTAATTTTTACTTTCCACAGTGTTGAGGGAGGAACCCAAGATTAGTTTTCGGAGTGTTACATGAATAAGTAAAATTGATGTGATATCTCTATCTGGAGAGTGCAGTTTTACATGCGAGGATAAATTACTTTTGTGTCACTTTCAAATCTTAAATAGCCTCTGTCAAGAGAATAAAATATCCATTAAAAAGATATTTTTAATGCTTATCAGACGTGTTTCTGTGCCAAATACACACTATTCTGTTAAGTACAGAATAGTGTTCTGGTTACTCCTTTGATCTCAATATCTTTCGTCCTGGTCTGCTGCCAAGGATCATTCACTCTCTGCACACATCAGTTGGGACAGAAAAAAATGAATGCAACTGAATTCACATCTCACTTCCCTATTTCTCTCTCTTACTGACTCTGATGTCTCCAGGGAAGCTATTCCTCCCTTATTCTGGTGTGAGTAACACCACCTACAGCTGTACTTCAACACAGACAGGTGATATTTTTCTTGCTTAGACAAATAACAAAGTACCCCTCTTTAAAGCTTGGAGCTGGCCATGTTATGATGACTTTTGTGAGGAAGGACAGCTTGTGGCACAAATACATTACAAAGTATAATGCAGAGCTACTGAGCTAACTTTGCCCATGTCAGGATGTGATCACCTCAGCATGGTACTGTTGGTTTAGGTGCCAGCAATATTAGTTCAGGTGCAGCAACGTGCTAACACTGCTCTGCTACTTCCAACATTCATGTAATTTTCCGTGCCAAGCCTTGCCATCCCTTGCTCAGCTTTGATCTGTGGTAGTACCAGGACTAAAAGAAGTCCCCTGTCTACCTGATGCCTCCTCTTAGATACCCCTATCTGCATTTACATCAATCTCTTTATTGGATTTAATCAAAATAAATAATTCTCCATTTATGTGGAAATATTTCTGTCTTCATTACGATAAATGGAGTTAAGATATGTGTCACAACCAGAGACAGAGGAGGACAAAGGCTTACTTCACAGGTGTACCAACTACCTGACCACTGACCCATTCTCCTTCCTTAATTCAGAATCTGGGTTTTTGTCTCTGTCTTATGAAGTGGTGACCATAGCAGGGATTTCACTGTGGATGCAAATATGAATTTGGTCTCAATCACCTACTGACATCATCTCTCAAACATATCTACCTCTCAAACACTACACCTCTCCTATGAGGAAAGGCTAGGAGAATTGGAATTGTTCAACCTGGAAAAGAGAAGGCTTTGGGGTGACCTAGTTGTGACCTTCCAATACTTGAATGGAACCTTCAAGATGGAGAAAGACTATTCGCAAGAGCATGTAGTCCTGCATGTAGCAGGACTAGGGGGAATGGCTCCAAACTGAAAGAGTTTATATTAGATTAAATTAGAAATTTAAATTAGATTAAATTAGAAAAAATTCTTCTCTGTGAAGGTGGTGAGGTATTGGAAGAGGTTACCACTAGAAACTGAGGATGGTCCATCCCTGAAATGTTCAAGGCCAGGCTGGATGAAGCTTTGAGCAACCGGGTCTACGGGAAGGTGCCCCTGGCCACAACAGGAGAGTTGGAAATGGATGACCTTTAAGGTCCCTTCAAACACAGTCCATTCTGTGAATACAATGATCATCTAGTCCAACTTCCTGAGAACTACAGGACTGGCCAAAAATTCAAACGTTTTTAAGGGCATTGTCCAAATGCCTCTTAAACACTGACAGGCTTAGGGCATTGACCACCTCTCTAGGAAGCATATTCCTGTTTCTGTATTGAGTTTGATTTGGTGAAGCTGGGATTCTGTGTTACCATCAAAGAAATAATAGCAATGGGCTCAATATAGTCAGTATATGCATAATTATTGGCAGCCTAAACTTTCATTTTTGCACTAAAGCACCATAAATGTTCCTTAGAGAGGGATTGATTAGGATTATTGGATTACTTATACCAATTTTAAAGGTATTTCTGTGCTGCAAGGGTGATAGAAGGGCCCTAATTGAATTAAAATAAGACCTTTCCAGTCAAAATTGCTTTGAATTGCTGTAATCATTTAATAATGGTAATATGCTCTCTTGATCCACTGCAAGTGTTCCATGTCTGCAAAACCTATGACACATCTTGCAGTGGTAACCCTTGCAGAGCCAGGTATAGTGGTGAATGCCAGAAATTCCTTCGGTAGTTTTCCAAAGGATATGTGTTTTTCTGTGTATGTGTCTATGTGTGTCCAACTCTGGTGTTGAAACAGACCTTGTGGCACACAACACCCACAGAGGTGGCTCCTATTCCTGTCTGTGAACAGTCAGAGCATCACCTCCTCTTGCAGTAACAGAGATTGCACAGGGTTACAGTCACGTGGTAGCTGCAGTTATCCTGAAACAGTATGCTTGTCCAAGTTACGCACTACAGACAGCAGATGGGAATGACCCATTACCTGCTTCTAGAAATTCCTCATGCACTGGAAATTTTTTAGTTTCCTTTTGAATTATTTGAACTTATTCCAAAAATCCTGTCTGTTTTGAATTTCTTTCATGATCATTCTCATTCTAACACTTGATGAATAAATTTTGAATACCTTTTCATTTACTTATTAATATCTGATCGGGGGAAGCACTTCTGATGCAATAAACCTTAAGAAAGTAATATAAGACAAATTTTCAGCTTCTGCACAAAATGGGTCTAGTTTTTCAGAGTCTTGCACCTCAAATTGGTGACCAGGCAAGTACAAAGCAAATGTAAATATATACCACTAAGGCAAGTGATAGAAGAGAGAGAGATTAATTACTTTAGTATGATTTTATACTACCTTGTTTATTAGAATGATGTTAAAAACCCTGTAATTTTAAGTCTTTACATTGCCATACAGTAAATAAGAGTGAAACCCCTGAGTTTTGAACTCATAGGGAACAGGTGTAAATGATTACTCCAAAGTTATGTGAATAGAGGCAGCACGTGCTGGCATTTGGGCATGAGTTGCTTGACATTTGCACATACATTTTCTCTGGGTGCAGTCTAAGAGCAGCAGCAGATTTTCTACTTTCCGTATCTGGAAGCCAGAATTTGATGAGACAAGGATGCTCAGGAGAGCCAGTGAGAATCAGATGTTAAAGTGGAGTACTTAAGGATAATTAAAAGGCTTTAGGAACCCATTCAAAAGGAAAGGATCTCAACAACATTTATCTTCCTTTGATTTCTAGAAGAACACAAGCTACAAAATTTTGGCTTGTACATGCACTTAAGACATTGGAAGTGTGAAGTAAGATGTATTCATTCAAATCTCTTTTACTGTATATGAAACATATGCATTTTATGTCACACTCACTGTTGGAGTTTAAAGAATCCGGTCATGCTCATGTTTTGGATGATGGGCCTCTGTGGTGTGGTGTACTGTGTATTGGAACCATGAAACTGCCTTCCACTAACAGTGACCTGCATTTTTAGGGATAATTTTAAATTCTGGTGGGAAAAAAATGAGTGAAAGCAGAACAAAAGAGAAAAAAATAGCCCAACTGACTGAAAACTCCTGGAATAGACCAAGTGAAAACTGATTCCTACATATGTGCTGTTTCATGACACATCTAAGCAAAATGTGGAACAAAACCTCTTTGAAGCTCTCTAAGTGTTCAGTGTTTGCTGAGGTGTGTTGCCCTGCACCTGTGTTTCTGAAATAAGATGTATCTTGAAGGGGGGCAGGGTTGATTTTGGAAGGTGAGATGGTTCACTTTGTTGTGAAAGTCAAGTGCAATGGCAGTACACCACAGATGTCTGCCACATGTTGCACACATTTTAATATTCAGTAGCAAACGTTCTTATTATATGAGAGCAAGAAGAATAAGGTTTGTTTCATGAAAGCAGGTGAAGTAAACCCCATTGAGATGTGTGTCATATGGAATGCATAATGGATGATGGTCCAGATGCATCCAAAAATGAAACGTGCTTTGCGTGCAGCTGAGATAGGGAAGCTTGTGGTAAATTCTGCCCTTTGTCTATGAGGCTTTGGCTCTGGACAGGGATTCTTGTCATGTGTTTCTGCCAAATATGTTAGCATTTAACTCATATGTTTTACCATATATGGGTATCTACTTCAGCACTTTTGTGTTTACCATTTGCGTATTTTTTTTCCTTCTTATTCTTGCAGAACTGCTTAGTTAAAAATTCAGTGGGTCTAATGATTGTTGAGTTTTCATTAATTCAAGAGAAAACACACACTTTTACTTTGGAATAAGTAGAACACATGGAAGAAAACAAACCAACCAAACAAACAAAAACTGAAACAAAAAATGAAGAAATGGAAATTCTCACCAAGAGAATATTACAAGCAAATTCTGCCCTCAAAAATATACTCAGCTACCAGAACCTCTATGTGGAAAGTTGCATTGGTACCTGCACGAGCTGGATATTCATCCAACAGGACGTATGGTTCCATTTTACAATGACCATTCGGAAGATGAAACACCTAAATAGAATGTTGTCTATTAGTCCAAGTTTAACATTCCCCGGGATCTTAATCCAGTCTAATTGTCGTAATGGTGGTTATAGGAGTCAGTACACAGGTCCCTCCTATGAGATGGAGTTTGAATGCTTGATAAGTCTGACTGACTTCAAAAGGCAGGGGTCAGGAAACAAAACATAGGCTTTTACCAGAATGCTAATGTGTCAAATCAGGCTGCTTATTTAGGTGCCTAAATATGGATTTACTGCCTGACATTTGTGTTTTACATTAGATTTGCATGAGTAACATCTGAAACCTTACATTCTTGGCCTGAACAAATGAGTAATGTTCCTTTAAGGAAAAAATAAATAAAGCCAAACAGCTAAAAACCCCAGAGCCTTCATTAGTTTTTGTGCTAACCAACATTCTTATGTTTTATATTCAAACCAACATATTAACATGAAACAATCATTCCAGATGGAAGAAAATATCACTTCTAGGGTCAGGAAGGGGGTACATAAAATTCTGGCAAATTAGAAGGAAAAATCTACAGGGGTTAAAAAGCTCATTAATATATGCTTTAATCCCCTTGTGGATCGTTGTGGTTTGGACCTGCAAAAACTGAAATGAGAAAATGCTACCATAAGCTGACCAGCTTTAGTGCTGAAAGCCAATATCGAAAATGTTCCTCGGGCTTCCAGGGAATGAAAGGCCTTGAATGGATATTTCTGTATGTTCTACTGAACAGCTGACTGAGTAGACGCCTACCCTAAATTAACGTGTCTCATGTTATGGTGTGAACTTCAACAGAGAGCATGCACCTAGCCAAAAGCTGGCATAATTTAGAAGGTATAACACTTTATAAGCAAGTTATTTTTAAAGTTCTTTTTTTTCGTTGAGGAAAACAACAACAAAAACCCCCCAGCCACTGAACATTTTAGTTTTGCCTTGGGGATAGAATTTCAAGAAAGTACAGCTTATGCCATGCTTTAGCTAATCTACCTAAATACAGCATCTGTAACTCCTTTATGTGGTATTTAGTATTTTGACAAGAAAATTTTACTGGTTTTCTGTCACAAAACATTACCAGACAATGCTAGTACGTACTCTAAATTTGAGTTTTAAAACTAGAATCAGATGCTTCTTCCTTTTAAATATTTTGCCTGATAATACCAGCAAACAAGACACATCTCCCTTTACTGTCTTTTCTTCCAGCTATGGATTTGGTTCTTTGCAGCTGCAGGAGCCACGTCAAAGGGCACCAGCTCATAGAATGAGAGGCAACATTTTTAAACCATACTCAGCTGCAACACCTGACTCTTGGCACTTTTTGATGTGACCCAGATATTAATTGTCTCCAGGTTGAGAAGGTGAAACTCATTTTACGTGAATACTGATTGAATGTGACCAAAAAGCAAAAGTTGAAGTCTCAACATGAAGCTGCAAAGTCAGGCACGTGACAATAGTACTGCATGAATTTCACCAGCTGGCTGTATACTAGAGAACTCAGTGTCCCTGGCCAGGACCTGTGGGTATCTGAGGGTGCTATTTGAAATGCAGACCATCTGTTTCATACCTTCTGAAGCAAAATGTGATTTATAACTGGCTCAGTTATATCTCTTGGATACAAACATCTTCTTGGAGGAAATACTTACCCATTAACTACTACTGCTTTCCTTCCATTCCTTCTGTATCTCTCATACCTAATACACAACATTTGCATGTGTGTTACTCATATAGTACATATAACTGTTTATTACTTCAAGACATTGGATCAACTGAAGCTCAGCAAAAAGTGAGGCAATTCTTTCAGCCAGGAGCCTGAAACATTTCTGAAATGTTTCCTAAACATTAGCATTAACAGGAACCAGGAGGTATTTTGATAGTCTTGTAAATTTAAATTCATTTATAAAAAATACTGAATTTATTGGTTTATTATGTGAGCAGGAATTACATATTGTATTATAAAATCAAAGGCCAGCATAGTTCAGATATCTTTAGCTATAATTAAGACTTCCATTTATTTTACAAGATTTGAGAGAGAGGAACACCATAAAATCTATAGAACTTATTCATTAAAAAATCTGTTTATGTAATCAATTCATGTTTTTCAATATGTTTTATGGCATCCTGGTATGTCTGCATTCAATATATATTGGACAATTTCAGCTAAATTTATAATGTTTATGGCTGTGGATGTACAAATAAATATGAAATAAGGCTGCTAAAAGGTAGGTCTGCTTTTATGCTTGTTATTATTTATTACGTATACCACAGTAGCACCCATTTTAATGTCACTCATGTCAATCCCCATTCTGGCAGCAAGATCTCTCCATGACTTGTAGCTGAGCATCCGCAGGATTGGTGCTCTGGTTTGCTTACAGTGGTGGGAGGAAGTCTGTGAAATAAGCCTGGTGTTTCTTAAACTGAGTTTGTTTGAGGACTAGCCTCAAAAGCAGCATAGCAGCAGCTCCTATTTGCCTGACTTCCAACCTTCATGTCTTTTTCATGCTCCCCAAAGGGCTCCAATCCCATGTCCCTAACCTGGCTGATCTTTCTGCCAAGCTCATTTAATGTTCTAGCCCACATATATTTCTACGTTTAGCTCTTTGCACTGATCATGACAAACTGCCCCAGGATCCTGAAGTCCTTTTGGTGGCCAGGCCAGTACTGCCATCCCCGTTTCATGTCCCTTATCCTGCTACACACCTGTGCTCACACAGGTCTGAAAAGAGTAGTTCTTGCAGGCTTTAGAATGATGCATCAGTGCCAGCAGCCTAAGAGAGTCAGCTCCAGCTTTGTTTACATGCCAAGGCAATGTCAGTCACAGCTCCTTACTCTGGCAGGGTTATACTTTCTCACAGGATCTGTGAGGCACTTATGTAAGATATTACACATGGGAAGAACTGTATGCTAACATTGGCAAAAAAAGTTTTAAAGGTTCACGTCTCATGATTGATGAACTTGTATGAATAATTTAGTTATAATTAGCATCATTACTGCTACTGAAGCGCATAGTTTCTGAGTTGCTGACCAAAATCCTAATTTTGCAAGATTTCTATGCCAGTAGCATCCCAAAATTGCCTGATACTCCCCTAACATGGATACCCATATATTTGGTAAAAAGGTATCAGGAATAGAAGAGGGGTAGGGATGCATACTCAGAAACCCTCTACCTCATATCCAGGCAAGCCTAGAGATATTCTAACGCATTATATCACTTTGTGGTTTTCTTGCTTTAAGCTGAGCAGTGTCATCTTCACAGTTTAAAGGGATCTGCTCAGTTGAGAGGGTGGCAGTGGCCTCCAGTCATGCCTGGGAAGTGCCTGTAGATTTGCTGCTTGTATCTGTTATTAATTTATTCTGGAGGAATGTCTTAAAATAAACTTGTAGGCATTCCCACAGTAACTTGAAGTTGAAATACATGAAGGATTGGCAGGATCAGATTCATAATGATGCATTGTTCACATTTGTGATCAGTTTTTTGATGATGAATACTGCACTGTGCAGTTTTACTACAGTTTTTTCTCTAACAATCAGCCTTACTGCTAAAAATCTAAACCAGGATGATGTAAAGAACAAATTACTGCATAGTTCACTACAACAGGGGAAGATTTATTTGTCCAGAGAGATTTCAAGTGGACATTTAGATACCGCCACAGTGGCAGATGAATTAACATGAGAAAGTGCTGCTGATTCTACCTTCCAATAGATCTAGCACATTACCAGAATACCATGGGCTGGAAAAAATTATAATCTACAAATGGAAAATTGAAATATACTGAAATCTAACCAGGGAGTCGGAGGAACATGTCTCCTGGAATGGCTCCTGTGTTGGCAGAAGTGACTGGGCAGTGATCCCAGAGTGTATTAATCTCCAGTCATGAAGCTAGCACAGGAAGGTCATTTAGTTATTAGGAAAATAAAATAGGTTTTATAAACTGGAGTGTAGTGGTCATGAAAGGATTACACTTCTACCAGTTTTGCTCAGGACTGTCCCCTGGCTATGGTTAGGGGAGCAGGACTGCCTATTACAGGGCTAGAGATTGTCTCCAACCTGGGACAACACAGCTTACAAACACATAGTTTGGCTTTCTGTCTTTGCCCAAACAAGGTAGTCCCCAAATGTTGCCAAGATTTATGTCTGAGAGTGGTATCTGGCAGGAGCTACAGCCATGACAGAGAGGGTGTTAACAGCTTAAGAGTACAGGCAACTGCTGTTCACTGCTTCAGCTAACACCTCCTCATTTTATTTGCTAATGCAAGCATTACCTGTGTATCTTTAACAGCTCTCTGCACAAGGTGTCTTCTGGATGTCCCTTTGCCTCCAGAAACATCCTAGGACATTATCACTAGAGAGGAAAGTTTGAATCTCAGCAGGTAAAAGAAAGGACAGGACACAAGACTGAGACAGTTCCCACCAAATTTTAGTGATTTATACATAGCTGGTTAAATAACTTATGTTATATTTATGGATGGAAAAAAAGAACTTTTACAGGAAAGCCATCTCAGGTCTAACTAGATGTCTGAGTTAGGTCAGAAGAATAACCCTTTAGAGCTGCTTGTTTCTCTCCACTAAGAAGAGAGCTTGCAATGAAACAGGCTCAACATGTCTAAATTCCAGATTATGGGATAATTTGGATCAGACAGTGTGTATCAGGTGTGGTCGATATGCTGGAGGAAAGGGATGCCATCTAGAGGGACTTTGACAGTCTTGAAAGGTGGGTCCATGCCAACCTCATGAAGTTCAAGAAGGAGAAATGCAAGGTCCTGCACCTGATTCAGGGCAATTCCAATCACAAATACAGGCTGAGTGGAGAATGTGAGAGGTATGAGAGCAGCCTGAGGAGAAGCACTTGGGATGTTGGTTAACCAGAAACTCAACATGACCCGGTAATGTACATTAACTGCATCCTGGGCTACATCAAAAGAAGTGTGGCCAGTAGGTCAAGGAAGGTGATTCTTCCCCTTTGCTCTTATGAGGCCCCCCCTGGAGTATTGAGTTCAGCAAAAGAAGGACATGGACCTATCAGAGCAAGTCAAGAGGAGAACAGGAAGACTATCTGAAGGATGGATGGAACATCTCTGCTGTGAAGATAGGCTGAAGGAGTTGGGGATGTTCAGCCTTGAGAAGAGGAGGCTCTGGGAAGACCTTATATCACCTTCCACTACCTACAAGGGGCTTACAAGAAGGGACTTTTTACAAGGGCATGCAGTGATTGGACAAGGGGAAATGACTTCCTACTGAAAAACGGCAGGTTTAGTAAAGATATTAAGAAGAAATTCTTTATTGGTGGCAAAGCCCTGGCACAGGTTGCCCAGAGAAGTTGTGACTGCCCCATCCCTGGAAGTGTTCAAGGCCAGGTTGGATGGGGCTCTTAGTAACCTGGTCTAGTGAAAGGTGTCCCTACCCACGGCAGGGGAGTTGAAACTGGATGATCTTTAAGGTCCCTTCCAAATCACTACGACAGGACTCAAACCCTCCAAGAATGGAGACTGCACAATTTGTCTGGGCAACTTGTTCCAAAGCCTAGCTGACCTAGAAGTTTTTGGCACATGCTAATATGTGAACTGTTCCTGGACATCTGACAGCAGACCTCCTGCACCCAAATCTCCTCATTGGCCTTATTCATTTATCAGTGTAGACACAAGCCCTCAGATTGCCAAGTGGGACCCCAAAAGGTCCCACTTGGTAGGGGCCATCGTTGAACCAAGGAATGCTGCCTCTCCCCTCCATCCTTGCCTTAGACTCACACATCAGAGAGAGTTAAAAAAAGAGATCAGAAAGAAAAAAATATTGTTTTCACTAGATCTATGTTTTCATTTGCTTCATATTTTAGGAGTCATCAGACAAAAGGGTAGGAAAGGAAGCTACAAATCCTTTTCAAAAGGCAGGGAAAAGAAACGAGCAGCAACAACAAGAAGAAAAAAAACCAAAAGGTAATTTTTGAAATAAATCCTTAACTTCTAAGCTGTAAAGCCAGGCCTTGGATATTGTTAATGAACCATTAGCCCTGCCTTAATCACAACATCTCTTTCTTTTGTTCTCACACCCCACTGCTTTTTCGCAGCCGGACACACTTGGGTTTTCAGAAGTGACGGTGCTCCTCATGAGCATAGTTCATGCTGATTATAATGGACACATCTGTGCTTACAATGTTTGTCCGTCATATCCACTGTTTGCTTTTAGCAGCACGATGAGGAGAGTGTGGCAGCCTGTATGTGTGTGCATGTGTGGGAGCAGCAGTGAGAATGCAGGGACTACTTAAAACCCTGCTAAGCTGTTCTGTTTCTCAATACTGTATTTATTGCAACTCACTTTGTAGTCAGATGAATGGAGTATTTTTTTTTAAGGAATTTTACTCCCAATTGTTTTTACTACAACATAAATTTGCTGACTCTTTATTAGACAGTAAGAACTCGGGCAACCCTTTGTGAGACTTGATCTTCTATTGAAATGTGTTCAGCTTTGCCCTGGAAATTGGCCTTTCAGCTGAATAACAAAAACTCACAGACAAAGTTCCCCATACAGTCACAGGATTGGTTTTCTCTGCACAAGCCTTCCTCCAACAGTCCTCCTCAAATGAGTTCCCTGTGGCAGTGTAAGTACTGGTGAGTGAAACATTGCCAAGGCATGCTGCTAAATTTTGAGCATGGTCCCTGGCACATTTTTGGGCATAGTTTTGGCCCTGGCCAGCAAGGAGCTCCGGCACAGTGCCTGGCAAGGTCTGAGGAGCTGCCTGAGCAATCTGGCTGCAGCAATGCTGATGTGGTGAGGGTGTGAGTCATGCCACGTCCTTTTGGCCCCCTGCCAGAGACGGGGTCCTGGCCTCTGTTATTTACTTGAGGAGGTGCAATCACACTATCTACCTTCTGCCTTTTTTTCCCTTTATCTTTTTTTTCTTTTTTTTTTTTTTCCTTCTTTCTTTTTATTTCTTCTTTGTTTTTTTTATTCGTCCTCCCTCCCCCCCTCCCACCCATGAACACCTCAGATTACTATTGTTTTAGGCTCTGATTCTGTAAAGAAGATTGCACGAGTGCCTCTTTCTGCAACTTTGGATTTTTTATTGTCTGTGTGAGATTCTATTTTTACCCTACAGCAAGGGGGAGTGGGTTGACTCTCTTGGTTAGAGCACAGTGCTACTACTGCCAAGGTTGTGCGTTCAACCCTCAAATGGGCAATTGACTTAAGAGCTGATCTTTGTGGGTCCCTTCCAACTCCGAATATTCTGTGAATTCCACTGACTCTTTGCTAACACTGAGATAGGTGAAGGAAAACCCTATAGTACTCTTCATGAGTTTCTCCAAGTTGTTGTCCTTGGAGCTATAAAAAGAACACCAACGTCATTCTCATTGAGGGGGGGGATAAAAAACCCCATTCTTTTTGCTCTTCTTGGTAATGATGTTTTGCTTCTGTATTTCTTAAAATAGTTTTTCTTTTCTCATACTTTGTCTACAACTTGCATTTACATGATCATGGAACCATAGAATGGTTTGGATTGGAAGGCAGCTTAAAGGTCATCCAGTTCCAGCCCCACTGCCATGGGCCAGGAATATAGGGATGTGCATTTCATTCTCATCTTTTTCTTCAAGTTAATCCTATAAATTAGAATGTAAGAAGCAAGGTGATGAAAAGTTAGCCCTAAAGCATAGTTAGATTTCATTTGTCCTTTTGTGCATCTTCCTACCAACATTCATTCAAGCTGCTATTATGCCCCCTTTTGTATATTGTATCCTAACAATCCCTTTAGAACATTTCCAGAATGCTTATTAGCCAAAATGGATATTGTGAAGCTAATTGATGTTAAATATCAAACTAATTTCCTGATTGGCTGGATATTCTTGGATTAGTAATATGCTGGTTTCAATAATCAGTATTTCAAACACAAATGGATTCCTCTGTATTTATCTTCTATATCATTGAGTCAAACAAGAATAATGTGAAACAATAATATAAATTAATGTTAAAAAGATTAATAATTTACTTTTCCTTAGTGATGCTGATAGCTGGAAGAGCAATGGCAAATATAATTAAAGTTACATAACTCTTCCATTCTATCCTCCTTTTAATTTGTTCATAGTTTTCTTAATTGATCACTATCCATTCCCAACATTTTTATTCAGAGTTTCTGTCTGTAAGTGATTTTTTTTGGTAGAAATCTATGTAAAAAATGTTCTAGCAATTCTTGAGAAAAACAGAACTACAAAACAAAACTCAAAACAATCCCACAAAGCCATTATTTTTCCCATAAAAAGAATAACTAAAAAAGTCTGTCTTTTAAGAACAGCTTTCATTAAGATAGCTTGAGGAGGAGGATGAGGAGCCAAATACTTTGTTGTTATAAATGGGGAAATGCCGATAGGAAAAACAGGACTTGTGGTCATTTTCATGTGCAGGAAATTTGGCACATGACTTGCTATGAAAATGGCCTCTTTTGAGAGGAAGTGGTTTGCTAAACCTTGGCTACATTTGACCATAGTGGGAATCTTTGGCAACTAAGCTCTCTTCGCATGGAGTATATTTCTTGAAGGTAGCTATGGGCTGTCATTCAGTGAACAGGTGATCTAACTGTTCAGCAAGCAGGAAACAGTTTGGAAATTTGGGTTAAACAGAAGTTTTGCCTTCCAAAACAAGACTTTGACACACAGAGTATCCAACATCACTAAAATATCTCTCTAAAAAGAACAGGTGGCTGCATCTTAGTGGGTCACATTTGAGATCTTTCAGAGTTTAATTACTGCGTGGATTTTGCACATACTCTAAACTAATAACAGAAATTTAGCTTAAATATTGATTTAATGATCAGTGATCACCACTAGTAGAATTTTTCATTTTGCTACCTTTTTCTTCTTAACTCTACACTTTTGCGTTTATTGGCATCTGGATTCAATTTGACCAAACATGTAATTGTAAATACAGTGCAAATAATCAGATCCCCTTTTTGAGAGGAATGTTAAGCAAGCAAGCCAAATAGTTTGATTTTGCCCCAGATACATTCTCAGTATCACTTATTTTAGAAAAATAAAGCTTTTTAGAGGAGCTGTTCCTGTCTTCATGCATCTATTATTGGGTAAAATTGTACTGGTTGTCTGTAGAAGGAAGAGATCAGGGTTAATTCCAAACTTAGGTTGTGGGCTTTACCAACCACCTGACTAGCACAGTAAATAAAAGATTTGGAAGAGAAGCTGAACAATGCCTTAAAGAAAATTGCCACTGGTATAAATTCTGACCCATCAACATTATTGACAGCAAAATCTTTTACACCTGATGTTAACCATTCACATGTTAGACATTTATCTTAAATTGATTACTGAAGTTCATTCTGTAAGCAGTGGAGAAATAGATATTAGGTTTTTTGGAAGGTGATGCATCGCAGCTCGCAGGCAATGGTGGTGATATAGGACAGACTTTCCTTTGAAGGTGCCTTTCTGATCCCATGAGATTGGGAGAGATGTTCATGCATTGTTGCCGGCATCTAACTCTTAAACTGCTAAAGTCAGTGAGACAACTCCCAGAGCAGATTCTCTAATATCAGCTGACATAATCTATTGCTCGAATTCAGCAGTTTATTAAATGATCCTTTTCAATCCTTTCAAATAATGGCAGGACTTGGCCATGCCACTTACCAGAAGTGTTCCTGAGATGGGAGTGGTGATGAGTGAGGAAGCTGTATATGCTTCACACACCTAGGAGCAGCTTCTCAGAAAAACTTTTGTCTTGCTTCTGCTACACTGCAGGTGGAAATTGCTGCAGTCTTGTTAGTGTTATTTATTGTATACCTGGAAGTATCCAAGTTGGCACAGAGGCCATTTTCTAATATTTTATAACGTAAGGAATACTGTCTTTAAAAAGGAGTTAGGTTTTATCTTTGATCTCATGTTCACTCCCTTAGCCAATTTAGGTCAGATGAGAACTATGGTTTTGCTTTGAACCCTGGAATTAGTATTTTCAGCTGGTATAAATATGTTTAATCCAGTACAAGATCTTTCCCTTGAATAGATTTCTTTTTGTTTTAATAACTAATTTTCAGTTACTTTCAATAACTTTTCCACATCATTCTCTGTAAGAAAACATACAGTGCTCTGAATTGGTAAGGACACACATAAAAGGAAGGTGTGAAATGGCTCTGAAACCAGTGATCCTGTGTCACATGAGACCACCCCACTGCAAGTAAGAAATTAGAAATGTTGATGGCTGTTGAACACCAAATTTTCACAGCAGATTGGCACAAAGTTGTTTAGCACAGATGTTCCTGTAATTGTGATATACTGGGAAAATTCTCAGTGTTCCAACTTCAATGGCTCCCAGACTCACACTTCCACCTGTGTGTTGTGGTGGTCTACTCTTAACACACTGGTCTGTAATGTGAACCATGTGGTAACATGTCTAGCTTAAAAACTTGTTAAAACCCCTCCCTCCCCCCCACGTTCTCCTGACATCTTTAAGCTTGTTTCATCATTTCTATTTTTATGTTTAAAGGATTTATAAAATGGAAAAAATTAAGACACCTGGAAGCTCATGGGACTTGAGGTGTGAGAGGGAGCCAGTTCAGGTACTTCCAGTTTGGTAGAGATCTAAATTTGCTTGCTGCTCTGTGCAGGGCAGGCAAGGACCTTTGGAAAGAAATGTGGTGGTGCTTTTTGCAGCTGGATGACCTATTTGTGGGGGAAAAACCTGATGCATTGCCTCTTTCCTTCAGGTTAAGATACTACTTTAAAAAGAATTTGGCATGTAAATACATTTCAATTCCATTTAATTTGCTTGTGAGCTATTTATTTTGATCAACTTTGTTATGATTCCTACTTCATCTCAGTAGATCTCAGTGAGTTTTCAGTTCTCATTAAATGCTTACTCTCAGAGGAGCACTACTGAACTCACCATTGTGCATGTGTGTGTTTGTGTGAACAGAGGATTGTCAACCTCATAACACAGGAAATGTGGACAAATATTTTGATAACACTTTTATAAACCTGTGGGTTCCGGAAATGCATCAATAATTTTTATTAAAAAAAGATGCACATAAAAGTATTAGTAGATAAGAGAATATAATGTACATGAATTCAGTGAATATTCTCCAGGGGAAAAAAAAAAAAGATCAAAAGACTCATTTTCTCTCAAAATCCTGGTTAAAACAAGACAAGTAAATTGTACATTACCTATGTTTATACGTATACTCTCACCTACTGCTTGCTATTTTGTACAGGTAACTCAAAACATAATATCCACAACCAGAGCTTTTCTGGAAATTTTCCAAAAGAATGTATTTGCACTGGAAAATTACTGATTCACCAAAACCAACTTGTTTCACAGAGGGAAACAGTTTTTAGTGAAATTGTTTTAAAAGGAAAAGTATAGAACTATTTTGATAAGTTCAAAACTATTAATTTTGTTAATTTCCAGATGAATAATATGTCTTTTTAATGTTACTTATTTTAAAATTTATTTTTAATTATAAAGTCTTCAGAAATTATTCTTTGTAAGGCATATTAACTGGCCTAGAAAATAATTTCCCAGGGAATATAATTTCATAGGAAGATAATTTTAAGGACTTTTTTTTCATTCCTTCCTTTCTTCCATTCTTCCTTCCTTCTTTCCTTCCTTCCTTCAAGAAAGTAAATGTCTTATTCCCACTATCTTTAGTTACAATATCCATGCTATTGATATTTGAGATATGGTGAATTAGATGGCAATTTGAACTATCCAAGCAGGGTTTTTTTTTGTATATACTTAAAAAGGCAGAATTATTCATGGCTAAAAGGACAGTACAAGTATTTTTATATAAGCTGGACTGTTTTGAACCTAGAAAGGTCAGTTTTACTGTCTAAAAATATTTCAGTTTGAGCTTATATATCAGCTAGAAATGGAGTGTCACATGTGTCATATAAAGCACCACTGGGTCACCTAGAAAAACCTGTTAGCAGGAAGAATTGAAGCCCCCAGAAGACTTAAGCAACCCTATTTTCTTAGCTACTGGCAATATTAAAATAACACTGAGGCAACGATGGCAACCATACTCTTTCTGTTCCTGAGAAGCAGGACTGCCTCTCTGGATGCTGCCCACATCCCACAGAAAGTGGTTGAGCTCTTGGCAGCCCTCCTGGTCCTCCCTGACCTTGGGATAATGCTCCGCTTGGGGGTCACTGGACAATAGATTGATCACCCTGAAAGTGTGAGTTTCTCAAGGGTTACACAAATAACCTCCAGTCATTAAAACTAACTATAAAAAAGTCCATCCTCCTTTTTTTTTAAAGTGGTTGAGTCACAGTTTGAGACTGGAAAAGTGGGTAAATCCACTGAATAAACTTAGCTTGATAAATAATTTGTTTACTTCTAGATGAAGTGAACAAATCTCCTTGTAGATGAAGGCACAAGTGGAGATGGATGTGAATACCCTCTGTTTATAGCTATTACAGTGACTATTTTTTTTCACATTCAAATTAGAGTTGCCTCAAATTAACACTGCAGAATAAAGAAAAGTGATTTTCTTCCACAAAGGAAGTATTAAACTTGTTTTATCCTAATGTTGATATATAAGTCATGGCTGTACTATAAAACAAAACGAAATGCTTTCTAGTTCAAGAAGGAGTAGATTTAAGCTGGCTTGAATAGCAATGATTTACATGAAATTTTTCTAAAAAAATCCCTCTATATTGAAGTTCAATTTTTAATTGACAAGAATGTCAGAACTTTGACTAGCTTGCAAGTGTTCAGACAGTAGAATTTCTATTGAAACACAAACTTTCTAGAAATAATTGTCTGAAATGCTTTAATTTAGAAAAAAAAAAGTATTCTTATTTTTCACTGAAATATGCTGAGTTGACAAAAAATACAATCAAATTAGAACTAAAAACACCCTATCAAGAATTTAAAAATTGTGGATTTTAATGTACATCTTTAAAGAAGACAGCGAAATCATCTAAAATTGTAATATTAAAAAAGTAGAAGTAACTATTACTTTCTCTTTTGAGCATTACAGTAAAAAAAAAATAATTAGTAATATCTTACCTTTCTTTTTCCCTTTCTTTTCATTATGCATAATCTAAGGTAGTTGTAAGGAGTTTCAGAAGACTGTTCTTTTGCAGTGGACACACTCAGTGTAACATACTGTACATCTGAGCTTCCAGGATCATGGTCTTTTGCATTCTATTAAATAGATGTGAAGCTCGTGTAATGCTAGACACAATTATCATAGACCGTGGTGGACTATAGACCTTCTAGAATGCTCACCTGTTCATAAAAAATTATGATGATGGTATAAAATGTTACCTTTTTGTAGCTGGTAATTCTGTTCTGTTAAAGTTTGATAGAATTAATACAATAATACAATTAAATTGATTAATTTTAAACACAATTAAGCTTATTTCAGAATGTCTAGCAAAAATGCTCCAGTGACCGATAAAAGAAGACATATAACTTTAAAGAAGCCTGTGTTTATGTCAAGTATTAAAAATTTAAGTGTCATGAGGGGTAAGTAAAAGGATGCCCCAATTTCTGTAATGTTGCACTTCAAGATGCATCGCATTTGCTTGAGGTTATTTCTTCTCTGGTATCATGAAAAGAAGATATATTCAGAAAAAGTTTGTCATAATCGCAGATATCCCTCCTTTTTTTTTTATTTTCTTTTTCTCTGTACATGCCCTCTTTCACTGCAAGGTACGAAGATGCAACATATGTACAATAATTGTACATATGTACGAATTGGCTCTTAAGCATTCTGGACTTGAGGCATTACTGCTTCATGTACCACAGGCAAAGGCTGATACTAGATTTAAATTTCTAGCTGACTTCTAAAGAGTGTTGCATCCTTTCAAAGGGCAAACTAAACTCTTCAGTATCAGTTAAATAGCATTTCTTACAGGAGGCAATGGGCCTATTGCAGCACTTGATGGCTTAGGTTAGAATTCGTCTTTGAAATTTAGATCCTCTGCCAGGTCTTGTAAAGGACTCTTGTGAGCTTGAATAAACTATTTTGAAGAAAATGCTTTGCTTTAATGATGTTTGTGTTCTCTTTGTAAACTGCAATGGAACCTGGTAACCCATGGAAGACATTTGCAGCTCCAATGTTTTCAGCTATAACTGAGAGAGAGAAGGCTACACTGAACTCAACACTTAGCTTGTGGTTGATGTTTTCAAATGCAATTTGAAATTCACAAGAAGCATAAAAGGACCTTCCTTCCTTCACCCTAAATTGCAGCTGGTCTGGGAATGGGAACTATTTGCTAAAGGAGTATCTAAAGAGAAATACAAAGGCTTCGGCAAAATTTTTGCTGAAGAGCTGAGCTCTACTGTAGTCTCGGACATTGAGGAAACAATTAGAAACTTGATACATTAGGTCTGAGGAGAAATAACATCAAAACTTTTTTCTGAGGAGAGCTTTTATATCAATTTATTTTTAGCCGAAAAATAATGGAGCAAGCAGAGCTGGATAGTCAACTGGGTTAACAGTAGGCAAGCACTCACAGCCTGGTGATATTTGTGAAAATAACAATATTTTTCATTTGTAGACTCCTCATTTAGGCAGCCAAGCTGTACAAGCAAGTGTGATCCCTGCAGAGTGAGATCCTTTCATAGTGTAAACTAATGCGCCTTCATATTGTATTCCTTTCCCCTTGTTCCTTTATGTTACTTTCTTGCTACCCTGTCTACTTTTTGAGCTTTTCTGAGCTATTTTTTGTAAAAATGACTGACAGATGTGGATTGAATGTCAATGGCACCAGTTTATAAACACATTCTGCAGGGGAAAACAAAAAGAAAGAAACCAGAAAAAATCTGGGTCCAAACCCTTGGCTTTATACTCTTTGCTTTTTAAAGCTCCTGCAATTTGACTTCATTTCACTGTCTCCTTTAATCCTTATAAAAGTAGTGTTCACCTCAGACCTGACCTGAAGCAGCTCTTCCTGCTGCCAACTTGCAGTAAAATTTATTGCCTTGTTTTATCAGATGACATGAAACAATGCCAGCAATTTCTCCAGTGTTATCTATATATGATCAAACAGCACTGTAGTCACCCACACAGAGCAAAAACACGCTGTTTTCTCTTGAATATTTTTAACCTGTAAAGTCTATTGGAAGCATACTTGTTTGACAACAGAACTTTAAGCCGGAAGCTTGTCAAAGGAACACTTGACAAGCCAACATTCAAAAGTGCTGGGAAAAGGAATCTTATTTTATACTGCAGAACTTTGCAGTATCATTTGCTTTAGAGGTCAGCCAGCTAAAGTTATTTATTGTTCAAAAGGTGTTTTTAATCAATTTGAAAAAGTATGGCTTCTCTCCAACTATGCCTCCCTTCTCCACAAGCCCCAGTAATCAGGATTAAAGAAGTTTAAATAACAACAAACCAAGCTTTGTATTTGTGCCTTGTGTCAACTTGTACTGCTGTAGGAAAAGAGAAGTTGATTTTTCTTTTGCTACAGTGCACTTAAAATAGTTTAAAAAAATCATCTTACAGTACCCAAAAATACCCCCAAAAATTCTCCAATCCCTTTCTTTCACACTGCTTTACACCTAGAATCTCTGATAACTCATTCCTTAAACCTAAGGGCATATCAACATTTGCAGTGGAAGGAGGCAAATATACTTGTGCTCACAGAAATGGAAGTCAGTAAAGTCTCTGTGCGTATCAGCATCCTGCAGATATATTGACACAAATCCAAAAAGGGGACAGTCATGTTCATGCCTTGCTGTGACCATATCTCTTTGAAGCTGAGACCTTTTACTCTCAGTGCAGCCTTGCATAATTGCAGTGATCTGCTCTGCAAAGCAGTAGGGCTGTCACTGCATTGCACTCTTCCACATCTCCACCAACATGCATGGAACTCTTTCACATCTACAATAAGCTATCATGCATTGTACTTTTATGGTCTTTATTACTGAGGATTTTGAAAGTCTCACGCATTTTGCTGTATTTACATTAATCCAACTTCCCCTTTAGGCAGAGAATATATCAGTCCATTTTATCAATGAAGAATTGAGGCAAAGAAAGGCTAAGTGATGTACCTATGGTCATAGAGAAAGTCTAGGGAAGGTGTAGTCACCTTATATAACTTGAAGCATCTAACTTCATCTAACTCAAACCCCTCGAGATGCCCATTTTCATTCCACTGATGTAGTGAACAGCAGAGCCCAAATAATTTAAATAGCATCTCAGGCCAAATTAAATGCTTCAAATACCTTGCCCCATCTTCAGATTATCACTCCCTTTCTTTACTTCTGCCAGGTTATAAAGAGGTGTCAGCATACAGATCAAATCTTTTACTTGTTCAGAACATGGATAAACCTTGAGTTGCCCAATTGCAGTTCTTGGCAGGAAGTTGTGTAAACTCAGTGAACATTAGTCAACTGTTGAATCTTCATGTGCTGCAGACCATTTTGATACACATTATCTAAGTTACTGTTCAACATACAATCAGAAGTTTTGATAATGACAAATATTATAAAAGAAAAAAATCTAAAAGACAAGAAGGAATATGGACTAGCTTCTGTACTCCAAGTCAGTGGGAGTTGCAATGTATAGAGAAAACTCCAGCACTGATACCGTCAATAGGAATTTTGCCTTTGGCTTCAGAAAAACCATATTTTCAGACTTTCTATGTGATATGTTCTCATCTTCCAAAAGTCTACATTCCTTTTTTATTTGCTTTTTTTTTTTTTTTAATTTGATGGTAGAACATAGGTTCAAAAACTAATACCAAATTACAGTGCAGTGATTTAGATATATTACCCTTTATTTTCATAACTTGGTCTGTTATGTTTATTTTTAGCTAAGTTCTTTCTTCCTTTCTTCCCTTTCTTCTTTTACATGGTGGCTTCAGTGACTTCTTCAGAATTTTACAAACTTACTTACTTACTTCAAGTGATACTTATTTTATTGTGATTTTATGTAGCTGTTTTGGAGGGTTTGTTAGGTTAAATTATTTAAACCTAGCATTGTTCAGAATTACATTAAAGTTCTATAGCCCATGATATTAGACTGCTATATCAGTATATTTGTTCTGTATCAATATTTCAGGTTTGGGGTTTTTTATGGTGAAGATGAAGATATCTTCATGGAGAAAATCCAATATCATTAATAATACGTTACCTGAAGAAAGTCTGTCATATTGAATAAAGAACCAAACACAATATTACTCTGAATATTATGCTAGAATTCAGTTCATACCCAACTAAGGCAGAAAAAGCTTGGAAGTTCTCTCTCTCAAGCAGTATTCATGTCGGCTGGCTATGTGGGGGAGAACACCTTCTGCAGTGTTAACCCTGGTCTGCTTAAGTGAGATCGCTCTGAGATTTGCACCTGATTCCCATGCTGTACCAGCCAGCAGAACTGAGCTGGCACATGGGAGTGGAAATAACCTGTGCCAGATACAGGACTCTTGTGGATCAGTGCAGAGGGAGCAGGCCCTGCTCTACAAACGAATCACAGTCTAGTGAGCTGCCTCTGGGGCAGTGCAACTGCCTGTGCTTGTGGTAAAGCTGTGGTTGATTCCCAAATAGGTTGGTGGTGCTCAGTGTAGTTTTTCAGGATACTCCACATGACCTATCCCTGTTGGCTTGGATGAAAAGGAAAACCAGGGAACATGCTCTTCGCAGATTAGGCAGCTGAAACTCTTTAGTATTGGCTGCAACAAAAACTGCTGGCTCTGGATGTAGAAACCACTACTACTAGAGCATCAAAATTATTCTAGTTAATGAAAATAGAAGGTAATTTCATTTACATTAGCAGGACTTTGTTGAAGAGTTCTTTAAAAAGGGGGGATTGAAGAAAAGATGTAGGAAGGACAGAGGAATTTTAATGTTTGTCTCTCCTGACTTTTTATAGGAATGGTGCTGTTAACGGCTTAGTGAATGCTTGTTTGTCTCCACGTGAAGGAAGATGGATGTGTAAAGAGTCACCCAAGTTCCAGGGAGAAACTGAGCAAGACAGATTAGTCCCACCTCAGCCTGACACCTGGGGCACATCCTTATCTAGAGGAGTAAATGGATCAGAATGTTACTGCCCGTTTATTTATTCTCCTTCTGTTTGGAGACTTTCCCTGATTAATTACTCTCTAGTAATTGCTGCTGTTAACTAATGTCAAACCTAATTAACCTGGACTCCCTTCATCCAATACCTTCACCATCCCTTTGCAAAGACAAGAAGGTCATCAGCAAGGAGGTTCTGAGGATGGCCACACTCTACCCACCCGTTTATTTGCTTTGGGCCTTGTTTGCTATTCCTGCTGCAATGCCTGGCGACAGCTTTCTAGAATTCCCATCAAGTCTAATTGGCCTGCTGAAGCAGCAGTGAACACAAGATTTAAGAAATGTTTTCTTTAAAAACTTCTGGTCCTACAGACACTTTGAGATCAAGTTTCACTCTGCTGAAATCACACACGATTCCCTGTGATTTTCATGAGAAATACTGTAAGAAAGTATTAAAAGAGAAACATGTCTCTGTGGTTTGGAGGGACTGATGGCCAGGGGGTTGAAGAGTGGGTGGTGGTAACATAGCAAGGCATCTACAGAATCTTTAAAGGTTGCCAAAATTAACACATACAAGGTATTCAGTATCAAAGTTTTCAATATTTGGCTCCATAAACACAATACCGGTTGCAAAAACAAAGCTAAGGATTTCATGCTGATTACTTAAATAAAAACTGTTTAATTATGAACGTTTGGGAAATGAAGTTATGAAGGACTGACCAATATTGCTATGGCTTCCTAGTGTTCATACCAGACTGTGAACACTGTGCCAGTATCTTACTGTGTAGTGCATCGCAGATCCATCTATGGTAAACAGTCCTACGGCTCAGCATGGCTCAGGCAGATGGCTCCATGCAGAAGCAGGTTCCCATCACTGAAGCCTATAGCCTATAGCCTATAGTGTGGACTTCCTAGTCCAGTAAAAGCTACCAGAATTGTCTGTGGCGAGGCTGATCAAGCAAACCAAGATTTTTTCTGATTTTAAGCATTTTCATACAGCAACATTAGAAGATTTCTTTCAGAAATAGGACTAAGGCAAGTCATGTTAGTATTCAGGAAGCACTGGATGGTACTTCAGGGGGGTCACAAAGATCTGGTTTATCTGTCAGATTTTCTAAGATTACTACTGAAAATATGCATCTCTTTCTCTTGGAAATTTCAGTCCTGGATTTCTCTTGTGTGTCTGACTTTCCATTCTCTCGTGTCCACCCCTCTGATTGGCTGCAACCAATTTTTCTGACTTGATTGCTTTATCTCATTGTTTAAAAGTCTCATAGCTATAGCTTCCATTTGAAGCTTTGGAAACATAAGTGCAAGTTATAGAGCAACTATGGTAATAGAGTAGTGAGTTCTATGTACTCAAGAACAGAGTTTTGGGTCACAAGATTTACAGTGTAACATGTAGTGGAGCACATTCCCTGTCAGTCACCACCTATCACTTAGTGAGCACTTGGAATGACTACCATGTATATCACCTGTTAAGGCTTCACTCACAAGTGGTGAAAGTAGAATATCTTATAAACCTGTAACATTGAATGGTCTATCCTGCCTTCTTGTATGGAAAGAAGAATTTTTTTATGAAGTAAATCCTGAATTGCTCCACTTAAGAATGCAGCATTACAAGGTAAACTAGCTGTAATTTTTATTGTCTGTAAAAATTTAGATTACATCAGTTCAGTTGCTATTTCACAGGAAACTTAATATTTGTACTGAGGAGAAAAGGAAGATGAGGACAAGAGGCATTTAAAATTTGAAGTCTTTTTAAGCATTTTGTATAAGTTATTCCCAACCAGGAGTCCAAGATGTAACATTAATCAGCTGATTAAATCAGTGTATTGAAATTACTTAGTGGGTTGAAGGCTGTTGTGTTGTATCATGATACTCTTTGTATTACCAGTACTCACACCTTATTTATACCTTCTTTGAAGTCCTCTCCTTTTTGGCATCGTAACTCTTCTGTTATGAAAATTCTAAAACATGTCAATCTTATTGGCTATGACTCACTAGTAAATTAAACAATGACAGATAATGTTTTCAGCACAGAAATTTCCTCACCTATCGTATTTGAATGCTAGGGTGGTGCCTGATGTATTTGGTCTAGGTCATTTCATATTTCCCAAAATGACTCCTGGGCACACTCTTGAAGTTTGCAAATATAAGGGACTATTCCCAGTAACTGCTTTGGGCACAGCCACCTCACTTTAAAAGCTAGGAGTCCCCAGAAATACACAAGTGGTTTTTTCCATCACATTAAGCTTCATGGCTAGAGATTGTCTTGGATAGGTCACTTTGCATTCCTTCTTTCTTCTCTCAGAAATCCATTAGCAGTCATTCAGAATTAAATAATGTTATTCGATGTTAATGTTTAAATAGCTAACATTAGGATTGTTTTCTGCTTTGATTCTTCTATGAAGGCAGAATCAGTGGAATCTATAAAACTAAAGAAAAAAGGTATTCTTAACATTTCTAAGTGAAACACATCATCACCATCACCAGCAACATCAAAACTTCTTGGTTAAAGGGCTGAACTTTCTATATTTCCTATGAATAATAGAGATGAAATTGTTGCTACCATCTAAAGCAAGCAAGGAACAGTTGTTCCAGTTACATACATGCACGTATATTTTACATAAAACTATTGTTATTAATTTTAGCCAATCAAATAAAACATTTTTAGATTAATGTTAACAAAAATGTAGGTGCAGATATCTGGTTTTCATTTATGTGATCCTAAGACCTTAACAATACTTACTGCCTTGAAGAAAGACAGTCTTTTTTTCTATTATTCACTTACTTTCCCAGTACAAGTGGTAATATGAACAGGTGGAAAACAGCAGAATTCCCTCAGCTCTAATGTCCACGGAGTAATGATGTCAGAGTGAATAAATTTTAAGAAATAGCTTCTTCCCTTCCTTTCTTTTCCCTTCCTCTTCCCCTTCTAGTAGTACAGAAAAAACATACTAGAAAAGCAAATATGGTAGAAGGTTTAGCCAGATACCATCTGGCTAAGGATTCCATCTTCTGGAGCTCTTAAACTGCTTCTATAATGGCAAGTTAAAGACTACTTGGAAACCTTCTCAGACACTGAAACTCAAAGCTGCACTGTTAAATTGTTAGCATAGCTCCTGGAATGTCTTTGACCCACTTCAGCTAACCCCTTCCCAAGCATTCCTAGATAAAACGCAGGAGTTAGCATTGGCAGGGGATCACTGCCAGGAGGCAGTCTATGTGAAGTTATAATTTAAGCTAAAAGTCCTTAATTACACAGATGTGGCCAAACTGTGCCACTTGGCCAGCCCAAGGGTCTTGGCTCTGTTTAGTTTACTGATGCAGATATTACCTGAAACTTCCAAGATTTGTCCACACATAGAGTCAGTTATGCTACAGATTAGACTTTGCTGGAAAGATTTCTAGCTGGTCTGTTGCAAGTGCTCATGAGATTGCTATTCTGAAAATATTTTAATCTATATTTACCATTTCTGGTATATCTGAGTGTTTCTCATCTACTTGACTGTACAAGATGCAATAAAAAGATCAGAATTATGAACAGATTCTGAAAGTCATAGATCTGGAATGAGGAGATATCTCCAAGGCCACATATACTCCCCACACATACCCAAGCCCCTTTTAATTTTGACTCTACCTACAATTTTTTGATTTTTTTTTCTTCACAAAATATCACAAGTGAGATCAATACCTGAATCCTTTGCAGTCATCCTACTCTACAATTTAAGAGGCCTAAAACATCTTAAGGAAAAAAAATGGTAAAGACCACTTTCCAGTTCTATTCTACCTCCTCTATACCACTTTGCAAAAGAAATGATTTGTTACTGTAATTCTCTCATAAAGATACATCTTACCAGAGTTACAGAATCTCTGAAAATATGACTCAGCTACAGATATCAACACTAAGTGCTGAGATTTTACATTGATGTAGCTGAGAACAGAAATGTTCCCTAGTTAGTCATCATTTTGGTTTTATGAGCAGATCTTGTGTATACTTAAAAGTGACAACAGTCAGATACAGGCATACATACATTTTTTGTTTGTTTGTTTGCTTTCCATCTGCAGTTATTCTGACAAACCCTTCATTTTATTCTCTGAGCTTAAGCTAACCAGAAAAAAACGAGTTAAGATCTTAAAAAATAGCTTTACTGTGAAAAGGTTTGCTGGCACATTTACACCTACACCGCTATACCAAAAAAAATCTCTATGTATAGACAAGAGCTAATGTTCATACATCCTGAATAGAGAGAAAACATCCTTGTTAAACGTCATCAACTTATTACACTCAGTCTCAAAATGTGTGTGAGGGGATTTGTCAGAGTAGTTTAACATTAAAAATTCTGAACAATGCATTTTATTGTAATGAAGACAGAGTATAGGCAAAACCTTCTTAAGAGTCTTTGTATTTCCCAGGCGCCTTAGGCATTTGCCTGTATGCAAAGCAACTTACAGTGGAGTTATCCATTGTAAAGAAAAGTACCTACTCTTTTTATTCTGGAAGGTGCATATATTTCTACTTCACATGACAGATTCATTTCTGTATCTCCTGTCAGTTTAGGTCTTCAGAAGATCTTTCATCACCACAGAGAAAAACATGTTAGTACTAGTAAGTATGCTATAGGATTTCTGTTTTTGGGTAGTAAAACTCAACTGATTGCATTAATTTAGCTACTGTATCTAGAAATACTACAGTATAATATTGGAAATAATGTAAAAAAACGGTGTGTTTTAGTCACTCTTAAGATTTAATTGACTCGCTAACGGTAACTGCAACCTAAGAATTAACTTCTAACTTACAGGACAGGCCTTTCCAGTGAGATGAAAATAGACTCCAGATGAAGCCAGTTTTATGAAAGAGAGCAAAAAGGAGACAGGAGGAAGAGAAGAGAAGCAATAGATAGATTTCTAACTGAGATTCAGCTATAAAACCCTTGGGAACTCACAACAGAATTGTGACTTGCCTCCTTGAGGGTTTCTTTGACTTATGACAGATGTAAAGTCAAGGAAAATTATGGATACTCAATGACTGTTTAAGTCTTGTACATTGTTTGTCCTTTCTTTCTCTTCAAGTATCAAACCTAACAGAAAATCTTACTATCCACATATGAAAAAAACTCCAACCCAAACTTTCCATTTTTATGTTGTCCAAAGAGCGAATGAAATTCCTTTATATTGTTTATTCCTGATATAAATAAGAAACTTAGTTTAGGGCAAAAATGTATCCACTGGTCAAAATTTCTGCAAAAAAAGAGAAATTTTATTTTAATAGAGCTCACTGAACTCTGTTGAGCTGATTACTAACACTAATATTTCCAGAAAGTTGGAAAAATAACAACAGTGAAATTTAAAGCAAAAGAAACTACTTTTCAGCTGTAACTAGTTTTGGGATCAGAAACCATATTATTACAGGGAAAATTTCTGCAAGATTTGAGGGAAAAAGGTATTAAGAATAAATATTAATTAAAATCACAAAAAAAAATAAAAAATACATAAATGAGCAATCATTGCAGCTTAAGTTAACTTCCTGTTAGGCAAAACAATCTGTTGAGAATTTTACAAGGAGTATAAAAGCTATCCTCCATATCTAGATTTGATAATATGCTTTGTCTCACAGCACTATTGAAGCAATGATTTCACTCGTAAGTCTGTTTGTAGAGAATGGTACCTCTAAAGCCCTATAACCAAATCTAGCTATACATAAGGTGCATGTGACTTAACAGTGAAGACAGTTAATATTTTGAAAAAAATTGCAAAGAAATTTAAATTGTCCATTAGTATCAGTCTTTCCATCAGAACTGTGTGTCTACAAAAGAGAGACTAACACAAACAGAATTTATCAAAAGGTAATGTAGAGTAAAAATTCCCTGCAACCTTAAAAATCCTGAATCTTTCCACTGGTAATCATCAAGATGTGCTTCATCAGTCAAGAGAAGTTCAGCAGTGGAATAAAGAAACAGAAATTGTCAACTCTGATTTGCATTCACATGGATGAATTTGACTCTTAAAGGACTGCAGAACGGTGCATATCAGGTGGATACTTAAATGATGCAGTTGAACTTAGTTTACTGATCTCTGTCAACTAATATCATGAAATGCCCTACAGTTTTCAGGGTTAGAGTAAAACCCTGAAAGTCAGTAGCAGTTTACAACATTTATTAAGAAAGCAAGGAAATAATTCTTAAAATATTTGTCATCGCACAACAGCATATGTTATTAGCCCTTTGGCATTGTGTGACTCGATCAGAATTTCACCCTGCTTTGGACTGCTTTTTACATTTGCTCACATTTCTTAAGATGTATTGTCAACATTTTAAAGCACAATTTGGATATTTCTGCTCTCAGAAAAGGTAACCCCAATTGTATTCTCTTTCATTCCTTTGTAATGAATCCATTCTCTTTGTAATGAATCCATTCTATTGCCTTTCTCTATACCTATATCTTTTACTTCTCTTTGAACAGTTCACAATATATTTATGATGTTCCTAGTGCTTCTTGAGTAAGAAATTTCAACAGCTTCTGCAATATCTCTGAGATGCTGGTCTGAGGACATACAAAAAAGGATGTATTTTAGCAAAATCCCTTGTGCTGTGCAAGAGAGAAAAAAATCTGGGTGAATTTTTGGCCTCTTTCTTGTCAGGAGTAATTTTGCCATTGCTTTCATAAGGTTTATTCATTACTTGATCTATACTCCATCCAGTTTGTGGATGCGATGCTACCTGCATTTATCTGAGCCTGTAAATTTGACAGGCAATTAATTTCTTAACACTTTTGCTCTATGTCCCTTATGGAAACAAATATGCTAAATTGCTTATTCTTAACACATACGGAATTGTTTCTATTTGTCCTTGACAGAACTTTTTCAGGGATGTCAATATTCTACACTATTAGTTTATTAGTAAAATCTAAGCACCTTTATGCAGTGGCTCCAGCCAGCTGCAGGTAGAGCCTGAGATATCTAAATAAGTCATCACTGTTTTTACTGACATCTCAGCCAACATCTCCTCTTGCTTAGCCTTCTCCTGCCAGCTACAAAAAGCAAAAAAATCCAAAATGCAACAAGTTCCCACCCCTATCCTTAGCGTGAACTGGTATTTTCTAGATTACTCAGAAACCAAAGTTAATTATCACAGAATGGCTTTAGATATAACGTTCTCTGAGCTATAAAATCAATCTGTACAAACACAACTCTGATGCAGTTTCTTGGCTCTGATTTCTGGTAAAGAAAAGTTTCACAGTTAAACACACTTGCCATCTGCACAGAACTGTAAATCAGATCCCATTGATAAAGATGTCTCCTGAGAAGATCCCTTTAAATACTTTTGATGTCATAGTTTAAAAACCCTGACTTCTTTTCGATATGTCCATACCCCTTCTCCAACAGTATTTCCCAATGTCCCCACTGGTTATCTCTTTCTTATAGATCTAAAAAAGAAATAATGTTGGACATTGACTGGGCATGAGAGATGGTTTAAAATTTAGCATCCCTTTCCTTAAAAGACAGTGTGTGTGGATTCTTACTACTTCATCCATCTTTCTTTTTCCCCCGGGTGGCTGGGAAGGACCATCCCATCTTGGCTCTGACCTCCACTCCTGCTACTGTTGTTGATATTGCTGCTAACTCGCTGTTGTCATGATTGATGTCTTGCTGACAGGCACATAAATCATGCCTGTTCATAATGCTTAATGTTGGTATTTGTATGTATTAAGCATGTTTTAGCTCTGAGACACTTAGCACCATGTGTGCTGCATTCATTCTGCTACCTCAGGCCCTTGGAGGGAGGGGAAGAGAGTTTACCATTTATAGATATTTTTGTTTGGGCAGTGGGGAGAGCAGAGACCATTGTTAAAAACTCATTCAGATGAGCAGGAATGAACTTTGCAGCTGCAGCACAATTCAGTCAGACTACAAGACCCTACAGGATATATTGTCTGCCCGACAGCATATCAGCAGCTGAAAACAAAGATGTATCTGCAGTGTCACTGAATCTCAAACCATGTTCTGGGATAGGAGCGCAACAGAAAGATGTTTCTTAAATGAAGAGGCTTTTAGTGTTTTACACAGTCTTTCATACCTCTCCTTTTACAGATAATTTTAGAAGAAGATGCAATTCCGATTTCATAGATTTTATCAGTATAATCTCTTTTCCCCCCTGTTGGCTCGGAACAACCAAGAAACTGTTCTTATTATTTCATAATATAATTATCAGTCATGGATCCTGTGTTTCTGTCCTCTCCAAAAGTTCTCTGAAGGGAATAATTTGTCCCAGAATTTGGCAGCCTGGACAGCCTGCAGTTTTTATGAATCCTCCTGATGGGAATGAAATTTTGGCAGCTGATGGAATTGCAGAGGTATGTGAAAGTCAAGACTGAAGAAAATCCAGGCTCAAACCTCCAAATCTGCAGAGAGATTGTCCCTTTGGTGATCTCCAGTTCTTTGATAGCCCAGGTCATGGAGGCAGCCTGTGACCCTCCCCACACAGTTGTAGGAAAGAAAGTTGTTGGCATGAACCATTTTCTCCTTTGTAGACAAGACTATTTTCTTTGCAAAACTAGAATTGGAATTGCATCCTACCTGGCATTATCCATTTGTGATGATAATCATTAGTTTTACTTTTTACTATTAAATTGTTAGCACAGTTGCTGGCATAGTTTTGGGCTTTGCACTTTTCTAAAAGATAGTCTGCATAGCTTGCAGCTTACCACGGGTCAGATGTCATTTTTACATGATCACTTTTTCATGATGTAGTTTTCTGACTTCCTTTTAGACAATATTAAGGAATCTGCGTATGTTTTCACTCTTCTAGAAGCCACCTTAGTATTAAAGAAAAAAAAATTGTAATGGAGTAAAACATGGCAGGATGGACCCCAGTTTCAGTGGGTATCTTTCAAACAAACTTACAGCAGAAACTGTGATACAAATCCAGAAGAAGTACATGCATTTAAAATAAAATGGAAAACAGTTTTGTGGACATTTACATTCTTTCTATAGGGATTTTTTTTTTCATAGGGTTACATTTTTCTAAGCCATTTTGTAAACCTGTTCATCACTCTATAGTATTTTTCCATTAAGCAATGGGCTACATGACAAAGAGAAGTAGTCATAAGAAGTCCTTATGATTAAATAGGTCCATATACTCTGCCCCTGGGAATTGAACCCAAGCCCTTTGGCATAGCAGAGAGCAGTGACTCTTGTAAATGTCAGTGCTGATTAATTAGGAGCCTGGCCTGAACATACCTATTGAAGTAAAGCTGTCATTTATTTCAGAGGGGATTGTGCTCAATCAAAATGAAATGCTCAAATATCATGTAGTTAAAACTAACACTGAATTTAGAAAATACTAGCTTCTGGAATAATAAAGGACCAACCTCCAAAGAAATCTTTTTCAGGACAAAATGGCACATGAACCATACTCAACAGATGAAGACTATGGATTTTTTGTCAGGCTCATTTGGACTAAATGTATTGCTGTTTCCCAGAAGTTCTTCAGGTGTGTGACACCAACCCGAAGACTGAGGTCTAAGACCTTTTGGTTTGCGAAAGCAACGTTCAGCTGCAAGAGGGAGTATGTTGTTTTGTTACCTTATCCTGTTTATTTCCAGGGTGCTTCCAGACTATTAAGAGTGTTTTGCTAGGGAGCATGACACTTTTCATATTAAGTGACAACTAAGGAACAGCAGAGAATCTTGGGTAGGTGAGATGAAGAAGTGGGAATCTTACAGTGTGAATTCTTACAAAGAAAGAGATTATTGGAGGAAACCCCAAGGTTGTTTTGGAAAAAGGGAGAGAGAGAAAAGGAATCAGAAAATGAAGAGATATTATGAAATTACTTATCAGTTAAATAAACATGTAAACACACACATTTTAAAAATTATGAGTTGCCATGGTTGCAATAGTAAAAGGTGGTCCAAGGAGAAGGTGCCTATCCATATTTACGATACAAACTCTGTTTCTTGACTTAAAAGTTTTATAAACACCCTACAGATTAAATTTTCTTTGTGTTCTCCTGTGATCAACTGAACATGGTAAAATTTAGACACTGGTCCTCCATCAGGATGAGACTTCCTGGTATATCTATAAGAGGTACTAAGTAAGTTTGCAGATGATACAAAATTAGGAGTTGATGAGAGGCCCTGCAGAGAGACGTTGACAAATTAGAGGACTGGGAAATCGCCAGTCATATGAAGAGAAAGTGCTGGATTTTGCACATGGGTTGGTGCAACCCTGGCTGTATGTACAGACTGGGGAATGAGATGCTGGAGAGCAACACCCCAGGTCTGGTCAATAGCAGGTTGAACATGAGTCAGCAGTGCCCTGGCAGCCAGGAGGGCCAACCGTGTCCTGGGGGACATCAGGCAAAGCATCACCAACCAGGCAAGGGAGGTTGTCCTGCTCTGCTCTGCTCTGTACTGGGGTGGCCTCACCTTGAATATTGTGGCAGTTTTGGGCACAAAAAATATAGGAAAGATATTAAGCTGTTAGAGAGCATCCAAAGGAGGACAACAAAGATGGTGAAGGACCTTGAGGGGAAGCTGTATGAGGAGTGGCTGAGGTCACTTGATCTGTTCAGCCTGGAGGAGACTGAGGGAAGACCTCATTGTAGTTACAACTTCTTTGTGAGGGGAATAGGAAGGGTAGGTACTGATCTCTGCTCTGTGGTGACCAGTAACACAACCTGAGGAAATGACCTGAAGTTGTGTCAGGGGAGGTTTAGGTGGGATATTAGAGAAAGGTTCTTCACCCCGAGGGTGGTTGGGCACTGGAACAAGCTCCCCAGGGAAGTGGTCATGGCACCAAGCCTGACAGAGTTCAAGAAGTGTTTGGACGATGTTCTCAGATATGTGGTGTGATTTTTGGGACTGTTCTGTGCAGGGATGGGAGTAGGATTTTGATGATCCTTGTAGGTCCCTTCCAACTCAGAATATTCTGTGATTCTGTGATCTTTTCTTTAAATCATGGGATTTTTTTTTAAATATTTTATTTGTTAATATTTTAAGTTGATTTCTATCTCCCTGAGAGTATTTGGATTCTTGTCCTTACATAAAACATTTCTGTCGAGGTGCTGAACATTTTAAGACACCTCAGAAACATTCTTCCTAGGATTTGCCAATAGCATAAGGATTCAGCAGATGGCAGGATGTGGCCACTTCAAGACAGCCAAGAATCTGGGCCTCCACCCTTCTTTCTGAGCATGTGTAACCAAGCTGTCTCTCTGTCAGACAGTGGGAGAGAGACCAGTGTGGGAACTGCTTGTACTATTGGAAAGCTTTTTAATGAACATCGCTGTCATAATTAAGAAATTATCTTTATGCATTTAAACAGAGACCCCACTTATGTGCTGTATGAAATTCTTACTTTGGATCTCTGGAAATCATAGAATATTTCTTTTCATTGGCTAGGAACCCACAACTTAGCACATGCATTATGGCAAGTATGAAAGGATTTTTTTTATGATCCATTAAGATTAAGAAGTACATGCACCCATTGCCAACAAGCACACCATCTAATCAATCTTGCATTCCATTATTCTGTTTCATACTATTTTTGATGGGAAAATTCCACTGGGTGGGCCGTCATCCCTTTTATAAATTAAGGAATAAAATAAACAAACAAATAACCCACTCACAACCCAGACTCATATGAGAACCTTCTGAGCCTTCGAATATTAAATGACTGCATCCCAAAGTAACATCTATTTTGTATTTGAGTTCAAGTGATTTCAATGAAAATTAATGGCAGTTGTGCACATTTGGGAAAGTAAGGATAGACCTCAAAATACAACACTCTTGCCTGTTTGTGATTTGGAAGGCTTGCAACCAAGCTTCCTATCAGGGGAGAAATCAGTGATACAGAATATCTTAGAATCATTTATTTATACTGTGTACAACGGTCACTGAACATAGGTGGTCACAGGCTACATGCAGGCAAAACCTTATTTAGAAATCTCAACCCGAAAACCAGGTCCTCAGGAAATAATTCTCACCAAGAACTAAATCTAATCAGAGAATATAAGATAGGTTGAACTCCCTGGTTGTTTACAAAAGCTCCCCCATAAACCTGAATCACTAAAAACTAACAGTACAACATTCCTAGAAAGTGCATGTATTCCTCATAGACTAAGAAAAGGAATGTGTAAGATTATATTTAACATGACCACCTGGTGACTCCACTCCTACCATAACAAAAGAAAGTTAATATTTTAAAAGGTGCTTAGGACTCTTTGGTGTAAGTTTTATGTTCCATAAAGGATTAAACACCCAAGTCTACCCACAAACAGGATCCAAAAGTGGCCAGCATGTAGTCCCCAGGAGTAGTGCTATTGGCATGAATATTCTCTAAGCATGGACATGGAATTCATCTGCCCAAATTCAGACATCTGCAGTGCAGGGATCGGTATCTGAGCTTACTGTCAACACTCCCTTTTTCTCCTGTGAAGAGAAACAGTTGCTTTAAAGGTGACAGTCATCTCATCCTGAAATAAATGCCTGACCTGGGTCTGAAAAGACTTTACTGACAATAAAAATCTGGCAAAAGAGACTGGCTGAGGCATGGTTTTCTACACTGCAGAAGTCTACATTTGGGTGAGATGAATCCCACTGCTTGTGTCTGGGCAGGTTTCACATAGAGAACTAGCCCAGTCTTGACACTAATGAGCAGTTCATTGCCTAGTTTGTGCTTGGATTCCAGTAACCTCTAAAAGCAAGGTGTCTCTCAAATCCTTAGAGAGTTATGATGCTGGAGGCCTCTCAGGGAATACCAACGTGAATACCAGCAAGAGAAGAATCTTGACAAAATGTTGTTATGGCTTCTTTCTTTCAAAACCCTGTATACAACTGCGGCCATATCCCCCGGACAGAGAGAGAGTTGGATTCCCCTTCACTCTGTGAGATTCCAGAATGGCATCTCCCACCTTCTCCAGGAGCATCCTAACCCTGTTCACAGGGATCTGTCCATCTTGCTGGAGATCTTCTGTCAGGTCAAAAAATGAAAACATTTGTTGAGCCAGAAAGAGAGAGCAGGTGTGACTCTGGTATTAGATTGCTCGTGATTAAGGACTGAAGGGCATAGGTGAAGGGAGAATTGAGTGAACTGGGTTACAGGCAGTTCTGTGAGAACTGTTTTACTGTTTGACATGAAATAAATCTTGGATAAAGTGTACAAAATGCAAAAACAAGAAAAGATACGTCTCAAAGGAGGAAAAGTATTTCACTTGAGTAAGGGAAATTAGAGGTAATATTGTAGTTTCACAGCCCATGTAATTTTCAATAAAATCTGCAGGTGGCTTGCTTTTTGTTTTGCCTAATGCTACAGAAAACAGTTGATTATGAAAGTATAAAACTGGAGTAACCAGAGCAAATAAGCCCAAAGCCATTTAGACTTTCATACAGCAAGGATGCGATTGCTGTGAACACAGCCTACATAGTTGGGAATTCTTTGAGTCCTTTGAATTTCAAGAGCAGAAGTAGGAGTTAAGTTTGTTAAAGTTGATAAGGGAGGTGGAAGATTTTGTAGGAGTATGCTTGAGCTTGCTGACCTCTCCCAGACTTCCTTCAGCTAAATTTCTTGTGTGTCTCCAAATCCCAGAGGCTTTGGAGCTCAATTCTTAGACTGTAGCAAAATATTTAAGCAAATATTTTAATAGCTTTTCAACTCTTGTTCAAACACATGCATTTCTCAGCAGCAGTTCAAGGGTTAATAAAAACACACAAACATAATTTAAGTTTATCCTTAATGTGCAAAATAAAGACGTTTTCAGTAACACTTAAGCCATTTTGCAGCTCATACAACGTAAAAAGGGGCAGTTCAGGCTGCATATAAATTATGAAAACATTGGATTTCTCTGCTGCTTTGCACTGGAGGATCTCAGTTCACTTTCTGCCAGAAAGAACAACTTTCTCAGATATGTCCCTTCATATTAGGGTTGATTTTACTTCACACCTGGGGACTGCACAGCTCTGATTTTCACAGCAAAAGAGACTTTTATGTTCTCTCTAGACATTTAACTCTTTCTCTGGAAAAAAAAGAGTCTTATCCATATAAAAATTTGACACCTGGAAATTATATAATTCAAAATCAATGGTAAATTCATATTCCTATTATATTAGTTAGTTTTCAGATCTGTAAAACCCTCATGACTGTTGCATCAGTTTCAGCAAGCACTTAAATGCTCCACGGCGGTTTCTGGAAGGAATGTAAAAGTATGCTGCATGGGAATGCAACTGCTTGGGGAATAAGGCACAGTGTTTTGACCCAAGTTTGATTTTTTTTTCTGGACAGAAGGGTAAATATTACAAAATTCCCTTGGGGAACTTTAATAACTTTATCCCATCTACCTTCATCAGGTAACAGTCACTAGGTCACTGGGTAGTCTACTACGAATCGCTTCAATCCTACAGCACATGGCTGGTGATGTAAATGGAAGGGATCTACAATGTGGGAGAAGTAGGTGAACCTCAAAAGCACTCAAAACCTCAAAAGGCTCAAGTGAGTTATTTCAATGCTCTTGCTGTGTAGTGGGGGTTTGGCATCTCATGGAAGAATTTTTATGAGAGACCGGATTGAATAGAAAGAAATGTATGAGCAGCTGCTCTTGTAATATCTCAGAAATTCATCTTATTTTCACCTAATTCTGGGATTTCAGGAAAGATTATGGTTGGAATTTAAAAACAAAATAAAAGTTCAGAAGTATCCTTATTTCATCCAATTTGTCTTGCTAATCTCTCTGCATTGAATGGATATTTATTGCTTCATTTTGTAGGGTCTGCTGGCATTGGTACTAACTAAACATTCCTATTTGTTAGTTCCCTTTGATGGAGATAATGCCAAACTAAAAGAAAGATGCAATTTTGATGTAGTTTAAATCTGTACAATTCTCATTGTGTTGTTCAATAGATTAAACCCAGAACTTTAGATTAAAAAAAGCCTCAAGACTGGGACAAATGTGGGTAGAATTTCAGACTCAGTTTTATTCACTACTAATTTTTAATTTAATTTTTAATTTGCAACTTTTAAAAAATGATTTGTTGTTTTACACATATAAAAACTTCTGCATTACAATCGCTTAAGTACATATCATACCTTATTCAGTTGTATCCCTTAAGTCATTTGTATTTACTCTGTAAAGTTTATCCCATACAGATTGTTTATGTTCAACTCTTTTGATGACAGAAAGTTTACCAATAAACAAAGCATTTTACTCTCAGATAGTTTAAACTAGGCACTTTTAAACTCCAATTTATAATTCCTTTACCTTTATACTGGAACAAGATGGCTAAACATAGGCAAAAAAAATCATGTAATGTTTCTGTTTAATTTCCTTGGTAGTTGAGATGAAAATTCTCAACTGAAATGATACTCTATGACATGAGAAACAACAATCTGGCTAAATAGAGTCTTTCCCTTCAATTTTGGCTGTCTGGGTTGACTCTTTGATGAGTTCAGTAACAAAGAACACAACTGATTGTAATCTCCACTATGCTAACTTTACATGAGTGAAATTTTGCTGGCTTTGATTACTTTCGTTCTGATTTACACCAGTGAGAAATTATGAAGGAGCTGAGAATGTCAGTCCTTGCTGTTGTAAATAGGTGTAGCTTTAATGAGAGGATCATAGTCATGTACCTGTAAACAGAGAAATAAAATTTTATTCTTTTTGCTTCTAATCTCAGAGTTACTGTTTACACTGTCTATTTAAATAAGAAAGTTTATGTATCATTCTATAAATAATAAACAGACATTCCAGGTACTTTGCCAGGAGGAGTATACTTAGCAAAAGGAAGGAATGTTGAGGTCCACCTGTAAAATAATTTGTCCCTATAAGCAGTAACAGGCATATGTTCTACATCATATTTGGGCCCAGTCTCTGTGGCCCAGAACCAAAGTAAACACATTTTTCTGATGTAATTGTTTATTCTAGTTGAATTAGTGCAACGCAGTCATAGCTGTGAGAAACATTTTATTTGGATCAGCTCTCAACCAGAGCTCGGAGAGGTTGCCTACCTGGCAAACCAGCAACAGTAGCTTGTTTTCACAAAGTCCTCCAAGTTTTGTACTCAGAGGAGCATATAAAAACATTTGAAAGCATGGGTTGTGGTCCTTCTCCAACTGACACTTGAGTAAATCAGAAGTAACTAAAACCAAGTCAAATGCAGCCCTCCTGGTATATATGAGATGGACTTTGTGTTCCTCTCCCTTGATGTTTTCCACTCTGACGTACGTAGCGCTCAGGGGAACGTTCTCCCATACAGTTTGGGCACACATACCACAGTTTTTTCCTCTTCCCTTCATTTCCTTAGTGCCAGTGTCGGCCACCAGATGAATGTGTAGCAGTAGTGATAATAACTGGAGCCCTCCACCTGAAATCTTTCCCAGAAATGCTGGTTCTGCATTGCACTAACTACTCCTTTGGAATGATATAACTACTTTCACACTTAACCGTCCTCGTTCACGTGACTAAAAAGGGAGGGAAAGTAGGAAAAAGATGTAAAACTTTTCACCCAGCACAATAGCATATAGATGATATATGTGATATACATGATACATTTTTGAAGAAAAAAGTGTAAAGTTAGAGTGGCAAGAATTTTTTTCAAAGTTTTAAAGGTTCAGCTTAAGTTTCTAGATATACTTTACTCAACAAAGTTCTCTATTTTGAATTTGGGAGGCTCACTAATTTTTAGGAGGATTAAAACCCTACACGCCTCTGTAGATAAGTACATTAAGTAATAAATAAGCCACAGGTAAGTAATAAGGTTGGGAAACATGGGAGTAAATACATAAAAATACTGGCTGACTAAAACTATTTTCAAAATGGAGGTGTTATTTTAAACACATTTTCGTGTATGAAAGGGATTGCACAATTCAATTTATTCCATATTTCTGTGGGGCTTAAATATGGAAGTTATAACTTTTTATTCTTAAACTGTAACCTTAAAAAAAAAGTTTTATCCTTTTTAGGGGGCAGTCAAATGTAAAAAAAAACCCAACACTTTTTTAAACCAGCTTTTTTACCGGATTCCTGAAAAAAGTTTCGCTTTCATTCTAATAGGAATTATTACTATCCACCCCTTCCCCATTACAGAGATCTGTTACTCACACAACTACAGTAATCATGAGAAGATTCAATTTATTTCTAAACTGCAATGGAAGGGATGAATAGAGAAAGAGAAGTAGAAGTTGGGAAAGGAAGTGACAGAGAATAAGGGAGCAGTTGTAAGTCTAGGCACTGTGCTTTTGCTGTACTTTAGCAATGATCAAGTGCAAGAGCAAGAGCAGTTAGTCATGGCAATTTTCAGCAGTAGGAAAAGTGTGATTGCCTGAAGACTGAACTTAACATTTTATCACAGAACATGTAATTGAGCACCCTGACTGGCACAGTGTTTGCACATGAAAAGGAACTGATGTAGCATATCTATATCCAGTATTCCCAAGTGATCCACAGAAAGTCATCCAATTATTTAAGAGAGAAACAATGTTTTTTCTTTTTCTTTTTCTTTTTCTTTTTCTTTTTCTTTTTCTTTTTCTTTTCTTTTCTTTTCTTTTCTTTTCTTTTCTTTTCTTTTCTTTTCTTTTCTTTTCTTTTCTTTTCTTTTCTTTTCTTTTCTTTTCTTTTCTTTTCTTTTCTTTTCTTTTCTTTTCTTTTCTTTTCTTTTCTTTTCTTTTCTTTTTTCTTTTTCTTTTTCTTTTTCTTTTTCTTTTTCTTTTTCTTTTTCTTTTTCTTTTTCTTTTTCTTTTTCTTTTTCTTTTTCTTTTTCTTTTTCTTTTTCTTTTTCTTTTTCTTTTTCTTTTTCTTTTTCTTTTTCTTTTTCTTTTTCTTTTTCTTTTTCTTTTTCTTTTTCTTTTTCTTTTTCTGTCTCTTTTTCTTTTTCTTTTTCTTTTTCTTTTTCTTTTTCTTTTTCTTTTTCTGTCTCTTTTTCTTTTTCTTTTTCTTTTTCTTTTTCTTTTTCTTTTTCTTTTTCTTTTTCTTTTTCTTTTTCTTTTTCTTTTTCTTTTTCTTTTTCTTTTTCCTTTTTCTTTTTCTTTTTCTTTTTCTTTTTCTTTTTCTTTTTCTTTTTCTTTTTCTTTTTCTTTTTCTTTTTCTTTTTCTTTTTCTTTTTCTTTTCTTTTCTTTTCTTTTCTTTTCTTTTCTTTTCTTTTCTTTTCTTTTCTTTTCTTTTCTTTTCTTTTTCTTTTTCTTTTTCTTTTTCTTTTTCTTTTTCTTTTTCTTTTTCTTTTTCTTTTTCTTTTTCTTTTTCCTTTTTCTTTTTCTTTTTCTTTTTCCTTTTTCTTTTCTTTTTCTTTTTCTTTTTCTTTTTCTTTTTCTTTTTCTTTTTCTTTTTCTTTTTCTTTTTCTTTTTCTTTTTCTTTTTCTTTTTCTTTTTCTTTTTTCATTTCTTTTTCCTTTTTCTTTTTCTTTTTCTTTTTCTTTTTCTTTTTCTTTTTCTTTTTCTTTTTCTTTTTCTTTTTCTTTTTCTTTTTCTTTTTCTTTTTCTCTTACTTTTTCTCTTACTTTTTCTTTTTTTTTTACATATACAAATAACTAATGTTGAAAGCTATCTTTCTTCTGTTTCCTGTATTTTTACACAGGTGGTTCATTCATTGAAAACACCTTCTGCTGTTCCAGATAAATTATTGTACAAACAAACAATGGAAACCTCTGCCCTGGCAACAGAAAAGAAAGATCCCAGCCATTGCATTTTTAAGGTTTCTCCAGCTTTACTCACTCTTTTCAATCAAATCCTTCTGTGAATCAAAAAGAATTAGCCATAAGCCATTTTAAACAAAAGATGTACATCTGGAAAGAGATTACCTAAGCATGAATGTACAACAGAAATCTGCGAGTCACAAAATGGTAATCTCTACGTTCTTAAAGTCTTAAGCCAAAATGCTTTGCTTATATAGTAATTTTCTGTTTGGGTCTCTTCTGCCTACACTGTTTCATGAAATGGACTCTTTGACATGTGAAGGGAAATCTGGTTCTAGATGATTTGCTGGACAGAGTAGCCTGTTAGTTTTCATATTATGGGCCACGCTGATCTTCTCTAGTGTGGATGCAGCACTAGCCAGTATCACATCAGTCTTTGTGTTTGGAATTTCTCTTTTAAAAACATCTTTCATGTCTTGTTAGTTTTTCACTTAGCCAACAAAAGCTAATTGTGCACAGAACATAAGGTTTTCAGTGATATTTTTAACCTGATTTTCTTAGGGGATTAATGGCAGGATCCAATGTATTTAACTTCTACCTGAAACTCAGGCATCTAAAAGTAGTAGACACCTCTCTTCCCAGCTGAAAATCTCCCACAGATGCTTAGGAAATTTTGCTGCTTTTGCAATGCCAGAAATTGCTGCTGGGACGTAACACTTAATTCTTCCCAACACAGTGATCCAGGACAGTACAATCTAAATTCTACCTGACTTCTCCTCAGAAACTGAAGTTAGTAGTGTGCTCAGAACTAGAACAAACTTAAGTTGGTGGAAACAAGAAGGGAAATGAATTTTATAAGCAATTGCATTGAAAAGTAAGGAAAAATACAAACACATGAGGAAAAGCCAAAATCTTGAGTTCCTTCTTGGGTCAGAAGAGAGAGGTATGAAAGTAACATATGCTGGTTCTCCCTTGCGAAGTCTGAGGTCTCCTACACCTTTCTCCAGGGACAGTTCAGGCAACTTAGGCAACTGGTTTAGGGTTGGCTAAACCTAGGACTAACTACCTGTGTACAGAGCCGACCACCCCCTCTGACAACTCTTGATTTTGTTGACTCATTTCAACCATATTTTATATATCTTTCAGAGATGAAGTTCCATCATGCACTGTGAAAACAGACAACTGGGCAAAGGTAAGAGGCCTAATTAGTGCTGCTGAGGGAAAAGATATGGTGCAAACTCAACTTTCACTAGAAACCAGAAAAAAGCTTCATTTAACCTCTGCTCCTCATTCTGGAGGATGCAGAATTCTCTCCTCTGAGGACTTTCTGATATCTAATAATTTGTTTTCCCTCACTTTGGAATATTCACAGCATTTGTCCCCTGTATAGATTGTCTAACAACCAACAAGAGCAAATTAATGCTGCAACATTTCTATCTTTAATATAAAACTCTCAGCCAAACCTGTCAGAAAAAGGCTTCATTTTTTTTTTTTTACTATCATGAAATGACCTCTCTCAAGTACTTTGACTCCACTTCTTATTAAAAAGAAAAAAGGAGAAAACATTTTTTTCCCAGTAGAAAACCAGTAGAAAATAATTCACTGAAAAGATGGAGTGAAAAAAAAAAAGAAAAAAAAAGAAAGAACTATAAAGGAGAATGTGTGTAAATGGAGAGACTGTCTTCTGGGGAGGCAAGAAAAAAGGAAGGTATAACAGCGACTGGTTTTGCATTTAGTGTTTGTTTCTATAATGGAATTTCATCAGTAAATATGATTATACGTTATGACTTCTTGGATTAATTAAAGGGGATTAGTTTCTTTTCCACAATATTTTTTGATTTGGTAGCAAGTAGAAAGACTTAGTCCCCTGGATCCATCTCTCTATGTATCTGAGACCCTTACAATACATCTGAATGCACAGATCGATTATTTTAAAATGCTTTCAATCCATTGAACTTCAATTTTATTGTTTGTATACCACATGGATAAGTGTTTTTAAGAAAATACTTTTGCGGTGGTGTTTATGATTATTGTTTTCCTTCCAGATTTATATTCCACATACCATTCTTTATTAATGGAGAGGAAAAATGCAAAGATGTGAAGATCTTGCCCTTACCTTAGTGCTCGTTTTGGAGGTTGTATCAGGGGTACACTGAACTACCTTTTTTCAAGCCATGACCTTATGAACTTATGATTTTAGGAAATACAACCCTTACTGCTATTCTAATATAATCCTTATTCCCTTCATCGCCCAATCTTTCTGCAAATTTAGACCTTGCTTTATTTTCCTGTAGAGTGACACAGATGTACACACCCACTTCCATCCGCTGTGAGTTGTGCCATCCATCGAGTGACCAGCTAGGGAGTTACTGAGTACAAGTAGCTCCTGCTGAAATAAGTGTTTGAATGCTTTTGCATGTCAGTGGGTTTGTGATTTAGTCCCAGGGTAAGAATGTGTTTGGTCTTCTCATCTGCTTCCTGACAGTTGATTGTAAATCTGATTTCAAACTTCTTTCTATGTTAGAGAGTGAACTGGGCAAGCATACGAAATTCCTTTTCTGCATCAAGAGGAAAGGTAAACATCTGTTAATTTATCAGTCTTGTTTGTGAAATTAATTCATTTCCATGAGCTATTCCCTTTGTTGGTTTAGAGGTAAAACTGTATTTTTTCACACAAAAATTTAGCAAGGAAAAGTATAAAAAAATACAGTAGAGGCAGACCTAGCAGCCAGCCTTTTGTTTAGGTCCGCTAAAGAAAGAGAACTTGGTGTAATTAAGCCTATACCCAGTTCCATCACGTCGATGAAGAGAAACAGCCTGGAAACCCTCATCCAGGGGGTGAGACGAGGAGGAGAGAGGTGCTGGGGATCACCAGGTGGCGCTGGAAGATGCTGTGTGCCGAGCCGTCAGGCTGTGAGCACCGCTCGACCCTTGCTTGCCTCTGGTCGATGGCTGTTGTTTGGAAAGCTGTCAGGCGAAACATCAAAGTTACCTTCTTACTACAATATCCCCTGAAGAGCTCTTCTGAGAGGCACCCTTTCCTGGGCAGTTGGGTCTGAGTGGAGGTTTCAGGGAATCACAGAAAGGCCTGGGTTGGAAGGGACCTTAAAGATCACCTAGTTCCAATCCCTCTGCCATGGGCAGGGACATCTTCCACTAGACCAAGTTGCTCAGAGCTCCATCCAACCTGGCTTTGAACACTTCCAGGGTTGTGCATCCACAACTGTTCTGGGCAACCTGTACCTGTGCCTCACCACCCTCACAGTAAAGAATTTCTTCTGAACGTCCAATCTAAACCTACTCTCAGTTTGAAACCATGCTCCCTTGTTTTATCACTAGACACTCTCATAAACAGTTCCTCTCCAAACTTCTTGCAGGCCCCCTTTGGGTACTGAAAGGCTCCAATTAAGTCACCCAAAGGAGCATATCTTGTCTGACTGTTCAGCCTCCTGCTAATGGTAAAGGCCTGGGGGGGGAACCTACAGCCCACCTCTGTCAACAGAAGCACCCAATGGGTCCCCAGAGAGCAGTAAAGCCTGGGGTCTGAGCCTTGGACCTGCCTGCTTGAACCTACCTGTCTTGGTGGTCCACTTACCTAACAATTAGATATAAATGGTTGAAAATATTGGGTTCTGTATGACTGAATACATTCTGTTCAACTTTGTGATTGGACTGTACTGTATTATATAATGCATTATGCATTATCGTTTTTTAGTTGGTGGTATCGCCAAACACCTTGCAGCCTAATAACTCTGTGGGAGATTTATACTTCTGTCCATTGAATATCTCAATTTCAGAATTAAAAGTAAATTAAAAAATAATAAATCCCCTCTCCCCCCAAAAAACCTCAGACACCATCAGGAGGAAAAAAAATACCAATAAAACCCAAAACCAAACACAACAAGACCGTGCGTATTATTTGGGGCCAAAAGGTGAGAAAACTGTTTATATCTTTGAAACTATTTGAGAATCACTGCGGTTGAGATGACTTTTCCTCTCATATATGAGTTCTTGAGGATATGTTTTGTTGATTTTTAAAAGTGTTCAATTTTCAATTAAAAATGTTTTACTGTTTACTGTTTTTTTCTTGCTGTTGTTTCAAAATATAATTGGGAAAAGTCAGAGAGAAATTTGAAAGCATCCTCTTTTTCTTCTGTTTGAGAAAATGCATAACATTCATTTATTTTTAACCTTTCATAACAAATATTTACTGTTTTGGCTAGCTATACCAGTTAACTGTAACAGAATCCTGCCAGGACTTTAACATATTCCTCTTCTTTCTTTCCCATTTCCTGAGAGTTTGTGGATTCTTTTCTGGTCACAGTTAGTTGGGGAATCTGATTTGTGGTTCAGTATTAGTGCACTGAGAAAAAGTGCCACATATCGCATTATTAAAATCACTCTCTGCAGTCTCTGGGGTTCTTTATATGTCTCTGATTCTTTGTATGACCCAGCTTGATCCTGTTTAGCTTGTAAAATTTGATTGGATCACAGAGCTCAAAGAGCTGTGGCAAATGTCCTGTCTGATTTTAACTCCTTGATGACCTCGGACGTGTTCCTGTATTTAGATGTACACATACATCTAAATGTGTGGGGGGCTGCATCCGGTGAGGTGCAGAGTGACGTGGCTCTGCTCCAGCAAGGCACTTAACCAACTGCTCAGCACGGAGCCACTGGGCTCCAGCCAAGAGGGAGGGACTGTGACATGACCTGCATTGTGAATTGCATTCAGATTTATGAGTCAGAGCTGGTCTGAAAATAAGGATAGGTAATCCAAATGTGGTGTTTATTTTACACTGAAAGGGAGTATTCAAAAAGGTTCACTTAGTCTAATAGAATCTCTCCCAAAGGCCCTGGGGGAAGCCCACCTCGCTCCTCTCCCTGAGAGGATGTGTCTAGAGAGATTAAACTTGTGATGATAAAGTGAAGCTTTATGAATACTCTCCAAAATGTCATGAAAATTGTGTTTTTCTAACCTGCTCCGATTCTTGAACTCTGGGTAAAGTTTCTGAAAGGTTCTAAAGCATTCCAACATTTTTGAAAGTGTTACGGTTTCACTTAATCCTCGGGTGGATGATGTGGTATCTGGAACCACGCATATGTTGCTGAACCTTCCTTTCAACGCTGGTGTTACGGACGGCTTTATCCTTGCGAGTTTTCAATTGTTCCTCCAGTTCACTGACTGAGGTGTATCACTGACATGTCTGTGTATCATGTGATGCTGATTCTTTCAGTGACAGCTCTGGCAAAGATGATACAGGTTTCCTAGTCGTTAAAGTAGCTTTATGCCTTTCAGTAGCTTTTACCTCAGTCGAATACAGTGGCAGAGTTTGTGTTGAACAAGTGAAGAGTAAGATATTAACATGGACAGTGAGTGTACAGCAAGTGTAATCTGGATGATAAAACAGATTAAAATGATGGTACGTGATCCTAGGATATTTTGTAAATCCATGCATGAGTGAGTCAGAACATCTATTTTTGTATACTTCGTACACTTTGTACTCTTGATTTGAAGTCTATTTTCTTCAAAGTGTTCTTAACTTTGTTCTGTGTGCAGAATTAAACTGGGGATTTGTTTTTTCAGACACTGGCACTCTTAACACTATGGTATGAAGAGTAGCAAATTAGAGGACGGTATCTTCCTGGACAGGGCTGAAGATGATTGGTAGCAATTGGCTAAATAGTAATTTAGTTGCGGTACATGAGTGTGCTGTGGTAAGTGAAGGATAAGGTTAGGAGACTGTAAGCATCTTCCAGTTCTGTGCATGGATTTTGATCATTTGTTGTAGTTGTGGCTGGCTCTTTTCAAGACAGCTCTCCAATGCTCTGTCTGAGCAGTTCCTTCAGCATATAATATGCATTCCTTCCATGAAGTGATAACTCTGGCATATGGGCATTGCTTCAAATAAATAATAATTTTATTTGGCAACCATTGTCCCTCACAGTAAGATTATCTAGTGGTCTTTGTCCTGTCTGATTTAGTCTCATTTTAGTAAGTTCAGCCTGTAGCTTTCAATGTGCTTCCTCTTCCCTGATCTAAAGTCTAAGCAAAGGAAAAACCCACAGGTAAGCAAAGTACTGATTTTCTATTTCTGTGTGGAATATTAAACTACTGCTGTTTGTCTGCTGAAATAGGAAAAGTACACCTTGTATTTATTTTGGTCTTGACCTTAGAATCAATGAACAATTTAAAAAAAAGTCAAATGATATATAAGCAACAAACAAACCTAGCACTGACAACAAGATGATTTCTTTTCTATATATTTTCTCTCCAATGCCTAACAACAGCATCTAAATTTCTATTAGAGAACCTTCTGTGCCATTTGAACTGCACAGCTGTGAAAGTTACTCTCTACCCAGAGGGAATGCTTGACTGAGCATCATAGAAAGGGAATAGTTTCCTAGGGAAAAGGAGTCCACTTGTATAAAGTTCATGTCCTCCAATACATCTGCTGATTCACACATGCAAAAAAAAATCTGGGAATGAAGACCTTTTAAATACCTTTTCTCAATGATCATTTCACATAGTGTTGTTGAAAATAGATGAAGGAGGATAAGGTCCCGTCTCCAGCTCACATCTATCATTGTCTTCTCAAGCACATAGCATGGAGTAGGAGACTCCTGTTTTGATCCACAATCAAGGCCTGTATTTTAATCCTCCAAAACCTAGAGATTTTGTTGCTTTAGTTCAAAAAGAGTCAAATCTGAAAACACATGCTGAAGCTGTACAGACTCTGAGCTGGAATAAGCTGAAGGATGCTAGTCCCAGTGGGAATTAAAAAGCCTGACCCCCTTCCCAGCTTCAAGCTTCCTCTCCCAGGCATGCAGCAAATGTGTTATTCACTCCCTGACCCTTTGCACAATGGGCTGACCTTCCCCTCAAATCAGTCAGCCCAGCATGAGAGTAACACATGGAACCTTTGGGGCCTTCCTCTGTCCAAAAAATTGTGTCATTTTCAGGCATTATAGGACCCCCAGCTGTACTGGCCTTCCTCCTGTTGAAGAAAGTATCAAGACTCTCACTGACTTCTGTGGAAAGGGAACTGAGCATTGAGCTTGCTTCTGGGAAAACAGAAAATAAATTAAGCAAGTTATATGGATCCCTGGGAGTCCATAATATAGGGCTTACTCATGCAAATGCAATATTTAGACCATTTAAAATGCATATTAGTTGGAAGACGCATAGAAATATTTTGTATTTTCCCTGAAAATAGAGCTTCTGTGTGTGCAAAGTAGCTGGTGATGTTGCAGTGACACAGTGTAGTGAACAGCAGCCCCTACAATGGGACAACAGCAGAGGGTATGGAAAGGCTGAGACAAAGCAGTTTGCACCAAGTTCTTTACTTGGAGAAGGTCCTTGTATAATAGACTGTGATATTAAGCTTTTACTCTGACACACTGAGAATTTCCACCAGAACATGAACACAATCATTTATGTGACTTTCAGCTTCACTGTCTTTGGAGAGAATTTGCATTTTTGTGGAAGGAAAACTACAAGTTTTTTGTAGGTACAGGAAAAAATTGTATGAGTTTTCTAAATTCTGCAGTACTTAAAATTATTTTTAGAAACTTCAGTTCTTCTCTCAGCTTTGTTTATGAATAAACGTAGATGTTGGTTACTCTCCATCCCATTCCTCAAAAAGAGCATGAGAATCTTTTGTGAAACAAAATGGAACAAATCTGAAAAATGCTATATAAAATCCGGAGAAGATCTTAACTAAGAAATATCGAATTCTAGAATCAGATACACTGTGATGGGTGGAGGTAGATGTATACAAATGCAGAGCTAAAACTTACTTCTCTGCATCATATAAACTGATGGAAGAGGTTTGTCCTTCTCCTTGTAAATTCATACCTCACCATCCATCCCTATGTGTTACTTACGTCTGAACTGTGATAATGGATCTGTCGGATAATCAATCTAAATACCTTCCTCTTACTAGAAGCTGTATTGGAGACTGTGCAAAACTGTAACACCAACAGGAGCTTCTAAAGCAAAAAAATCTCCTTAGTTTTGATCATTCCAAAATACCGCTCATGCAAAGGTTATTGGGCAAACCTAAACTTAAAGCAAAACAGATTTGTCCCCACATTTATGTACCACTATGTGTGCTCTCTACAAATCAGGCTGTGTAATGATGGGACTGACCTCTGAGTGTGGGAGGCAAATAAGTATAACAGGTCACCATCTTTCTGCGAGAGAAACCTTCTCCTGGCAACAGACAAGTCAGGCAGTGTGCATTTTAATTAAAATCACATCCTGGGCATTTAAGTTTTCAAAAATTATTAGTATGACAGGGGTTACCTTTTCTTGTGACTACTATTATTACTGTCAGACTGCCTGCTTCAAGTGGGGGGCTGAAGGTTACATATGGGATGGGGGAATGTAAAGTTAGCTGGAAGGGGTTAGTACATGGGGCCGTAGCCTTGGAAAGCTCTTTGTTGGCCAGTGCTCTCTTGCTGTCTTGTCCACAGCTGTGCAAAAGACCCCTCAGGACATCATGTATAGCCCTCAGCAGTGACTGCGCTGCTATAAACTTCAGGTGACTGGTCAAATCTAATTTCTCTTCCTGAACTAAGCACACGCTATCACTGCTGCATATTCCTAGCCAAGGTAAACAGGGGTAACAACCTCACAGATCACTACAGATAATTTCATTCAAATTTATGCTTACTATAGTTGTATTTCTTTAAATAATTTTTAACTGTTTTGAATTCCTGCACTTGTAATTGGGTTAATAGATCATGGTGAAATAAGATGACATTTGGGTGTATATAAATAACCTTACAGATGAAAAGAAGAGCTGTTTAGCTTAGTAAAGGACACACTTTCATGTAGGAAACTTAGGACTCACAAAGAATCTTTCTAGGGATGTTTTTATTTTTTTTTTTTGCTATTCATACCGACATTCCTGTGATTCATCGATGTGCATTTTACAAATAAGGCTGTGACACAAAAGCATGAAATGACCTACCCAAGGCTGTATAAAAACTTGTGGTACAGTCAGCAGTTGACTCATATTCCTAAATCTCTGTTCCATTCTATTGTACCCAGCTAACACCTGTGCCTTGAAAAGTCTTCCCTTCTTAAAATAGGTTTTATTTCAGCTCTGAGGAGCACAACCACTTTAAAAACAGACACATAAACAGCCCACATCTTTGGGGAAAAGTTTAAAAAAAGTACAAGAAAAACAAATTATTTCACAGTTTAAAATTCCATTTTGAAAAACCTTTTGATGATTATCAGATAAATCCCTAAGAACAGAACTGGAATGACACTATATGTGCTTGAAACAGTTCTCTCTTTAATGGATCTTTTGGAACTTGCCTAAGATACCATAAGAAGTCTATTTTTATCATGCTGTACTGTAAATATTTTAGTACTAAAATTTGCCTTTAATAAAATTAACTACAAATTCCAAATGTTTAATGGACTCCAAGGTAGTAAAATTAAGAAGAATGTCATTTTTTCTGTTTAATGGGCCCCAAAACATTCTTCCATTGAATTAGAACACTGATTGTTATTTTTCAGCTCAGGACTTGGCAGGTGCGTAATGCAACTCCTGATAGCAGGACAGCAGATTACATTCTCCTATAAAATCATTTCTAAGGGACTTGGCACAAACACTGTTATTGCATGTCTGCAGGTGTTTAGTAATTGGATTAATGCAGAGCAGAAGGAATGTCTGATGCCCCACCACTGAGAAATGCTGAGGAAAGACACATTCATTTCTGAGAGTAAGTTGGAATGCGTGATGACAGCCTGTTCACACACATGGAGCCAGATCTAAGCCTGCAAGTTTAAAATTAACTGCTGTGAGCAATCACCTTCCAGAGGAAAGTTTATCCAAACCTAAATACAATAACAGGAGCTCTGTAAGTAAAGAGGTAGGGAGCTCTGGGCTATGTTTTGATCCTGTTCCAAAAGCAACTTGCATAACCTTAGCAAAAGTCCTTATATCATGCATATCACGAATCCATAAAATCCTAGGTGTCTAATAAAAATGTCCTTGATAAACATATAGATCCTCAAAATTCTGTAAAGGTATAGAGAATATAATATAATGTCAGGTCAAGGACTTTCAGGATGAAATGTTCTTTTAAATATCATGATCATGGATTAGAAAAACTTTTGTAACGTCCAGGGACTAAAAACATAAATATTTCTATACTGATGAAAATATTAAACTAAGTCCATTTAAACTAGTAAAAATTAAATTTCTAAAAAGGTCTCAGCTTAGGTCCCGACAGTACTCAGAAAAATACTTGCATGAAATCTTTAGGTTCACTAAGTTTCGATGTATAACTGACAGGTTGTCCTCTTGAGAATGGGTACTGTTTTAGAATGCATCTTTTACACATATGGTTTATAGATTAATTTTAACAGCAGAGGGATTTAGGGATCAAAACAACTCTTGTTTTATCTTATGCTGGGAAAACAGGACCCATGAGAAAAAACTCTGCTGCTAGGGCTCCTGGGAGGACAGAAGCGATGTAGATCCAGTGAGGGCACTTTAGGAAGTATTGTCTTTTTTTCTATCAGAGAATTATTGTCCGGATTTACACTGTGGGGAAGTAAAAGTACTGAGGTGACCGACCAGTGTGCTCTTTGGCTGTCTGGTTCCTCTGGAAGTAGTACCAGCCAGTTGCAGCTAGGAGTGACCAGTGCCTCGTAACAGACTCTTTGCTAATTAGAAAAGCCACCATGTTTCAATAAAGTTTATGACTCACACTTCTTAGGGTTTCCACAGTACCTTTTCCAGACCATGGAGATGTGTCAAGCGATGATTTGAGTCCTTTTGGCTTTTGCCTCGTCTCTCTAAACTTATAGATAACATGAGGAGTGGGTAAAAGTCCAGGTCATTTTCTTATGTTGGTTGATCAGAACTACAATTTACTGAAATAAGTGGTTGATTCATTTCAAGAAGAAGTTAAATTTACAGTTATTTATATGATCTATATATATTCTTAAGACTAAAATAGATATAGAACAATTTAATTGTACCACATTGCCTACAGAAAAGAAAAGATTTCCTTGTAGAATTTACTAAAAATACCCCTACTTTTTGAGACTAACACTTGTAGATTTTACCAGAATCTTAAAAACTTTGTCCTATGCAATGAATGTTGTTTCACTGGGGATCAGGTGATGGCCATGGAGCAAAAGGCAGCCTCATGGAGGTTGTTGAGAGCTCTACATTGCCTTCCAGATGCAAGTCACAAGTCACCCCCACTGCAGTTAAAGTTGTCAAACAACTTCCGTTATAGCTTTGTCTTTTACATGCACACAGCTTTCTCTGGCTTGATCTCTATCAGAAGACTTATTGCTGAGGACATGGACAAGAGGGGATTGACTCTAGATATAACAGGGTTCATATTGCACAGATAAGTGCACATGCATGATCTACTGCCTTGAAAGTTCTTTAGGATGAAAGGTTTATCTTCTGTGAAGCTCAGGGAATGCTGCATCACCATTCCCTTCACAGAGTTGTCTGTGCCTCAGTTTAGATCCTTTTTATCCATTGCACAAGTCTCCCTCTAGTGTGGAGGGTCCATTTCATGTGGTGTGAGGAATGCTTCATTTGAATTTTTCCAGCTTTCAGATGTTTGACTTGAGAGCTTTAAAACTCTTTGCCCATCAGCTTTTATGAATTTAATTGCCTTTTTTTTTTTTTTCAGATCAAGAAAATTAAAAGAAGTCTGTGGTGAATCCACAAGATTGAGCATTGCATTCCTGTGGCACAGAACTGCTGTGCTGCATGATGATGCTGACCATACAGGCTGACAGCAGGCTGTTTTATCACTTGAATGACTCAGGGAATAATAAAAGCAACCAGTTCTGCATCTAACCATCTCATCTCCCAGGAAGATGATGGTGTTTCCACCTAACCTTTTCCAGCTTTACTACTCCAAATTGGATAAGCCCCTGAAAAACAACTTTGAACATTTCTGAGAAAGTCTCCTAAGCCCAGAGTTCCCTGCAGGTGAAGGAATGACTGTGTACCAAAAAAGCATTCCAACAGTAGTACCTAAAAGGAAATAAAGGGACAAGTTTGCAGATGTTTGCCCTGTTTGTACACTCATTATGAATTCACTCAGTCTGTTGTTGAACACAAGAAAATAGGTTATCTGGACCTTTGGTTGGACTCAAATCATGCTGTTATGTTCTTAGATATGTCTGAAAGTTACAGAGTTCAGACAAAACCAGTTGCTTCCATTCCCTTTTTTGTCAGTGGAAACGGACAAAGTGATTTATGTCACACCTGGCTTAAGAGTTGCCTTCTAGAGGTACCCACACTTCTTTCTCCACTCACTGAAAGGGGACTAATGCATTAGTCTTAAGCCTGCCTAGAACTAGAACCATACTTTCAGACTATTACATTAACTTATCTGAATCTCATTCCAGACCATAATATAAGGAAGGCTTCAGTATGCATTGTTGCAGTGAAACACTGCTTTCTCCTCCAAAACCAATTACACTATCCTATAAAAATTTGATATTACTGAAACAACTGTTGGCAAAGTTATATTAGGCAAGGTTCACATCTTTTCACATAGATATGTAAGAAAATTCTTAATCATCATGAGTTGCAGCTATTTTTACTCTCTATGAATAAAGGCATTGTCCGTCTGTAATTTCACTGACTTCAGGGACCATCCTCTGAGAAGAGACTGTGTAGCACCTGCCCTGTTTGTGTGTTTACTGATGGGAACTACAGACAGTATTACTCAAGAATACCAGCTTTAACCACCCTTACCAAAGAAGTTTGTTAGTTCACCTTTCACATTAATATTGGTATTGAAATAGAAAGACCTCACTAGAAGATCCTAGAAACACAACAGTTTTAACCATTTTCAAATTCAATATCTTCTATACATTAATTTTTTCCACATTTTATTCAGAAAGGATGATTGTAAACTAAGAAGTTTTAAAAGGTAATTTTTTCCACAAATTAAAGAAGAAGTGCACACCTCACTCCTAGGATAAATGTCATGATTATTGTTTAATTTATACATACTTTTTAGGAAGAAATATGTGTGAAAGGATGGTCTGCTTAAAGTATTAATTATTGTGCCCTTTATTTTTAAAGAATCATTAACTGTGCTATGGAATATATATATTTGTGGAGTTTTTTAAAGAAATATGAAATTCATATCATGTCATAGTTTGTTTTAGTTTCTTGCTTTTATTTTTACATTATAAAAAATGCAGAAGATCAAGAGACGTGCAAACTAGAGGTGGAGATGTGTTCAGACCTGTAACCTTCCAGGTTCAGGAAGACTTCAAAGTTGAAACTGGTAGGATCTGGTTACATTTCATCACAGACTATAAATTTATGCCTGTAAGCCATAACCTTTGGTCAGTCTCTGTTTCTTCCTATTGGCTGAGATGTACTTGTGTTATTCATCTGTCATGCAGTCACACTGAATAAAATTCTCTTTCTTTTGTTTTTCATTTGTTTTACTGGCTACTTACATCTTCAAAAAAGATGGAGGCTGTCCAAATTGGTGTCATGCCTATCTACAGAAGTCAAATTAAACTTTTAAAAAATGTTATCCGCTGTGCTAATGCAAAGGATGGCAACTGCTGGGGCTGCTGTAAAAACTGAAATGTAGAATAGCTTTATACATATAGAAATTGAATTGAGAAAACACTGAGTGGTTGTTATTAACACCGTGTTGTTTTGGCCACAATACAGTACTCTGAGGATACATTATACCAGTAAATAAAATGGACCAAGACTCTGCCCTGGTTCTGTGACCTATTGACATGACTGAGCTCATGATCAGCCATCTGAACTCTTTTGCTTTCAAAAGCCATGTGACTACCTCCAAACAGACTGTCGGGTTTTGAGTCAGCTAAGAGCTGAAAACTGTGTCCAGACATTATCTGGAAGAGTATGGATCAAAACACTTTGGATCAAAACAGGGTCAAGAAGTGTGCTAGTAATTTAGTGTCATGATCTGACTCTGTTTAGTATGTTATTATAGAAGTAGGTGCTGTACAGGACCAGAAATCAGCACAGTACCAGTTAGACATTGATATAAGTAGCAATATTGAGAGAAGGCATATATAAAACTGGATTATGAAAAGACATACATAATTTTCCTTCTGCATTGCAGAATGGAATTAAAAGAAAATAAGTTTCTTCTAAAGTTTTGGAACAGATGTACGCTCTTGCTGCTACTTGTATAAGTCTGGAAGTGGTATATACTTATTATCATTCAAAAATATTCCCTTTATCAAAGGAAGGCAGTATGTGAACAATACAATACAAATTTGTCATGAAAATCCAGCTTCACAAAACAAAAACAATATGAAGTGTTCTCTTCACCCCAAATTATGGTTTCAAATGTCAACGAGAATGAATAGTACTGTTTTCCATGCAAACATATTTCTTGGCCAACTCCTGGAAACCTGATACCTGAACACTGCTCTTTATGGGAACTCTTCTGAGTTTCTGTACCAAGTCCACACCTGAAATACATCCTGTTCATGGTTGGAACCATGAAGCTATGTATATGCATCTCGAGTGCCTCCATTATAGAGTGCACTTGAATTTTGCTCCTAACTTCTGGTTTTAACACATGGTCATTGTACTGACTTCTGGTGGCGTGTTCAGTGTGAGCCAGCTGGTGAAAGAACTAAAGCTCAGATTTGTATTTCACCAGACTGGGCAAACTCTGCATCCCATCCTCATTGTACAATGAGAGCAGATCCCTCAACTGGATAAAACGTTTCTGGAGACAATAAGATAACTGTAGAAAGACACCAGGGAAGTCTAGTGCCTCAGTTTTCTGTGAAGTCATGAGTACCTTAGGTGGCTTCAGGAACAAGTGACTCCGGATTTTGACTGTGAATGAGTGCAGCCCTAAGAAGGACTCAATAACTTGGCTGCAATTTTCTTTTATTGCTTGCTAAGCTCACCTAGCCACAGAGATGGTAGTGCTGATTACATTAATTAATTTTACAACAAAATACATCCTCTTCAGATTTCATTTCAGAAAGCAATTCTTGACTTTGAGGTGAAAAAAAAGTTGGAATACCAGACTTTTGAAGGATAAAAGAAAAAAAGAAGGTGCTGTGCTTATGAAGTTTCTTTAGTAAAACAGAGAATATTGCTACTGAAATTATTGTATGCAGTCCTTCCCTACTTAGAGAGATCTTATTGCTAGCTGATAATACTTATCCCAAGGTGACATTTAAACTTCCTTGCATTCTTATATGTATGGTTTGCAATCCTAACCAAAGTCAATCTGATGCTAAAAGTACAGCTACACTGGCAAGCAGGGTTTAAAGAAATACAGGGCACAGATAGTGTTGAAAAAGGCTCTGCCTCATTTCTGCATAACACAGGCTGCAGCCCAAGATGAAGGCACTCAAAAACCTCAGCACAAGCAAGATACACAAGACTGTATAGCCAATGATAACAGGAAAGTTTAACACCAGAGCAACACAAGTATAATTAGCTGTTTCAAGTGGAGACATTATTCTTCATTTCCTGCCCTCAACTTGTTGCTCTGAACTGTTAAACAATAGCTGTGTTTCATGCAAGAAGGGTTGGGTTTCAGAGGCTGGTGAAATGGTTCCCCTGTGGGACCAGATCCAAGGGTGGACGGATTCACTGGGAGTGTCTCTGGGCTGCTTCAGGTGGGCCAAGGCAGCCTGACAAACACAGAAATGTTGGGGAAAGATAACTTCTTTGACTACCAAAAAGCCATTAGGATTAATTCAGTAGTATTTTCAACTGTCTAATTTCAGTCCTTTAGACTCACTTTACACCCACTGTAAAACACGATAAAGAGATCCCTTTCCTTTTTTTTCTGCTGAACTCCAAATCTTCAATATAATTAAAGAGTTCCCCTTTCTTTTCTATACTAGTCTTTGCACAACTCTTCCTTTTTCTCCCCACTTTGGCAGTCGCTATCCACATCCCACCTTTTAGTCATATTTTTTCAATTATACCTTTTTTTGTTCAGCATTGTCTTTGTTGCCTATTATTAACTTCCAGATGCACTAGGCTTTCTTTCCATGGATCCAGAATTCTTCAAGTCCTAGTGGGACTTGCACTTGCCAAAGACCACTAGCCTATGGAGGCAGGCTGGACACCATCTGAGTTAAATTCCACAGTTATAGGTAATGAGGAGCAGCTAGATCCAGGGAAAAGTTGCTCTCTTATTATCTTGCAAGTTTTGCAACTTCTGAACTCAGTGCTACAAAGAGAGTCTAATGTGAATGTGGTCTCCCACCAAATACATACCCATCCTGAAAAATCAGCAGGGTCTGGCATCATCCTGTGGGATAAGAAAAACTTTTAGAAGTGTCCAGCTGAAAAGCTTATATAATGCTATCAATCATTAATTTTTTTCTATAATATATGTGCAGGTTATAGTTATGTGCATGTGTACTTTATAATTTTTGCCTGGTATAGTAAACATTTCACGATTTTTGGAAACTTTCTGCCATTTTTAAATGGCAGACTACAAAAAATATAGGTTATATAGCACTCCAAACACTTTGAATTTCAGCATGCACATATGCAATTGCTGAGACTTATTCTGACTATCCGCAGATGCAAATAAGATGACATGCAAAAAGGATTATATATAATTGGAAGATGTGAAGTGGAAAATTACTTCTTTCAGTGTCACTCTATGCCTTTATTTGTTCTTGAATCTCTTATTAAAAAAACCCAACACCACACACAAAGAAACAAACATGTACACTGTACATCAGAACTTGGAAATCGCTCAAGCCACAGTCTAACAACTGGCAAAACTATCAGATAAGATTCAACAGAAAAACTACAATGTGATGATGGGCTGATTTTAGAGACAAGACATGAGACATACACTTCTGGTAGGGTTCCTAGATTAAAAATACAATTCCTGTTTCTGACATAGGTTTCTTATGTTACCTTAACTAAGTTATTTATGATTTCTGCTCCTTTGTTTCTCTAATTTGAAAAATAAAGAAAACTCACCATCTTTTTTTCCTCCCACAATTTATCTGGCTTCAATGTTTATAATACAATAAATTGTTTGCAAGTAACTCTGAAAATGAACAAAATGGACCTTACACCTAACAAGTATCTATTGGCTCATACTAAGTTCATGTATTTAGAGAGTATCTAAGCAGCAATGAAGCACTTGTCTGCAAAATGGTTTTGTTGTTGCTTATATAAAACAATGACTCACTCCTTTCTAGTAACAAACATTTTTTTTGACCTCTTTTAAAAAGTCCAAGAGAAGCAAAGGGAAGGGTTGAATGTGTAGTATGAGATGGGACAGATAGAACAGAAAGATTGGGAAGAAGCTGTAGAAGGCACATAAATGGCTTCAGAGGGTACATCAAGACTTTCTCTGCAATCTCTGATCTTTAAATAACATTAAACCGCCTGCATTAGGTCTTCAGCTGTATCACTCTACACAACAGATGTTGATCCTGTGAATCTTTCAAGTGAAAACATTCCGTGATTCATAGAAAATTTATGATTAAAAGATGGTATAAAGATGAGAAACCATCCACCATTATAAGCCACAATGAACATGTGTGCAAAGTTATTGCAAAAGACAGTGTGCATTCTGCTCCCAGAAAAGGGAAAAAATGTTCCCTTTGGTTGAATAAAATGTATAAATTAAGTAAAGATGGTCCTCTCCTACTGTTTAAGTCTTTCATATCAGTTTACAAGCAGTAAAATCAGAAGACTTCAGCAATAAGTACAACATTACTTTTGCTCATCTGTCAATTTCAAGAAATCAGAGTATATAATTTGTTGAGTAATCCTTGATTTCCCATCTGAACATTAAAAAAGAAATGTCGTATCACTTCATGTACCTGTCTAAGACTTTTCAGTCTCTTCAATGCATAGCCTGATTTGGCTGTCTGAAGTGATGAGGCAGATATTTGTATTAATGAATGGCTTGTTTAAAGCTGGTGTTTCTATCTAAAAAATTCTGTGATTCTTCCTTCTCCTGAGGGCATATAGAAAAAGTAACAGAGATGGTAGAATTTTCGTGGTATTGCTACCATGGTACAGCCATTGGTATTGCCATTCAGGGAGAAGGAAAAAATGCCATCTGAATTAAGTCATTGTGTGAAATTGAAGAAAAATGAAAAAATCTGAATGTTTGTTTCATAGAACAAGAAAACCCAAAAAGGTATACTGTGAGTTAGGAAAACAGAGTTGAACTATAAATTCACAAATGTGCAACCCACCTTCCTGGAGGTCCCTGGCACACCACAGCTGCAGTTCTGAGCTGGGAGTGAGGCAGGTCTTTCCAGACAGAATTGCAGGTCCTTCCAGAGAGTCAACGGGGTTCGGTATCCACCATGGAACAGAGATGAGGTTCCAGTGTTGTTCTCCTGCCTGCACTACAAAAGTCAGTGGGAAGAGTAGATAAATTGCCCTATGGGCAACATACCTCCTTCTTGCTGTGCAGTGGGGTGGGCCCATCTCCTCCAAACTTTCTGCCTTTTCCTTTAAAGGGTCATCTGGAATGGCATGGAGATGACCTGAAAGCCCTGGGAGGATGGAAGCATCTCAGCCTTGACATCTGGAGTTCACGAGCAGCACTTTTGCTTAAGACAGATGACACCGTGCTGAAAGCCCTGCATCTTACACCTTCCTTTTCCTAAATAAGAGCAGATACTGGCATGAGAAAAAGACCAAGAAGGAGGATGGGAGCAGGATCCCCCAACAAGCAGAAAAGAGTGGTGAGGCCTGGCAGAGGGGAGTGGGAGGGAAAGGTCTCACAGGTCCCACTGAAATTCTAAGGATCCTGATTAATTTGTTTTCTGAAAAAAATGGGAGTGATTTACTGCATCTGAATTTAACTGTCTACAGAGTATATACCTAGTTTGAACTGGTCATCTTTTCAGTCAGTGCTGAAAGATAGGCACATTCAAACTAAGAGTAGAAAACTGTTGACAGTAAGAGAGCAACATCCATTTATTGTGTGCTGTAATAATAAACAAGGGTGAAAACCAGAGGAACTCTGCTCTTCAAAACCTTTTTGCAATAAACCTTCTATACCCATCTTGGAGTTCATATTTTTCATATTCTCTTAAAGAACGTCTTGGACTCAATGGAATAAGGCACTTCAAACTATGCCTGGTTTTTATTCTGTTTGGTATGATATTATTTTAATGGCAGTTCATGTTATGCCTTTGAAGGAAAAGAGAATAACTGAAATAAGATCTTGCCTGGAACAGAGATTAGGAATGCTAAAATGTTGTAAGACCTTGGCAGGGTCCTACAGCAAAGGAAGAAGATTATCTCGGAGGCAAGGAATTATCATGATGTCTTCTTCTGTTGTGCTGATAAGCTTCTTAAGTGAGACACTAGTCAAGGGCATTTTTATTCTGTTTAATGTCATCTTGTAATATTTCTATATGCTTTTTGAATACAACTGCAATGTGAAAAATATAGCTGTTGATCAGTTAGGAGAATGGATCTTTTGGTTTCTCATAATTGGATACTCTAGAAATATTTTCTCAGGTATCCTTATCAGTCATTTTTGAGATACTGCAGAATTTGCTTGATCATGTTCCAACATGGTTGTTAAAAGAATGCCTGCCTTTTCTCTGTCATACTATCCTGAGAGCTGTGAATTGCTCTTTTCAATCTGGGATGGTTCCAAACTAATTTGAAGTGGGCTACAATCATTCTTTTGTTAGAGAAGATGTCTTATCCATGGATGCTTTGTTTAATAGCCAACCAGTTCATAATTTACACATTTTGGTTATCAAGGAAAGTAGTTTAAAGTTCAGTGCAGATTTTATTATATATGTTATAGTACACATCTGGCAGAGCCAGACTTTATGATTGTCCCTTGATTGTTAATAATGTAACTTTTTTGCATCAAGCTCCATTCTTCTTGGTAATTTACTTTTTGGCAGCAATCTGACAAATAACTGCTTAGTGTTATGCACAAACCCTTTGTAATAGCTATTACTGTACTTGCCCCTGTATATAAAGCAAAAAAACCAGCAGTATCTTGCTAAGGGAAGCTTAGTAGTAATTCTGAATGCAAAATAAAGTCCTAGGAATTCAGTTCCAATAAATTATCAACACAATTTACTGGAAGTAAATAAATAAAAATATAAATGAAGCTTTGGAACAGAAACCCCTGAGATATCTAAAAAGCCCATTCCATTTTGCATAAAAATCAATGACGCTGAGATTCACAAACATTTCCTAGGCTTCCTAGGAACATTTTCCTAGGTGCATAGGGAGAAAAGGACACTTTTAGAGAGTTCTTCAGCAGTAGATGAGTCATATTCTGGAAATGCTTATTTTTTCCATTGTTTCATGAACGGACAAAGTTCCCTAATGGAGAGTGGACTTTTGCTTGCAGGTGTTAAAGTTCAGTGAGATTACTCTTGAAGACCTTTCTGGAAACGAACTCTAAGTGAAGTAACCGGGATCTCTTCAGACTTATGAAGGCAAATTTGTTGAATGGCAGTGTCAAAGTCAGAATTTTATTTACCATCCTTCCCTGATAAGGCACAGTGGTCTGCATGGCTTTTATAGTTTCCTAGAGAATGGCAGAGGATTACCAGCTTCCACAGATTTTTTATGGTTCCATGGTGATCTTTGGTAGTTTCTCTCTTCCCTCATTGTGTTATATAATATGTGAATATGCCAAAATTCACTTGAAAAAAGTTTTTCTAGCCGTCAGGGCAGCATAAAAGAAGCTATAAAATAGAAACCATATATAAGTAGTAAAGTAATGATATTTAATGTTTCTAAAGAGTTGTGGGGCCTGAATTGTTAGAGCCCAATCACAGTTTGAATCATCTGCAAAATACTCCCACTATTAAGATAAACACATATTTTTGTAATACAATCTCTCTTCTACTAGTAAATTTTAATTACTGAACTATTTGTTAAGGGAAAGTTTAGCTAAGTCAGAAAAAGAAATATCTTATTTTTTGCAGAGGACTCCAAGAAATTATCTTTCCAATATTCTCTGTACCAACAGTGGGAAGGGTTTCACTGAGCATATAAAGCTTTGTGTGAACTTGCTGTTAGAGACTGTGAACTGCCTTCCAGCTCTTTCCATATCAGTTGGAAATGAAAAATAAAACCATATGAAAGACTTAAAAAGCATATTGATATCTTATTTTTTCAGATATCACACCAGCATTTCTAGTGATGGGAGAAAAAGAAATTGACAGAATTTCTCAAAATCATAAAAATGTTCTAAAATACTACAATTCAACTTTTAAAATTGTAAAAATTATTTATGCTTATTCAGTCTTTTAAAGGAAACTAGTTTGGCAAGGACGAGAAAAAAAAAAGGAATAACATAATGAACACAAAACACTTCATTTAAAAATGTGGATTCCCCTATTGCAGATTATTTGCTTTTGTAAGCCTGAATAAAATCTCGATATGGTGAAATTGTGAACATCTGGAATAGTCAAAATCAGTAGGAAATTATTTTAGCACAGAGTATGGGATTCATTTGCCTAAATTTAGACACCTACAAAGTAGATATCTAACTATGAACTAGTTTTCCAGGCCCTAGGTAATCAGTAAAGAGAAACAGGCCATTGCAGAGAACAATTCATCCACATTCTAAAACACATAAGAAATGATCCAGATTAATTACTTCCAGAAAATGTTTATTTTTCTCTGTTGAACACAAAGACAGACGTGATTGACCACCTTGGATGTAAATATCTGTAATATAGTCTATAGTTAGACAAGACACCTTCATTATTTTTAGAACTATAATAATTCGTAGTTATTGTATATTATATTATGTCAACTATAATAACTTGTAGTATGATAACTTGTATTTTTAGAACTATAATAACTATCTACTCTAAATTTGGGTACAGAAATCAGCTACATGGTTGAATTTTCTTAGGTTTAGCTTGGTTAACTAAAAATCGGTGCATACATATGCACATATACGTATCTACTTGTGTTCATATGCAGGATTTATAGTCTCTATCACGACACATCAGAAATGCTCTTGATAGCTTGCTTCAGAACGTCACATACAAAACCCACTCACAATAGTCAGACAAGATTTTCAAATTAATGCTATGGAGTTGATCAAGAACATTAACAGCACTGGGGTGGAAAGTTCCTTCACTTATTTTGTAAGCCTCAGCTCCAAATGAATGCCACATCTCTCTTAACTCATACATGTGTTTGGAAATTAAAAAGAAAGGAGTTCTGCACCAGAAGGTTATTAAGAGTGACTTTACTACATCATCATCTTATAATACGTAATACACAAGGTATAGAATTATTTAACTAATTTAATTCTCAGATCCTAAAACCATAAGGACCATTCTATGAGAAATAGATCTAAGGGGTTGCTTAGCTATTAGGCAGTGCTTAACAAAAGGTGAAATACTTGCAGTCCTAAAGCCTGTATGATAAATGCTTAATTTCCACCGTGTTTTCATGAAGTCTGTTGTGAAGTGGGGAAGGTATTGATAGGTGTTGTAGTGGTCACATCACAAAGATAAAGCTTGGGCTGTGTCATATGGTATAGATGGAAAATAGTTCCAACAGCAATTTCTATCTAAGAACAACAGTTTATAAACTCGTATATCGAGTGTTAAATCATTTCCCATAACAGGACCTGATGTGATCCTTACCATCTCCTACAGCTGCCTCTCCCAACACGCGCTATTTGTGACACTATTCTCTCAAACTTCAGCCGTCAACTCTAATCTATTTTAAACTTTTATTTTTTCTTTCTCTTGCACTCAATAAGACAAATGTCAATTGAGTATCAAATTGTCTTCATGTCTCCCTCATGGCTTGATGACCCACAGGACAGGATTCAATCTAAGGTGCATTTAGATGTGAGGAAGTATGAATCTCAGAAGCAGGGACCTCAGATACAAACATGCAAGTATCTGAGATCCCATTAGAGCCAATGGAGAGCCAAAGCTCAACTCATTCTTCTAAACCTAGGCCTCTAGTGGAATTTAAAATACCCTACAACATCTTAAGACAACTGGACAGGGCTGGAAGCTGTGACACAAGCCCTTTGGGGAACGGAACTCTCTTGGTTCAACCACTGGATACTTAGCAGGACACTAAAGTAAATCAGTGGGCACTAAATGTCAATTTACAGGCAAATGAATCTGAGCCCTCGTGGTCTGGGACATCCTTTACAAATCCTATCTGCATTTGCCACTATTCGCATGGTTCATCTGAAGGGATTGATGAAGGAATTGATCTGGCATGGAATTGGTTCTGAAATCAATTAACCAGGAGCTCTGGGTATGGCCCAAAGGTACAAGGTTTAAGCAAATGATTTACCCTAGTCATGCTACACTGTGGATGAGGCCAACTGTGTATGAAATAACTTCCAAGACCAGATCTATCATGACTTGAATATTCACTACAGATTTAATAAAACTGCTTCAGCAACATAAACTTGGTTGTAAAATATAGAATTTAAATCAGCATTCGGCCCATGCAGTGTTTTATGCATATGATCCACTTACAAACTTTCATTAAGGAAGTTGGGTTAAAGTCGTGGGGCATAGTTTTTATAAGCTTTGTCTCCTTCAAATCTTATAAAAATAAATTTAAGTAGCTTACATATCCCTAAATAAGCTATAACAATGGTATGGCACAGTTAAGTTAATTTAGTGTGTTAGAAAAAGTTTTCTTGCTGATTTTCAAAATGTTAGAGTTTTGCCGGATATATCATTACCACCAAGTTGGTACTGACTTGTGGAGGCTATAAAACAAATAAAGCCATTAAAAATAATTTGAACAAAAGGAGTAACTTGATATCGTAATGCCATCCACATTTGGTTAAAATGACTAATTTTAAAGTTCTCTTTCATCTTACTAAACAGATTTCCAAAGTTAAAAAAAATGTGATTAATAAATTATCCCCCATAAATCTTATGATAACTATGATAGTCTTTGGAGAATTATGAAGCCACATCTGGAAAAAGTATTTTACTGCCTGTAAAACAGCATGCCATGAATTTTACTAGTTCATATTAGTAAGTAAAATACGGTATATAATTTTTGCATTCATCAGTGTGAGTGCAAAACACATCGTTTTCTTCTCCCCAAAACCCTTAGATTTATTTCACAAAGAATGTTTCTTGTAAAGTTTATAAGGAGCTTGTTTTCTTTTATCCATATACAGATATTTCTCCCTTATATTAGCTGCAATTTACAAGACGAACTGGAGAGTACCTAACATCAGAACAGAAGTAAGCAAACAGAAAGAGTAATAGGGTTCATTTGTTATTATTATTGCACCAAGGCTAAAATGAGCAAGGCCAAGCCACTGAATAAATGCCAGAGCACTAATCAAGAGAGAAAGCAAAGAAGTTCATTTTCTGCTATGTAATCCAACAATAGCTATTACGTTATTCTTTTTCATTAATGACATTTTAAAATACATAGATTAGAGTCGCAAGTCATTCAAGATGAGTGGCTGTAATATTTCTGGAATTAAAAACTTGATTAAACTTAAGTATTTCTTAAATAAAATGAGCAATGTTCTTGTAGAGCCAAGTATGTCCCAGGGAAATATAAAACCCTTTTTATTTCCAAGCAGATGTTTGCAATAAGAAATGGATGGTGAGTGAAAGGGAAGAACACCATTAAGCTAAGGTAACCCCTAAAGATTTTTATATAGTTCTGCAATCATAAGTTCCATCAGTGATAAATATCACAATAGTGCTTGCAATGTACCAAGTTTTATTTATGTGTAGATCCTTGACTATGTTTTACCTGAAGTAATATAATTTGCTTAATGACCACAGAAAAGTTATATTTTAATATGAATGAAAGTGACATAATTTTTTGTAACCTGAAAAGGTCCTTTCTCTAAAGATAATAAATCAGGACAATAACATCTGTAAACATGCTTTGTTTTTATAACAGAAATAAATAAAAATTCCAGAAAGTGTTTACTAATAAAACGTATGTGGATTAGACCACTTTATTGCAAGAGGTACTCTCACAATTTCAACAAAAAATGAGCAACGTGTTGCTCATACTGATAACATGGATGACATTCTGGCCATAAAACTGCTATTGCAGTAAATCTAACCCTCTTCTGTTCTGGTTTCAAATGGCTGTTGTCTTATAGCATTATTATGCTTGTTGTCGCTGATTTAATAAATATTCTAAGCTGAGTTGGGCTTGTACCTATTGATGCTCATTGCCTTTTCTGAAAGCAAAGACTTTATCTTCTTTTAACTTTCTTCAAGCTTTCCTTAGTTCTTCCTGTGATTTTGGCAGAGGTCTGTGAGAAATGCTAGGGACTTTGCAGAGCTGTTTTGATGCTGCTCCAAACAGGGCTGAAAAACATCAAAACCGCAGACAGTCAGGTGGGGGTGAGCAGGTAGTTAGGGAATGGACTTTCTGAGATGTGTTGAGTTTATGTGGCAAAGTCTTGATGGTGATGGGGCTGCAGGAGATGCCTCTGCAGGGAGAGGCCAGGCAGGGGCTGCCTTGTGCCTGTGACAGCAACTTCCAGCCACCTCTGCAGCTGACTCAATGTGCCCAAGCTCAGCCCACACGGGGAGCCGGTGGTGCTTCTGGGGAATTGGTGGTGCTGCTGAGGAAGCACACTCAAGAAAGGGTAAATAGCACAAGAGGGAGGTAGGAGGGGCGAGCAAAATAGAGTGAAAAACAAGGGAGGGAGTATGAGGGTCCAAGAAGGAGGCTCCAAGTTCCAGAGCAGCTATTCTCTGCAGCCCATTGAGAACCCATGCTCTGTGGAGCAGGTTTATCCCGAAGGACTGCAGCCCAAAGAGGAACCAGACAGGTTCATCCTGAAGGACTGCAGACATTGAGAAGGACCCATGCTGGAGCAGGAAAAATGCGTGAGGGGAAAGGAGTGGAAAAGTCAGAGCACTGACCACAACCTCTATCCTCCATCCTTCCTGTGCTGCTGGAGAGAGGGCAAAGGAGGCTGGATTGATGGAGTGAAGTTGATCTTGGTAGAGGAGGAAAAGTATTTGGTTTAGTGTTTGTCTTTTTGATCCTCACAACCAAAATCTATTTCAATTGACAACAAATTATTCTTCCTTCCTCCAACCCCACAATGTTCAATCTGCATTGCCTGTGGTGGTAATTAGGAAGAAATCTCCCTGTCTTTTTCTCAATTCACAAGCTTTCTTGTCCAATTTCCTTCCTGCTCTGTCCCAGTGAGAGGTGGTGGTGAAAGTGACAAGTGAGTGAACATCTGGGTGGGTGTTGGGATGTTAGTCAAAGTTGGCTCATCACGTAATAGCATAACACTCAAACATTAGATGATACATGCAAAAATGGACTGGTACAGTGCAAATCACGTGCAACACATCCATATTTTTGTATCACGGCCTTATGTCTGTGTTAGCTTTATTATCACACATGTGATAAATAATAAATAATTTATTATCACAATGTGATATGTAAATGCGACCCATTTTGAAAGATAACTACAAAATTTGCATAAGTCCATCAGACATTTTTCTCTATGAATTGCCTTGAATAAATATCAGTATGAAAGATTTCTCTGCATCAACCAGCCTCACCCTTTATCCTCAAAGTGCAGGAAATGCATACTTTGACTCTGCAAACTCTGGATCACATAAGAAATAAAAATCAACTGCACAAACTGACCAAAAAGCACCAGTGTGGAAAAGTCTCCCGGAGCTATAGGGGAGCACAAAACTCATCCATTGATCTTTGATACTACTGCAGAAAAGGCAGCTCTCATTTCAGAGTGTAATAACAGGAGTGTCGTCTCTGAGAGAAAGGAGATAATTATTCCATTCTACTCAGTACCAGAAAACCCTCAGATGGAGTACTCCGTCCAGCTACAATATCACATTTAAAGAAATAGACATATTGAAAAGAGTCCAAAGATGAGCAAAACCCAAGGGATTAAGAAAACATGACCTCTGGAAAAATTCAAAAAGAACTGTGTTTTTTAAAGGGAAGATTGCAGTTAAATGGAGTGGGACATGAACTGGTGGCATGATAAGATATATAAAATACCCCGGAAGAGATAGATTATGAGCTTTTTTTTCATGCCTTTCATAAACAGAGTAAGAAGAAATTGACAATTTAAAAAATTATAATTAGATAACAGAAAAAAATTTATACTAAAATAGGTTAAGTCCTAGTGAATGTTTAACTAATAAAATTGTTGAAAATGCAGAAAATTTGTAATTACCATTGTATGGGAACAAGACTGGCATAATTCATGGCTCCATTCCAGCCATAAGTTTCAATGATCCCTGAACTTCTCTCTTTGAAAACTAGTGCCATGTGCTAGAGGTGTGAATTTTCATTTGGAATTTGACTAGGGATAAAAACGGTGCCATTGCCTTGCCCTAGCATACCCAGTTCTTTAAATCTAGTATACCATGGATGGATTTATAATAATGCTTTAGTGAACTGAATGGGTTTTTCTTAGATGCAAATTGATCAGGTCAATTGCTGTCTTACAATGCACCCTCAAATGCACACCTGAAGCACTTGAAATAGTTTCTTTCTTGGTGAAAGAACTCGAACTTCAAGTCATTCCCAGAGACACTATTGAGAGTGTCTACTTATGACGTAGATGCCTCCATGCATGCATAGTGTGTGACTGACACCTGTAGCTGGCATGAACTCCATGCCAGCTTCACTCCTTGCTGGTGAAGGCATGGTATGGATGCATTCTTCTGGAGTCAGAATGGATAGCATTGAAGAAGATCCTTGCTCTTCTATATTTGTGCTGCACCAGTGAGGAAAGTGGATACATCCAATGTCCAGAACTTAATATGAAATGTTACACATGTAAGGTCAGTGCATCAACTCACAAGCCACTACTAGGACTTAGGAAGGGTTACAGAAGATGGCATTCTGAATAACCCTATCATAATATCATTCTGAGGATTGTTATTTATTCTTTTTTCCTAAATGTCTCTCGCAAAATCAATCAAAAACTAAGTCTATATTTATTTTTCTACGTAACTGTTATGTGAGGAGTGATTGACTTTTGCAATTTTTTCATGGATTTAGAGTAAAAAAACAATGGATATGAGATATATGGATATGGTGATATTTGCTTCTGTTTTTTCTGATCAGTTTTGAACTCACTGTGACTGAATAAATTTTGAAATATTTTAAACCAATATTCCTTTCTAAGATATCCTGGTTTTTTAACAGGCTAACTCCAGTTGTGTAATGCTGTTACAATCTGTAATAAAGTTGCTTTGTTCCTTCCCTGATATATCTGCACTTGAGTGAAGCAGCAAATGATTCCATGCATGAGAGCACTGTCCTACTTTATGTAGGCAGAGTCTTGCAGCAAAGTAAAACCACACAGAAGTGAATCTGGTGGAAGTGATGATGGTTTTCTAGTAGTGCCTATGATCATAGAATTACAGAATAGTTTTACTGGAAACGGACCTTTAAAGATCACTTATTCCACCTTCCTGACATGGCCAGAGACATCTTTCACTAGATCAGGGTGCCCAAGTCACATCCAAATTTACCTTGAACATTTCCAATCAGTCATAGAATTGCTAAGGCTGGAAAAGAACTTTAAAGTTATCAAGTCCAACTGTCAAACTAACACGGCTACCATGTTCACCATTAAACCACGTCCTCAAGTGCCATATCCACACATTTTTTAACACCTCCCAGAATGGAGACTTCACCACTTCCCTGGGAAGTCTGTTCCAATGCTTTAAAATGCTTTCTGTGAAAAAAACCCCTAATGTCTGATCTGAACTTCCCCTAGTGCAACCTGAGGCCATTTCCACTCCATTCCTTCCATTTCTGTTGATGTGTCATTTAGAACTTCTGTCAGCAACCTGTTCCACTGTCTCACCATCCTCATTGTAAAAATTTTCTTCCTTATGACCAGTTTAAATCTACTATCTTTCAGTTTCACACCATTGTCCTTTGTCCTGTCACTTGTTAAAAAGTCTCTTCTTGTCTTTCTTATAAGTCCCTTTTATATACAGAAAGGCCACAATAAGGAGTCCCTTAGAACCTTCCCTTCTCCAGGCTGAACAATCCCAACTGTCTGTCTGGTCTCTCTTCACTGATTATGAACAACTAGCTATTAATTTAAGAGGTTTAGGCAACTGCTGAAGTCTACACCATATGATGGACAAGATACACCCAAATTGGTTCCTCCACAGGGTCTTGGGATGACTTGCTTCTTCTGTGCTTCAGTAGATTTTCTGCTATCTCTAATAGAGACTGCTTCAAATGCTCTGAAGTTAATTGATACCAAGATAAGGAGGGAAATATTCACATGACATAGACATGACAAATATCCATTAGTGAATTGTCAAAAGTACCTTTCACAGACTGCCATGGGTGCTTCACAAGACTTGAGATTCCCTATTTGCTTCAGGAAATCTGTTCTTAGGATGGGAGGAGCATCAAGAAAGGACTGTCACCTCCCTGACTTCAAGAAGGAGCAAAGACAGAAAACTTTACTCTGTTTCAGCCAAATCTGGGGAGAGACAAATGATTTCTTCAGGGAAACCTTTGACCAAATGTACATATGATAAGAATAAGAGAATGGATGTCTGGTAACTGAAGGAGGTACCACTAGTGAGGACAGAAGCACAAGGGAGCCACAAATCAGAAATGCTGGGAAAACCCATCAGCGAGTACACTAATATTTACTTCCACCCGTGTGCTTTGCTTCCTATGTGCAATTATGATTCCTATGTTACTGGGCAGTAAAAGACATGTTACTGAACTGGAATTGGTAGCACACCTTTGCTTGTAAATTGCTGTCCCAACATCTACTCTACAGTTTAAGGTCAACTGGCACAGTCTGACAATGTGCACAACATTAAACTCCTTTATTCTCCAAAACACATTAGCTTCATCTAAATATCCATCCAACGCGGACCTTGGCCTGAGGTAACTGCTGCACCATGCTGAGAGTTGTTTGACAGAGGGAATATTGGTTGGTCCAAGTGAAAAGTCACCAGCAACCAGCCTAAAATTTTTCACAGTTCTGACAGTCAACTTCCAGGTCTTAGCAACGTTTCATGGAATTGTTCAACCTCCTGGTATAAATGAGGTCAGCACATCCTCAGTTAACAAGGACTGGCAATTAAGACTGCAACTCTGTATCTTCAAAAGCATCTGTACAAATTCAGAGCACAGTGTTTTGGAGTCCGGGAAGAAAAGGAGTTTATTTTTCGATCACCTCTCTTCCCGAAGAGCAGAATGAACAACTCTTCATTGTGAATCACAGGGCCAGGCTCACTGCAGTTAAGACAGTACCTATTTATCTCAAACTATCAAAGTGTTCTTAATTTTGCTGTGCTTTTTGTTCTCCATCTGTGAGTAGGGAAAACAGTCTTCCACATCAGATGCTTCCTCTGATGTTAAACATGTAATAGCCTATCACATAGTCAGGTGTGCTCTTGTCAAGTTTTCCATAAGAACTAAGACAGAGACACTATGATATATCAGCACTCTAAATAAACATGGATTCGTATCAATGTCTCTTGTTTAGAAAGTCACTGTTAATATGGACAAATTTTTATGTCTGGCAAGATTTAAGGGAACTAAGTCTTCTTGTGTTTTTAGTTTTTTTAAGTAATATTGTTTAACTTCTCCTCTGTCTTTTTTGGTTGGAATCAAGATATTACTATGTTCCTTGTAAAAGATGCATTAAATTGTTTACTTCTGGTTTATGTGTATTTTAAAATCACTCTATGTTCCTAGACTGCAAGGAGTTTTGGTCTAAATACACTAAACAAAATATTGTTTGGTTTCTGCTGTTATTCAGTCATAACAAAGGGCTCTGAAAAGCAGGAGACATGACAATGAAAAATATTGATGATACTGATCCTATAGTTATTCTAAAAAGTTTTCTTCTGTTTAACTTCCCATGTCTTTGCACAGAAAGTCATAACATATCTCTGGGCTTGTAAAACTCCTAGAACTTGAGACAGCTAGTGCCATTGATTTGATGATGTGTGAGACTCAAAACCTCACATTTTTCTAGGAGAGCAAGATGGATAATTTAGGTTTTTTGTTCTCAATTTCCACCTTCTTATAAACTCAAAAATGATTTGTTTAAACAACACTGTTACAAAATACACTACAAGTTCTTTCAAAGTGTATTTTTTTTTGAAAGAGCCATGTGGAACAGCTGGTTCTGTCAGAAATACCTCTTTAATTTGGAATTTAAAGCACCAAGAACTACACCCATGACATGTCCGAGCCAGAGGTGGAACTGATGGGATAGTCATAGGTCAGCACAATTACATGGAGTTCAACCACATTAATTTGTGCAGGAAAATGTGCTCACCTGTCCCTTCTTCACCTGGAACGTCAGCGAGGTAAGTTCACCATTTTCTGAATTAGTGCCTACCTACTATTAATGCAATGAAATGTAAGAGAAGCCAGAAATTGGTACTACTCAAGAAACAGGATATCCAAAAGCATAAAGATACTGAATTAAGTCCATAATTCCAAGCTTTAATCTTGATGTTGGAATTGGTTTTTTAATCTCAGTTATGGAAAGCTTTACAAGAATTTATTTTTTTTTAATTATCTACAAGTCTGGGTTAAACCACCATGAAGATGTGTTTGTAGATACTTCCCAATTGTTTCTTCTGTTTGGAACTTTGGGAGAATCACTTTTACATTAGAACACATAAGTGTCAGAGAGATCTGATTCTTTTGGTGCACCAGAACACCAGGACTTTCCAAGGGAAAGAAATGTAAAGCACACTGCATTTTATTTTTCTTGGAATTGTAATTATGAAATTTATTTTATGAATTATGTTTAGAATATGTATTAATATATTTTGTATATAAATCATTCAATAGACCTTATGCAGATTTGCTAAAAAATATTGGGCAAATTTGCAGGAAACAAAATGTATTTCCTTCTAAATTCCTTACATGGTTTTGTCTTTTGATGAAATGTTTCCAGCTGTTTTTTTCCCTCTTCGAGCAAGAAAAATAACTTTCTCTCATTTACACATTTATTTTTTACTGTCAAGACTTTGGCTGTGAAAAGAAACATATGAAGAAAAAGGGTGAGAGTGCAGGGAAAAAGGAAGAAAACCTTAAAAACTGAAGGTGAATATTAACTTGAAGTAGCAAAAATAATTGAGAAAGTGATAACTACCCAACTCCAAAATGTGGCCTTCTACATTGCCACAGTTCACACAAGCCAGAACATGGAGGTGGGATTAGAGACTCTAAAAGGTACCTCCTCACAGCTGTGGCCAGAAGAAATCTCTGCCTGACTGGTGAGCTATACCTCTCCTGCTCTGCCACAGTGAGTCTTGAGATTGTCCCACAATCCAGAAGGAGAAATGTCTCCAATTACTTTTTACTGACTCCCCAGAATCATTCCCTTCACCTTTTTTAGAACTCAGAGGCAGAAGACAAATGGAATCCATTAGGATTCTTCTTCATTTGATGAATGAATGAAACTGTTTGGGCTGGCTATTCTGGCTGCAGTACTATGACATACAGCCTTAAATGTCGTTTCCACAGATGCTACATCCACCACAGACATTGCCTCCAAATGAAGCAGCTCAGCTGAAAATAGTAATAGCATTAACTTCAGTAACACTAAATGTAACTATTGTTCTCGTTGCTTGGAGCTTCCGTCTCATGACTTTCTAAGGCAGAGTAGTGAGAATGATTTATTGAAAAATAAGGTTCTTTCTCTTCCAGTCCCTGAGGAAATGGTATCCTTTCCTCCCACAGGGATAAGGAAGAAAGGTGCCAGTGATCAGTATGTTTGACACTTCATTAAAGGCTTCATCTGAAACTGAGTGTAGCAAAATTTCCAGTCGGCACAACTTACAGCTGCCACCTTCCTGAGGTCAGACGTAGCATGAGAGCCTCAGATTAATGCTATAAATCTTCGAGGGACAATCAGTCAGATCCAGAGCTGGATTAGTCTTTGATTTTGACTTTTTAGTCACTTTTCAGCTGCATAAAAAATTAAACTGCAGTCCATGAGCACATACTAGTTAATATCAGAGGTCTGGGACAAAGATGCTGTCATAGACCAGAATGAGAGATTTAAATCAAGTCTCAAAGTCTTCTCCTTATAGTCTTCTCACCAAGAAGGCTATAAACATGTGAATATCCTTCTTTATTTCTAAACCTCACACCATCCCTGCTTCCCAATCTCTGACCTAAAGCAGAGATTTATTGCTACAAAAAGAGAAGTATCATAGGCTTCATGAACCCATGAACTTCAGTGAGGACCTTTCTGTTTGGGGTGGGTGACTTGCAAACACTGCAACAATGAACAACAAATTAAAACTGTAAGACAAATAGGCAGACAGATTTTAATGCAAAAGCATTGGAAACCACCATTATTTATGCAGAAAGTCCAAGTAAGTGTCACACTGAGATAGGATTATAAAGTAATTGCTAAAGTTGACTGAAAGATATTTAATTATATAACGTGCTCATACAATCAAAGGGTAAAATTTCCATTACATCAGTAAGAAAATGCAGTAATGTCTATTCTGAAATAGAGAAATTAACATGACAGCCCTCCTGACAGCTGAAAAATAAGGATTTGGACAGGAACCATCAGCCCAATAACCATGAGCTACTGAAGCTAAGAGGTAAGTTGAATCCCTCTTCTTTTCTACAGTTATGAGAAGTGTACTTCCTTGTCAAACACAGAGACAAACCTTCAAAGCTCACTTATCCCATTACCATGAAACAATATATGAGACCAAAAGAGAAGGTGAGATGTCAAGAATGTTCTGCATTTCATTTCCCTACAATTCTCTATAATAAAGCTCATTTATTCACCTTGATTATGCATACTTTTGTCACTGGTGAAATGTTTTGCCTAGATTCAAAAACACAGGTTGTCTTAGTGAGGCATGTTGTAAAGGTGCTTCAGACTTCATGTTTCCCACTATTCATTGTTCAGTGTTACATCAGATTTATTCTCCTCTCCTCTCCAAACCTCTCCTCTCCTCTTTTTTTCTCCTCTTTTTTTTCTCCTCTTTTTTTAATCTGTTTTACAGATAACAGTGCTGAAAAAAAAAAAAAACAAATTCAGCTCCATTTCTGTGATAGCTGATGAATCAGGACTTGTTTTTTTCCCAGGAGAGAAAGGAATGTGTTTATCCTAATTTGCCTTGTTCTTAAAAAAAACACAGTTTAGACTGTTTTGATCAAATCATACTCCTAAATATATGACCACCTTGTTTCCTAATTTAGCCTTCAATTTGGATGTATACTGTGTTTTGGATGGGTTTAAATGTTGTTTGGAAATATAAATAAGTGTCCGATGAGTCTGTGTGCAATCATGTCATGTGAAGAGGAAAATACATATTCAGAACAGAATTCTTTTATGGATGGAGAAATACACTGGGGATTAGAACCAAACTTGAATTGAATAAAATGAGAACTGACTTTTCCTTTAATTTAAAACTTTTTTGTGTTTCTGATTTTCCATTTTTTATGTGGTTTTTTTTCCCTTTTTTTCCCCCTCCCCTGCATTTCCTGGTTTTGTGTTCAAAACAGAAATAGCAGATTAACAAAAGGCAAGGCTGTTTTCAAGATTTACAATCTCAGCAGAAGCTATACTAGTTTTCCATTTTGCATGTTCTCAACAGTGTTCAAATTTGACTTTCAGTTTTATTAAACTTCTGAATAACTATTCTTTAATATCCTGCTTACAGTAAACACTCTTCCTTCACCCTCAGGTTGAATTTAGAATCCTTGTTTCAGAAATTGTCTAATGTCTGGAGCTTTAGTGTAAAATTAAAGCTTATTTGTGTGAATAAGGCGATAAAGAATTAATTTTTCTGTGATCAGAGATGATCATCACAGGGTGAGGTGTTAATCCACCACCAGAGGGCATCCACATGGGAAGGAATATGATCCTAATGAAGTTGCAATAAAGGAATTAATAACAATTATTAAATGAGGTCAACAGATGTCAAACTAAGCACGTTCACTACTTCCTGACAAATTCTACATGTGTAGAAAATTAAAACAATGCCTCAGTATTAAACAATCTTAAAACAAATTCTGAATCCCATAGTCAGGTTTTACTTAGGAACAAATCTCTGGATATGTCAGAACCTGAAGTCCTTATATTTTTAACCTCTACCACTCCAAGAAAGCTTCTACTGATATTCTCCTGAGTAAGGACTGAGAATATTGACCAGCCACTATGTCACTCAACTCACAGGGACACCTCTGCAACTATAAGATAAAAGGACTTTTAATTTTTGGCCCTAGACAATACATTATGAGGCTGATAGGACATTGATAGCACTTTAAAAAAAAAAAAGTAGTAAAAAACAGAATGTGGGAAAATTATTTTCAAGATATCACACAGCTGAAAATAATAGGTTTTTACACTGCGTATTCCACAAATTGTAGATTTAGCAGACCAGGAAAGGAATGAAAGATCAATAGGCTTGTGCCTAGAATGCCAGTTTTCCAAAAATAATTTTGATAAAAGCATCAATTACCTCAATATCATAAAATCTGAAAACTTTAGGAAACTTCTGATTTCTAAGGAATTTCAGGAAGAAGCAGTATTTTAGAATTGCTGTATTTTCTACTTTTTGAAGAGTGTATCTCAGTAGGATATTAAGACATCAAAAACTGTAGATTTGTCAAGGATTCTGCTATATTTCTTGCTAAGTGTTATTTACCACCATATCCTGCTCCTAGGCATATTAACATTTTGGAACATTTGGCAAATAGTTTCTCATTTACATTCTAAGCACTAAGAGTAAGAAAGAATTCATTAATTTTCCATTGATTTTGGGGATAGTCACCATTGATGTCAATATTCTCTGCAAACTGTTGCTAATTTGTGATGTTTGGACTATTTGCTTTTTTTTTAATCCTATATAATCAGAGCAGACTGTGCTGTTAAACTAAAAGTAACATTCAAACCTGTTGTATGTATATTGTTTATAACCTCCTTATGTTCTCTTTATTTTACAAATGAGTCCTAATCTTTGAGCTATTTATACAACTTCTTTTGGGATTCGGTGCTTTGAAATCTGAATTGTACTTTAAGGAAAGGGATTTAACTTCAAGGCAAGAGTGTACTAGAGGCAGAAAGGAGATTTTGGGGTTTTCAACAGTGCCAGATAACCCTTAGTTGTTAGACTAATGGTATGTAGCTTTGTAGAAGATTGCAAGCAAACGTGCAGGCAGAGATAAAGGATGAATAATTCTCTTCTGTTCTGTATATGAAAAATGGTGCATTACTGCAGAAATTCTTACTAGCAGCCAAGTCTGGTGTTGCGTCTTATAAGAATTAGTGTTACTGATGTGGAATCACTGGAACCTCAAGGCTTCAATAATTGTTTAAAGATTTAAGTTTCACAGTTGGTTTCACAAGCCAGAATAGTCAGCGGCCAGGTTTGTGGCTAAGTTGTGAAAGTTAACAGAACACTGTCAGAACTCACTTTGAAATATTAAATTAAAGTCATGGGACTGGCAGTGAAGATTTTTAAGCAGGATGCAAAATTTTACCTGTCACAGTTTAACCAGTGAGGCAACCTGCGGGCTCTATGAGAAAGATACTTCAACTGAAACTCAAATTTCTTCCTGTCTGAGTGTGCTGGTACAGGCATTTTCCCAGTAAGATTAGAAGTGAGCACAAATGCTAACTGTGATAAAACTAGGAAAATAAATACACACTTGAAATAAACATAAATTTTTACATGACAGCATATATGTTTGAAGATACTGCACCTATGAACTGAGGAGCTTGTCTGTATACTTTAATTTGACAACATTGAAATGGCTTTTTTAAAATGAAGTATGGTTTCATCCATTAAGATCCAGAAGGTTCTCTTCTTTCCAATAGCACCTCTGATTTGTCATGGCTAGGCTTCACGAACGAAGATTTGGGAACCTCTGATACGTAATTAACTATGAATAACCCAGAAGTTACTCCTGTCTCAGTAAGAAAGCAGAACCACTGCTGTATATATATATATATATATATATATATATATATATATATATATATATATATATTCCTGGATATAATCTGTAAATGAACTGAGCTGGTATCAGTTAACTGAGTTAATTCCTAGAGAATTTTTTTGATTGCAAAGGTTCGACATTAAAGGATAAACTGTACTGAGCTCCAAATGGAGGAATCCACTGAGAGCAGAGGAAGCTTTGTGGCAGCACAATACAGCTTGTTCTTTCCTTCACCCAAATGGACCAAACTTTAGGATTCAGATTGCCAGACCTTCTCTTTTGATAGGCTTAGGGCCAAGTGTGACATGTCAATAGTCAGCAAACACACATGGTCAACTTCAGCTAAATGTCTGTTTCAAACAGCCAACGTCCGATGAGTAAAACCTCAGCTTTACCTTACAGCACAGACTTTTGTCGTGTACTGTAAAAAAAAAAATAGTACCTTATTCAAATTTTTCCAGGAGCCTAAAAATATAGGGTATGAAATCTGTTTTTCAATCTAAAGCAGTTTATACTAAAAAAAAAAAATACAAAATCGTCTGTATTGAGATTCTATGAAGTTAGTTTGTATCTGAAATGAAATAAAACAAACATTGGAAGTTTCTTACAATAGTGTTCACATTCCGTGCTAAGTTCTACAGGCCCTAAACCAGATGGTGAGGCCTTTCACAGTCAGATATGCCACACATCAAGATGAGGAAAATGTTTTAATTTTCAACAGACAGAGCTGATGACAAAGAAATAAACTACTGTAACAGTTGCTTTATAGGTCTGATGTTTTGAGGAGGCACAAGAACTACCAGATCTAATAAAATTTAAAATTGTTTCACTACTGGGACATTTAATCTGTGATAATGAAGAACTGATTCAAAAGAGACAAAGAGAATCAGGGAAAAATATAAAAAGAAAAGAAAAAGGAAATTAAAAACCTTCTTAAAAACCTCAACCTTTTCACACTTTCAGGACCAAACTGCAACTAAATATTTTTGAAGTCCTGGAACTAGTAGAGAGAGAGTTTTTATTATGACAATAGTAATTGCCATCAAGGTCTGAAATTGTAACACCACAAAAATGATGTTTCTGGCCAGCACCTGAAACGTAAGTGCCAGAAATTTCACATGAAATGCTGGTTTTCAGGAAACTGCCAGTTCAAACTGGAGATTTGATAGGTTCAGATAATTTCAATAAACATTCAGACTTCTGGATGGTTGTCTGAACCAAACTTGCACTCTGAACCTTTCCATTCAACTGTCAGAATAGAAAATCACATTTATAATCTGTAGATAATAGCATTATCTGGGGAGTAGAGTACTTTAAGAAAAGTAATTAGTCAGCAACTTCTGAGATTTATCTACCAGTACATAATTTTTTCTCCTCTTTATAATCAGAGCATTTTGCAGAATGTCATGATTTGGAAGACTTTTATATCTGAAATTTGTTTTCAGAAAGCTGAAATTGAAAACAAAGACTTTAGTGAGCTATTAAAACACAATTAATTTATTTGCTAACCATGCTGACAGCAAGAACTTCTTGTTTTTTTCCTCATGCCTATCACCTGTAGTCTGATATACATGAACACTTGATTTTAATTTTATATTTACCCCAATAGTACTTTCTTTTTCCTTTCAGTTGATGTAAATCTCTGAAAAAAGAGCTCAGGCAGGTTTCTGATGTGTATAATAACATAAGTTTTCTGGACACTCAGAGCCTATATTAAGCTACCAACCTCCATTATATCACGACTTCAAATTTGTTTAAACAAGTTTCCACCTGCACAACAACCCCTTTTACTGCCAGTGAAACACACTCTTCCCCAAGGAGCCTGGTATTATAAATCACCGGAGTGCACATGCTGCTGCTGCCAGCATGAGAGGGGTCTGGCACGATGAATCTGAGGAGTAATGAGGGACATGGAATAGCCCACACACATTAGGAAAGGAGAAACAGAACACAGCCTTAGAGTGTAGAAAGCAGTGTATCTAAAAGTTTTAAAAATCAGCATATTGGATTCAGATACATGGCTTTTATCTATGAGCTGTGACCATAAGAGAGCAACCAGTCCCCAAACCAATACACAGAGACCAGTATGCATGTGCTAATACACCTCTGTAGTATGAAACAAGAATAAACTATAACATCAGATTGCTCTATGCACATTTCATCATAACAACAAGATACAATCTTCAAATGATTGGAGAGAAACTCTACTGAATTGAGTAGACTAGAAAATAAGAACCCATCCTGTCTGAGCTGCACATTTTCACCACTTCACCAAGTTTACTGATTTTTTTTCTCAATAAGGTCTCAGAATCTAGTTTCAAGTACTAAAAAAAAAAAAAAAAAATTACCCTCAGCCCCTCTCCCAGCTGCAGTTCCCATCGGTAACAGTAAATTGCTTTCTGTTGCAAGAAGCTGTAATGCCTGTAGTCTCCATTTACCCCAGCCTCTTTCCCTGTTCTGAAGGAAACCGGTGGTCTTACAACATCCTGGGGGTGGTCTGCAGACCTCCTCTTAGCTGCAGTAGCTCTGGTTCCTGTCTGTGCTCCAACCAATTCATACCCAGCCCAATGCCACCCACAGTGCACAGTTGCATGTGAATATAGGAACGTTCTCTGAAAGATGCCAGCTCTATCTTCCTTTGATGTGCCACATTAGGTCCTAATGGGCCAAATTCTTCCCTTACACACATGCAGCTCCTGCTGACTTCAACTGAGGCTGCAGATTCACAACACACAGTGTTATGCTAAATTGAGACTAACCACAGTTTCTGAAGTATCTCAGAATAGAGTTCCCTCCAGTACAAGGACTCATGTTCTTCAGGGCCTCAGCTATACCAGTTGCTGGGATCTTTGTCCCCAGAAGAGGTCCATATCTCTGTGTAAACATATTTTTTATGGGTACACTATTGCAAAACACTAATTGTGTCAAATAGTTCTCACCGCCTGAGGATTTTTCTGTACTGTGTCTACAAATTATACACGTAGACACAAGCCATTTCTAAATAAACTAGCCTGGACACTACTAGAAATGCAGCTGGAAATGTAGGAAGAGACTCAGTACAGATGGAAGACCCACAAGAAGGGTGGGTAATGATTCTACCCATACAATGTTCAGTACTGGTATAATTGCACTCCTAGCAGTACCTAATAAGATAGTTTAAAGATAAATCAGCTTCAGCAAGTGGTATGAATTGCAGTTTAAAGATAAATCAGCTTCAGCAAGTGGTATGAATTGTAGCATAGCACAGACCTCAACAGAGCCATCCCCCAAACAATGATTGTTAAACAATGATTCAATCCTGCAGTTATTTGCAGGATTGAATCTTAATTATACCATAGCTGTTCCACTCTCCATGCACCATATGTGTAGATGGCAAATCCAGGTTAACAGAACATGACATACACATGCATGTGGATTTTTTGTTCATTTTTTAATAACTGATGTGTATTTTATGGTAGGGTTACAGTGATGAGCTGGGTGCAGTTCTGAAAGCAATCAGAAGCAGTTATTTATATTTACTTTAGAAAAAGCACCACATGTTGAACTCAAAGCAGTTTATAAAGTACGCAGGATAGCAGAATATTTCAGAACAATTATTTTTAAAGCTTCTCAAGTTTTTTGAACAACACATTAATATGCAACTGTCAATACTGACCTGAGAGTTTCTCATGTTATGTGCACACATTCTGTATTTTTCACCAAGTATACTGGCACAGGATTATTCCAACAGTAAAGGCTATACTGAACTTTATATAGCAGACACTCACAGAATTTGTACCCACATCACTCATTATGTAGCAGCCTGCAATTAATTTGTTGCAGAAGGATAACAGATTATTCATCTATGAGTGATAAATTTAATACAGACTGGAAAATCTGGTGGAAAAATTAGTATTGGGCTATTCTCATCTAGTACAGACAGTAGTGTCTCAATAAGATAAAACAAGGCAAGACAAACTAAGACAATATAAAGCAAGTCAAGGCAAGGCACAAAGCTGGGAAGAATCTGGTGGTTTGCAAAATCCCTTATCACATTCCTAGTGAGGAGGGGTTATTGTGCTAACATCATCGAATTTCTCTGTTTGTATTACTGTATTCAGATTATCCGCTCAGATAGCATCTGCTCAGATGAAATACAGGCAGTAGTAGTCCAGTGCAAGTTAAATGGTGGGATTAATTGCTCTGTAGCTCCTTACTCCTTCCTTCCATGTCTTTTTTTTCTCCTCTAACTTCGTGAGTTTTCCCTTTTGCAGGGTCATGTAGTGTCGCAGAGCTTATGAAGTGTGCAGTTTCCCCAGCAAGATGATTGCCTTGGCATTTGTCCCTCAGAGTCATAAGGCCTAAAGCTGTGACAGTCCAACAGGCATTTTACTCTGCCATGTTTCCTGGCAACATGGTGGGAGAGAAACTGCCAAAATCATCAGTGAAATGAGCTGACTTCATAGAGCTGGTTATTTTAGGTTTCATTGAAATTAAGGACAGAAAAAATTGTTTCATCTGGACCTCCTGTTTATCTCAAAACATTAAATGTCTCTAACCCCAATCCCAGTAGCTATTCCCCTAAGAATTGTTGCATGTGATATTTAAATCCCAACTCCATCCTCTAACCTCAAACAGGTATTGAGTGTCTCAAAACAGGACACAAGGAGGCAGGTGGGAGGCAAATGGAAGGTGGCAGTGACCTCCCTAAAACCCTTAACTTCTTTCCTCCTCATGTAGCCAAGCATGTCTTATTCATGATAAGAGTTCTCTGTGGGCTCGTATTCAATCTAGTTCTCACCTTCCCTCCAGAACTACTATTGAGACAGTTCCTGGCCTGTGCCAATTACTGGACTTTTCTGTCTCAGGTGCAGGACTTTTCACTTCTCTTCACTGTACTTCAGGAGTTTTCTGTTGGCCCTGTTCTCCAGTTTATTCAGTTCCGTCTGAACTGAATCTCTGCTACTAAGCTCTTCACTGACTTCCCCTCATTTATTATAATCCTCAAATTCCCTGAAGGTATGTTCTGCCTCATTATCTTATTATGGAGTAGCAAACATTGCAGTTATGTTCATGGCACAAAAGGTAAGGGATGAACAGAGAACTTCAGATTCAGAGGTTCCCACGCCAGGAAGACACATTCCACAATGTTCAGCCAGATCTTCTTCCCTCTTAGCACACAGGCTGTGAGCCATCTCCTGTCTTTTCTTACAGATAGGCCAGTGTGAGTAAGTCGTTCCAATATTTAATCATTCTCACTGCTAGGAAATTCTAACTCGTTTAAGTTTGTTTAAGGAAATTTTTATCTGCCCTTTTGCAACTGTTTCAGATTTCAGGCCTTACTACGGTATTACATGAATTGGTATGGGAAAGTAACTTCAGATATATAATTTTAAGATCTTTTTCCCCACTTTTTGAAATTGATATTTGATATTTTCTATTGGTCTTAAGATGGGAATGGAATTTTTCAAAAGGCTGCATGTGTTTTGTCACCCTATTTGTTATTTTTGAAATTTTACATTAAAAAAAATTTGAGACCCATTCCACTGTGCATCATTGCATCATTTAGGCCACAGCTAGGCAGCAAGAGACTGTTTTCCTAGTGTGTTTTACAGATCTATATGAATTTCAAACACCAATAGTTATGCAGAGTGAAGTTTCCTGAGTCTGTTACACATGAGATGAGACAGATGTGAAGTCTTTAGAAATTGTTTCAATAAGTTAAGCTAATGAGTTCTCAGCCTACTCTAGACTTCTCAAAAGCTCTTGGTTTCTGAGTTGTGGAGCATGATGTCGTGCTAATAAATGCCAACTCAATATTGCTCTCTCTTCCTACAAAGAAATCTGGTTGTAGTGAGTCTAAAAACCACAGTAGTGGAGATTTGCTTGCATACTAACATAAGAAACAGAAATTATGACCTGTTTGGTTTAGTGATGTAAAATGTTCGATTTTTCTGTCTTCCAGTATTTATTTTCCATGTATTTTCACTGCATCTGGAATTGACACTAATCTTTGATGAGAAAGTCAGAAAAGTGAGAAGGTAGGAATGGTAAAACACTGCAATACAGATTTCCCATGTATGTTCCAGCTGCTCTGTACTTCTCTAGTGACACGCAGCAGGTTTAAATTAGTTAATCTAGTTTTATAGCTGTCTTATATCACTAGGGTAATATAAAGCCACTGGAACATACTGGTGAATCTGGTTCTGTGAGTATGCTTTTGGCCAGATTTGACTTTTATTTTTACCTGTATGTCAGCAAAAATAATTCCTTTGACATCAGAGGAGTATTACCTAGTACGTGCATGAGGAAGCCTGAGCATACTTCTGGAAAAAATGCTTGTATTTGTAGCTTTAGAATGAGATTTGAGAGCTCTGCATGCAGTTCCTCATTATCACAACCTTTTTGTGAGAACTTCTGCAAGACACTATTTTCCTGATCATGACATGTAAAACGACAGCAGAATTTTTTTCTTTCATCCTTTGTATGTCCCATTTACTTGAATTAAATACTGACACATAGCAACTTCTTCCTTGCATGTCTCTGAAAAGCAGCCAGCACAAAACAGCCCTAATTTGTGATGAATTTGTAAAATAGAAGGTTAACTTCCCCTAATTCATTCCTAATGATGCTTTAGATGAGACACAGAAAAGTTCACATGCAGTCTGTGTTGTTCCTAGTTACTGTATAAAGCAGTTTGACTAGAGCTGCTCTTATTTTCTCCAACACATTGGTAGCATTTTCTATTCAGTCAAAGAAACTGAAGCTCTTATAGAATCCTGGAGCTGTGCAACACCTGGCTTTTTTGCCAAAATATTTTCAAGGTGTTGCACGGTGGTGAAAAGTAAATTTTGAAAATTGTTTTTCCCCCCACTGCTAAAACTCATACATTACCAACAAAAACATTGCTCATGTCTTAGGCACTCTCTGCCTTACAGGTTATTTTATGAAGAAAATAAAGCAGGAGGCAGCACTGCATAATTCCTCACAGTCTCCTTCCAGCATCTACCTCATCAGTGGAGTTAAGTCTGAGACGTATTGTTAAATCCTTATTTCATCCTTCTGAGACTTAGATCCAATTTTGTCTCCCTTTGTATGTACCTCCAGGTCCACTGGGATTGCTTCAGTATCGATTTAAAAAAAAAAAAGAAAAAAAAGAAGATGACAAGGGGCAGGAAAAAAATCCCCCAACCCACTTATTAATGTGGTAGGTCTCAGCTTCTCCAGAAGGGCTCTGAGATGTTGAATGATGTTGAGCATGCTCATTTGGATACAGATTTTGGCAGTTTGCCATCTCTAAAGGACAAGATGGGCTCCTGAGCTGCGTACCACTCTGTGTTTGAGAAGGGATGGTTGTTAGAATAGGCAGTGTCAGTTCAAGCTTATGTGTATGGTAGAATAACAAGATGTTTTCCTCTCCTCTGTTGCGTTTGGGTATGCCTGTGTTTGTGAGCAAAGGTGGAGAGCTGCCTTGGTCTCTCATCTGTTTAGGTAGTGCTGCTCTTGCTGGCCAGGTGGGCAAGTATTTCTTTCCAAGATTTTCAGTTGTGCTATATGCCTTCAGCCAGGTATGAGTCTAAGATGTGTACATAACATTTCTATTCATTTGTCGTCACCCCCCTCTGAAACTACTCATTTTAAGAAGTACATTTTTGATTGATTGCACCAGCTCTGCTTGCCTAGTTCTCTCTTTTTTTTTTTTTTTAAATGTTCCACCTTGTTCTGTTTTTTATTCCCAAGCCATCTATGAGCTGACTCACCTGTTGCATGCTGAAAAGTCTGAGTTGATGATGAGTTCTGTAAAGCTTTCAGAAGAGGCAAATTACATGGTCATTATAAGTCAGTTGCATGAAAATCCTTGGGTAAACATCATGTAAGTCGATGAACAGAGCTCCAAGCTGGCACATTTTCCTTTTAGGTAATGGATAACCCTGCATACAACAACAAGAGTGTTCCCTCTGAACTAATAATGAGAAGGAAGCAAAGATCATATTTGGATTTAGTACAGCCAAGTGTGAGGGCAAGAGTTTTATTAAAGGAGTTCAAACAAAAGGGCAGGCATGACCAAGATGTTATGCCTAAGGATTTAAATTTAGTTTCCTGTATAAGTATGTGATGTCTGCCAAGAGACAAATTGTTTCCAGGGTAACACTTGAAAAGAGTGATCGTATATCCCTTAGAGTGAGCCTGTTGAACATTCATAGAGCAGGGTGCCACAAGGACTCTGTGTGTACTTCAAGTTTTATGCAGGAACTGTACTGAGTTTGTACTGGTGGGAATGTCATTCACGGTACTTTTTCTTTTCCCTGTCATTTTCCAGGAGAAGGGCCACCAGCAAAGGATTTCCACTTAGAAGTGCATTGCTGTAGATACTGCTGAGTGAAAGTGCAAATGACTGTATAAGAGCACTAAGTCTTGGATTTTCAAGGGTGTCTGATGGAATTAGGTATTCAATTCCCATTCAACTGTATTAGAATTTGCAAACTTTCTGTCCAAGTTTTTTTTGAAATCCCAGACTAATACTAGCAGTCAATGGCACTGTAAAATGGCTGAAAGACTGATTATTTGGTGTATCTGATTTCTAATCACTGAACCTATGAGTAGGATAAAAGGAGTCCCTTATTGATACCCTATGTGTTAAGATATACAATAAACATTGTATTATTACATTAGTTTTGAAACTAATGTGGACAGGTTAATCTGATGGAGGACTCAGAGCCATCCTGATGGTGACTAGTTTCATTTCTAATGCATCCTGCTCTTCAGTGTTGAAAATACTGTACTGACAGCTTCATCTTTATTTCCTGGAAAACAGAAAATAAATGCTAAAATAGCTTTGCACTCAAGGTATATCCTACTTTTTATCCGGGGTCAAGTTTGAGGTAGTTGAGATATTTCTTTATCTATTTTCATTTTTTGATAGTTTAAAAAAATAAGGAATTTGAAGTCACTTTATGTTGACTTGATTAGATAGACTTCTTTTTCAATTTTTTTGTGAACTGCAAAATTACATGTATTTAATTTAATGTTTTGCTCATGCCTTTGTTCTTTAAAAAATAAACAACCAAACCCAAAGCCATTTATCAAAATTAAACATAATTTTGAATAAAAACGTTTCATTCTGAAATGTCAAAGTTAAGTCTTTAGAGTTAAAACCTAAAACAATATATTTTCCAGAATCAGCAACAATTAGGAAATATTTTGGTTTATCAAATTTGCATTTTTCTTGGCAAAAAGAAACAAAAAAGTGATATTCTATTTTATTGACCTGGAAATAGTTAGAAAATTACACAATCTGAGTGAAAAATTTAGAATAGGAGAAAGGAGATTGCCAGGACATTGGACCATGTTGCAGATATCTTGATGTAAATGCACCAATATCAATTTTCAGGGTTGTATTTTTCTACTGTTAATGCAGAATAATTTCTCTCTTGGGTGGCTGGGAGTGCAGTGTGCAGTTTTTAAATGTCAGCTCATGCTTCTCTGCTCAGTGGAGCATACTTATTTCTCCCTTCCAAGGTTGATTAAGACTTTATTGAGAGAAACTTTTGAACCAAAGCTGGGAAGTTTGGCTTCCTTCTAGTCAAAGCTGATATACCCAAGATCACGCTCTCCTGTAAATACTGAGATAACTTCTGCTCTGGAGAGCAAAAGTGTTTAAAAGACATAGTTTGCTTAAAAAAAATCTCCTTTCTCAGGCATTAGATTGAGAGAATGGGATGTGGGGGAAGGAGGGTTTGATTGTTTGTAGTTTTACGTCAGGAAGTCTTGCAGAAGCCACTACAACATCTCATAAAACATTGTGCAGCTGTGTGCAGACCTCAGGGTGCACAGATGCGTGTGTATTATATTTCCTTGGAAGGGGCACAAGCTGAACGTTTCGATTTTGACACCCGACGGCATCAAGCAAAGGTGAGGTCTGCTACTTGTGCTTTAGGTTTTAAAATTAAAACCGTGTGTGTTGCAGTGCTCACACGACATGTATGAATGTATAAATGAGGGCCATTAAGTAAATGCGTTTACACATCATTTAAATGAAACAACACACCTAACCAGATGGATTCCTAAAATGAGTAATTGTGTACTGTTATTTCCATAACTATTGGCCGTCTTGGTATACCCTCTCTTCTCTGGTATGTCCATCACTTTGATTTCAGCTTCCAGGTTGGAAGCTGTTTTATGTTTTCTGTGACAATCTTGACAATATTATGTGCAACAGGAGTGGGATTTTTCTCACCTAAATTTAGCCATCAAATACACAGTCATCTAGTTTGAGCTTGCTTTTCGGGCATCCTCTTTAGCCAACAGAAAGAAAAAAGGTTTTTCAGAGGGCAGTTTAACCCATCCAAAGATATATACATATATAGATATATATATATATATGACACAGATCCACGTAGTCCTCTAGATGTGCCTGTCTCTAATTGCTTATGATAAAGGAGATCTGGACTTGTACAAAGTGCCAACTTTTTCATGTTAACAGTGAGACAAAAGCAAGCTTATAAAAAAATAGCAGAGAACTAAAAGGAACAGAGATCAATAGAAAAGGGACAACATTGAGGAACTTTTAGGAGACACAAAGCTCTTACCACGTCTCTGCATATAACAATTTCTATAGAATTTTGTTCAACTTTCCATGAGAAAGTCTGTCAACAGTGCTACATTTTATTATGGTTTCCAGGATGGCTGCCCAATTTAAGACAGGAAAGGTCTCAAATCTTGACATGCATGTAGAAGGACTCCAGAAGCCAAAATCTAGCTACATCTGCAACAGTTGGATAAAACTACAAAACAAAAATACAATGTTAACCGTTCTACAATCCCTCTTTCAAATCAAACCTAAAACATGCTAGTGGTGTGCAGTGTAAACATTTGTTTTTTAGGTTTTGTTGTTTTGGCTCTTGAAAATAGGCTAAGTATATAATGCAAATATCATCCTCCACTCAGGTAATTCAAGCCTATGTGAAGTTGTCAAAACACATCTTCTTTGTTTCTGTTATGTCACCTTTCATTTTTTTTTCCTCCACAGATAGTAAGAGAAAAATAACAATAATGTCAGCTTTTTGTGCAGCTTTTTTTTCCCCCTTGGATTTCAAAGTGCTCTACAAAGGTCAATATCATTATTCCTCATTTTTCATATTTGGAAATTGAAGCATTTAACAATGAAGTGGCATCCAAGTATAGAATATGAATAGTAGTTTCCAGTTAAAAACAGAAGTTCATATTCTTTCAGGACCATATCCAGCAGCCAGAGTGGTTCTTAAGGAGTACCAGTATGGTGGTAGTGGTGCATTTAGGAGTTCTGGCACAAAGAAAAAGAATTCAGCAAGTGTCATCAATTATTGTGACCCATTCTGCTGTCATGGCCCTTGCTCTTTACCACTTAGGTATTTCAAACAGCTGCACAACAAAATGTTACAACTTTTGGACTGTTCATCAGTTGCTTTTTTACGATGATAGAGTGAAAGCTGAATTGTGATAGTGCAGGATGTGTACATGCAATGTGTGTAACATAGATGTACAACCATGGGCTATGCGTGGTTGTTTGGCTGTGGTCTGAGCTGCATCTGTTAGCAATGAAAAATAAGTGTTTTCTCACAGACATAAAATTCTGGGCCACTTAAAGGTGAATATTTTCATCAGATCTCTCCCCATCCTGTAATTTATAATCAGTGGAACTAGTGTGCAGTGCTCTAAGACCATAAAAAAGACAGAAAATAATCATAAAGAGAGAAGTTTGTAATGTTTGCCAGATGAAAATCCAGCATCTACATGCTCAGAATTTAGATTGGTGACCTCTGCTACCTTCTTAAACAACACAAGAAGGAAGAAGATAATAAGCTTAAGTATTGGAGGGTAAGTAGTCAGTAGTGTAATAGGTCATACTTCTAATAAAGTGTGTGGATAAGATTTTATAATTAATGGCTATACTTTGCGCACATCCTACACATGTGCTGTGAGATACAGCAAGGGGACTGGGTCACAGAAGAGAAGGGAAGGGTTGGAAAGTATGTCAGAGGACAGATGGAGAGAGCTAAGGGAAGGTAGCAAAAAAAATACCATCCAGTAATCCATGTGTGAAAAGGGAAAAATCTTAAATAAAGGATCCTTTCTAGGCTTTAAAAATGCCGTGTGTAATATACCGCTTTATACTTCCTGTTTATGTTTTGTCTATTTTATGACCTCAGGAGAGTAAGTCAGTCAATGTAAAAATGGAAATGTTCTGCTGGAAAATTTTCTGCTCTTTTTGTGTGATATGAATCCTGAAATATTAATTTCTTCTGCCTTTTATTTCTAATAGGACTGCAGAGCATTTACAGCTCTTGGAGACATTTCCCAGGGCATTCTTGCTATATCCATATGAGTAAGACTGGAGACCATTCTCTGGCTGTAAGGTCAATGGCATAAAGAGCTGTTAAAGTCCTTCAGTCCACAGAGGCTTCAGAGGACCACAACCATGCTGCCTCTGGGGAATCATCCCTGGTCCACTCATCCCATTCATACTTCCAAACAGTGACCAGGAACTGTTTATGGAAGGGCCAATAGTAGACAGTGGTTTTATTTGCTTAATAGATGTACCCTGGTTTGCTCTAACTATCATCTGTACTGCAAACATTCACACACACACTCAGTCCTCCAAGCAGGAAAAAAGAGTAGTGAAAAAATGTCTATTATTTAGACAAACTACCTGTTCTTGTTAGTGCTAGCGAGATAATGATGATGGTAACATGGACATTTTCAAAATCAAGTCCAGCTCTATCTTGGCAGTACAATGGTTGCATTTTATATAAATCTCAATTATCAGTCTTTCTGGTACATGCTAAAAGGTGAAAATAGTGACAGAGAGTCTGAAGTGTAAAAATGCCTAATCTTCATGAGAACTGTGTTGTTCATAGGCACATAAATGGGCTTCTGAATGACTGTCTGAGTCTGACCTGAGCTCTGACCTGGAGTGCGCAAAACTTGAAGGTTTTACATCCAAAGTGTCTGTACTCATAGTGCTTTCTGGAGCTCTTCCAGAATGTCCAGAACTTCCTCTTGTCTCAGGACATATTGACTTCCTCTTTTGGCAGCAGCCCATGAAAATGTGCAGGTAGAAACAAAACAGAAAATTTCTAGCCCACGGCATATTATGTTAAGAGAATCTGTTGTATTGACATATGGGTAACCAGAGATGAATGAACTAGTTCAGTCCAAATAACAACCAGCCCCAACCTTTGCCCACTCAAAAAGTGACCCTAACCCAAATCTTTTTCTAATTTGGATTGGTTCAGAGAGATCAGCTGTCAGGTCTGTCAGCTGGTAGCCAGACATCTGAGCAGACATAACTAATTAAGATATATTCCCTCATCTAGAGATTAAACATATTTTTTGTGCTCCTTGCATGTTCCTGTAGTTTCAACTTGCATTAAAACCTTCTGGTCTGAAAGCAACATCTTCAGAATGAAAGCAAATGGAAAAGTAGCTTTTCCCCAGAGAAACCTATGGGAGTTTAATTTGTCTTAAATAGATGTTTTGTCCCACAACAAAGTTCAGTCTGCAAAGTTACTGACTTCCTATCACAGAACATATGACTGAGTTTCAGAGCAACTAATTATCAGCTCATTTAGTCAAACCTGTTATCCTAAATTTCTCCAACAATCATATGATTTTATGACTCATACTGTGAAAGTAAATATTGCAAATCCAAACACTCTAAAAATATGCACAGGTTGTAACTTCAGAGAGGTGCTGTGTATTCCTGTGGCTAGAATTCATGAGGTCACCATGGAATAGGAACAGCCCATACAATTGAGAAAATTAACTGAGCAGATAACTTTTGGCCTTTCCTAAACAGCTTTCTGACTGCAAGAGGTGGCATATGAAGCTTTTATATCTGTCTGAAAATAAACATTGGTGCTGATGATGTGTGTTCTTCTGCACATGCTATAATTGAAGTTTTTGAGGGACTTTGCTCACCATTTATTATTTTCTGACCAGATTTCAGTCCAGTTCAACAGTGGTCAGACATTGTGCTGATGTATTTGAGTCAGTATATTTACCCTGTACTTTGCTGTCAGGAGTAATCAGAATCTGGAGAAAAGTTAATATAATGTAGGTCAGGATCTCAGTAGATTTCAAAATGAGGATAAAATATGCTTATGGCTAAAGAGACCATAGGGCAACTTTTTGATAGGGAGACTATAAACTCACATGTTCTGCATGTGTCAGCAAATGATGGGAAAAAACCCCGAAATATAACATTTCAGAGAAACTAAGCATCACATACTCTATTTCTTTTCAATATGGATTGTCATCCTGAAAAACAGGTTTAATTACACCTTACGTATGTATGGCCAGAAATTATTTAACCATTCTGCATTCAATAAGATACCTCTGTGCTGTCTGAGTAGAATAGTATTGTTAGTTGTCTGCACAACTTTTTTTAATGCCAAACTGTGGACCGATTATGTGCAAATGACAGTTTTAAATAACTGGAACAGGAAATATATTTCCACAATCTATGTGTCAAAGCTTTAAGACAACTGGAATGGCTTTCTAGAAACTCTGCTTTTTGACAGCCCATGTCTATTTCTTCATTTTTTGTGCAAATCCAGCTCAACCTTCCTCTTGCTGAGTCAGTCATTGTTTGTAAAAGAAATGGCCTGCTGTCGAATCTCACTCCTTAAGTATTCAATAGCATAGTAGTCGGGATTTATTTGGCATAGTGAAACTTAAAAATGTCTGTACCAGAAGGCACAGCAGCCACAAGAGCTGAATGGATGCAATTTTCACTGTCATTTAAAACTTTTTGTACATTTTATACAATTAACATTCTTAGGAGCATCTTCAGACCAGCTGCCCACAAGAAGTCTGCTGCCTTCCCGGGGCCCGAGTGAGGGATATTAGTAGGAGACTCCCTGAGCTAATCTGCCCCGCTGATTATTATCCACTGTTTGTGGTCCAGGCTGGCAGTGATGACATTAATGAAAGAGGTACCAGGCTAATTAAAAAGGACTTCAAGGTGATGGGTTGATTAGTTAATGGGACAGGAGCACAGGTAACATTCACCTCAGTTCCTGCAGCAACAGGGATGAATGAAGAGAGGAGTAGGAAGACCCATCTTATCAAAAGGTGGCTAAAGGATTGGTGCTACAGGCAGAATTTTTTTTTTTCAACCATGGGGCAAATTCTATGGTACCTTGCCTGCTAGAGTCCAATGGGTTTCATCTATCTAGCAAGGGCAAAAGGACTCTAGCCCATAATTTGCTGGGGCTGATCAGGAAGGCTTTAAACTAGGTTTGAAGGGGGAAAGGGTTGAAACCAGGCTCTCCAGAGATGAGCCTAAGGGTGGAAAGCCACGGTTAGAAGTGAAATCAGCAGCCCAGCTGAAGTGCATGTACACCAATGCATGCAGCACGGGTAACAAACAAGAGGAGCTGGAAGCCATCGTGCAGCAGGAAATCTGTGATGTGGTCGCCATCACAGAAACGTGGTGGGATGACTCATCTGACTGGAGTGCTACCATGGGTGGCTACAGGCTCTTCAGAAGGGACGGGTAAAGGAGGAGATGTGGAGGGGTGGCTCTATATGTTAGAGAGTCTCTTGACTCTGTAGAACTTGAAGTCGGTAACGATAAGGTTGAGTGCCTGTGGACCAAAATCAGGGGGAAGGCCAACAAGGCTGATATCCTGGTGGGAGTCTGTTATAGACCACCCAATCAGGATGATGAGGATGATGAATTATTCTACAAGCAGCTGACAGATATCTCAAAATCGCCAGCCCTTGTTCTCGTGGGTGACTTTAACCTGCTGGATGTCTGTTGGAAATTCAAGCAGCAGAGAAGAGGCAGTCTAGAAGATTCCTAGAGTATACAAAGGATAATTTCCTCCTCCAGCTGGTAAATGAGCCTACCAGGGGCCCATGTAGACCTGTTGTTCACAAACAGAGAGGGCCTAGTGGGAGATGTGGTGGTCAGAGGCTGTCCGAGGCATGGTGACCATGAAATAATAGTTTTCAATACTCAGGGACACAAAGAGGACCATCAATAAAACTTCTATCCTGGATTTCCAGAGGGTAGATTTCAGCATACTCAGAAGACTGGTCCAGAGGGTACCCTGGGAAACAACCCTTGAAAACAAGGAGGTCCAGGAGGGATGGATACGCTTCAAGAAGGAAGTCTTGAATGCACAGGAGCAGGCTGTTTCAGTATGCTGAAAGGTGAGTCAGTGGGGAAGACGGCGAGCCTGGCTGAAAAGGGAGATTTTGAAGGAAATTAGAGGAGGAAAGAGAGCCTACTGCCTATGGAAAATAGGGCTGGCTACTCATAAAGAGTTTAGGAATATAGTTACGTCATGTAGAAAGAAAATTAGAGAGACAAAGGTACAATTTGAACTCAATCTAGCCACTTCTGTTGGGGATAACAAGAAGTGCTTCTACAAATACATCAACAGGAAAAGGAGGGGCAAGGAAAACCTCCATTCTTTGTTGGACATGGGAGGCAACATAGCCACCAAAGATGAGGAAAAGGCTGAGGTACTTAACACCATCTTTACCTCAGTTTTCAACAGTAAGACAGGTTGTCCTCAGGACAAGTGGCCTCTAGAGCTGGTAGACAGAGACAGGAAGCTGAATAGCCCCCCTGTAATCCAGGAGGAAACAGCGACCTGCTGAGCCCCTTGGATCCTCACAAGTCTATGGGACCAGGTGGGATCCATCCTAGGGTGATGAGGGAGCTGGTGGAAGTGCTCACCAAGCTGCTCTCCATCATTTACCAACAGTCCTGGCTCACTGGGGAGGTCCCAGATGATTGGAAGTTGGTGAATGTCATGCCCACCCACAAAAAGGTCTGCAAGGAGGACTCAGGAAACTACAGGCCCGTCAACCTGACCTCAGTGCCTGGCAAGGTTATGGAGCAGATTATCCTAAGTGCAATCACACAACAGCTACAGGATGGACAAGGGATCAGACCCAGCCAGCATGGGTTTAGGAAGGGCAGGTCCTGTCTGACCAACCTGATCTCCTTTTATGATCAGGTGACCCGCCTGGTGGATGAGGGGAAGGCTGTGGATGTGGTCTATCAGGACTTCAGCAAAGCCTTTGACACCATCTCCCACAGCATTCTCCTGAAAAAGCTGGCAGCCCACAGCTTGGACAGGGGCACTCTGTGCTGGGTTAGGAATTGGCTGATGTCCGGGCCCAGAGAGTGGTGGTGAACAGTGCTGCGTCCAGGTGGCAGCCAGTAACTAATGGCATCCCCCAGGGATCAGTGTTGGGCCCAGTTCTGTTTAATATCTTTACTGACAATCTGGATGAGGGGATTGAGTCCACCATTAAAAAATTTGCAGATGACGCCAAGCTGGGGGGGAGTGTTGATCTGCTGGAAGGCAGGAGGGCTCTGCAGAGGGACCTGGAGAAGCTGGAGAGATGGTCTGATTCCAACGGGATGAGGTTCAACAAGGCCAAGTGCCGGGTCCTCCACTTTGGCCACAACAACCCCCAGCAGAGCTACAGGCTGGGCACAGAGTGGCTGGAGAGCAGCCAGGCAGAAAGGGACCTGGGAGTTTGGATTGACAAGAAGCTGAACATGAGCCAGCAGTGTGCCCAGGTGGCCAAGAAGGCCAATGGCATCCTGGCCTGGATCAGGAGCAGTGTGGCCAACAGGTTCAGGGAAGTGATTCTTCCCCTGTACTCAGCACTGGTGAGGCCTCACCTGAAGTGCTGTGTCCAGTTCTGGGCCCCTCAGTTCAGGAAGGATATTGAGGTGCTGGAGCAGGTGCAGAGAAGAGCAACAAGGCTGGTGAAGGGACTTGAACACAAGTCCTATGAGGAGAGGCTGAGGGAGCTGGGGTTGTTTAGCCTGGAGAAGAGGAGGCTCAGGCTCATCACTCTCTACAACTCCCTGATAGGAGGTTGTAGCCAGGTGGGGGTTAAGTCTCTTCTCCCAGGCAACCAGCAGTAGGAAAAGAGGGCATGGTCTTAAGCTGTGCCAGGGGAGGTTTAGATTAAATATTAGGAAGAAATATTTTATAGAGAGGGTAATCAGACATTGGAATGGGCTGCTCAGTGAGGTGGTGGATTCACCGTCCCTGGAGGTTTCTAAGATGAGACTGGATGTGGCACTTAGTGCCATGGTCTGGTAACGATGGTAGAGTTGGGTTGAACTTGATGATCTCGGAGATCTTTTACAACCTGGTTGATTCTATGATTCTAAAGGTTTTCTCTCAACTTTGAGAATTAAAAGTTGAGACAGATTTAATCTGCTTCAGCCATGTACTCATACATGTACATTCCAAAGCATGGATGCTTTTGTGGACACCTTACTTGCTGCCACCCAGCTGCCAGTCCAGATGGGTGAGGTCTCACATAATGTGGTAGCAGGCATATCAGGTACCCTACAGCATTTCAAAAGGCACCAGAAGCTTGTGTTTAGGCAGCTGAGTCTGTCTCTGGCCTGTAGTAAGCTGAATCACTCTTTGTGCTCCTTTAACTTTATTAACTGCATCCACATTGACCGTTTAGGGAGCTTAGGCATCTGGCCATGTAATACATGACTATGTGTAGAGAATTAAATTAGGGTGTCTGAATTCCTTGCTAAATTCTGCCCTTACTCTGTTTAATCGTTTTTTCTTGAAGGTAAGAGATAGACATTTCCACCCATCTCTTCACCCCATCCTAAGACCAAGGTACTATTCATGTGGCCTCCTGAAGGTCCAGTTTCCACTGACATGAGGTGACATGAGCCCTTGCCAAAAACATCTTTTTCCCAGGTCTTTGAAGAAAATCTTAATGCTTGGGAACACAAGTTTTTGCTGCCCATGCTTCCCACGGGCAGGGTTGAGGCTGAATTTGCATCTTAAATTTCAGAGGAACTTTGCTTTGATATCAGTTTAGGACCTGAGCTGTCAAGCTCAAAATACTGCAAGCTCAAAAATCTCTTCCTGGATCTAGAATAGACTATATTTCCAAAATACTATACCCCATCTGATCTGAAGGGAGCCAGAAGATGTCACACTGAATGTGTATTTTCACTCACATTTTGTATGTAACTAGAGATAATATGAAAGCACCGACCTGCCTGCACAGATATTTTACTCTTTCTGTGACTGTTGCGTACATATAGCATCACACTGAATTTCTGTATCTGACCAGTGGAACTTCCCTGATCTTTCCTATACTAGACATTTGTCCTCAGATGGAAAAGGTCGTATATGTAAAACCAGAAATAAGTATGGTAGTGTTTTCTGTGTGCTGTATATCTTGTCTATTGCTTTGCTTATTTTTAAGAATAGAAAAGGCTTGATATTTTCCAGGCATTGTGACTGCTCTTCATCTAAGGATTGCAAAGCATTTTAGAAAGATTAAAATTAACCCTCACTCTATATGTATATGCTAGGTAAGTTTTATTACAGACAGTTTACAATACTGTCATTTAGCACATACAGAGAATCAGTTATGAGGTGGAAAGCTGAAGCAGAGTCCAGTTATCCAATTTACTAATCTTATCACTGGAAATCTCTAACTAAAATTCATGCAATTCTTGTGGATAGGGTTAAAGGTACCAAGACCTTCACAGAAAATCTCAGTGCTTGTCAGAAGTTACTGTACTGTAAAACCATTAGTGGACACCACTGATAACACTGTTGGTTCAGTAGAAATGTATCGGAGCATTGGAGCTGAACCTCTGGATTGTTCATATTGCCAGGCTGATAAAGGAATCCTTGTTGCCAGACTGATAGGCTTGACTTCCTTTTCAGTATAAAGCTTTCTTTTGGCAACCACAATCCACACTAAGCAAAGCTGGAATCTGATGCATAGTTGTGCAGTATATGTTCAACTAACTTAAAGCCACTCTGTGATACCTTCAAATTCCTCTGTAGATCAACAGAACTGCACAAAGGGTGAACATTTGAGTTGGGATAATATTCCTTATGGTCAGTGAAAGAGGATTAAAATCTGCTTTATTCAAAGTTTGTTATTGGTATTCAGGAAAACTGACAAGATTATGAAATAAAGGATAAGACAACTTTACCATGAAGATCTTACAGTCCAGGGCCAAGTTATATAATTCTTATTCTGACATAATGGCAATTGTCTTTGATATAACTGTTGAATTATTAGCCTTGGACTGTGAAGTATAAAACCGTGAATGGGCACCGTGATATCCCCTTTTAACTCCCTACAACAGACTTAGTGAGTAGGGTTGAGAGCTGAAGTAAAATAAGGTGTGGACTACTATGTCAAAATGATGTGAAGCACAGGTCATTTCAAAGTTAACAGATTTTCAAGGCCAGAGGTAGCACTGTAAACATCTAACTCTTATTTCCTGCATAACACAAGCCAGAATTCTGCAGATTAACTCATGCTGTGGAAAGAATATTTATCCCTTTTTCAAAGTCAAGAATACTGAGCTCAATAAACCTATGTCAAACTAGACATAGAGGTGATGGTTTTCAGCTTATCCGTTTCCTGGAGAACCTGCACAAGAAAAGGTACAGAAATCAATTATATCTTTTCAAGTCTTCTTCCTCAATTGTCTTATTATAGCAGTGTTTATGATCTGGCCTATATTTATTGCATTCTTCACTAGCATAGGCCTTACATTCCTCACTTGATGTTTGCCATGTGTTGGGCATTACTTGAAATACATAGTTCTGGTTTCCTTTCTCCACAGTCACTGGACAATTAACTGATACAATATAGGCAGTTTTTGAAATTTCATTTCAAGCAATCAATTATAAAGGTAATATATTGCTAGAGTACTGTTATTAGGAAGATAGCGAATAAAAGAAAGAGGCAATAAACAATCAAACTGGCACTAAAATCCAACAAGATTAGTAAAATTACCTGTAACCTGCATTCCTTGTTCTATCCTTTTCTCTACATACATACATACATATGTATACATATATTGTCTTGTGTGTGAAAGTGCAAGCATATGGATACCTGCATCTGATGTAGAGCATAAAGGATTGGGTTGATCTTTTCCTAGGTATGAGATCAGCAGAGCCAAGTTTCACTGGTTTGATTCTGTGTGTCCAGATTTTTCCTGTGGCTATTATTTCTCAGCACCTGTACTTCCACTGCTTCTTGTCTCCTGTAGGAAAGCAGGTCTGTTCAATATCGGAGCAGGTAAAGCGAAGGCTGTGTCAGAACCCACTGGTTTCTATTTGTACAAGCAATAGGTACAAAGTGGATATTAAACAGGCATTCTGCTGTGTACCTGATCAGTGTCTGTTTCATGTCTATGGTTTTGGTATATTTATCTTATATCTGCTCCAGGAGCTGTTTCTCTCTCTCCTTCTATTTCTCTTTTTTTCTCCTCTCTCCTCCATTCTCACACGCTTTTTTTCTTTTTCTTAAAAAAAATCGATGAGAGATTAACTTAGTATATCATGACTTTCTGGTCATCTTGCAAGTGCTCTAGGCTGGGAGGATGTAAAACAAGCCTGTATTTCAGTGCCAGTGAAATTTAGACACCATCCCAACAAATATGTGAGCACCTCTAAAAACTGAAGAATGAGATTGAAGTGATGGTTATTGTTTATTCACAGGGTTGATCTTTAGGAGTAGGACATCTAGGAAAAAGAAAAGCTTTTCTTCTGTCTGTTTTTTTTCTATCACTTGTCGAAAGGCTTTCTATCATAAAATACAGCTATTCAGGCTGTGGTGTGTAGAATCAGGGTTTTTTTTCTGCTGAATGGGTGAACACTAAACTCATGAAAAAGCACAGTGATCTACTTGTCTTTCCTCTTCTTTGCCCTATGAGTCTGTTATGCGAAGTGGACCTGAAGGTGAGGCACCTTTTATTCAGAATACTTCACAGGTGCTGGTCAATGAACTCTGCTAGCAGGGGACTGGTGGGACTGATGGGCTCCAATCACTTTTGTCCAACATGGGTGTAGATCCTGGATTCTCTCCTCTGCTTGAACAGGTCTGGGCTGGGTTACAGTCCCCACTGGCGGAAGCTAGCTGTTGTCAGTGTTATGTCAAAGAGCCTCTGCCAGACTTAACAAAGCAGCCTCTTTGTAGGACTAAGTCAGAGGGAGTTGGTCTCTGCAGCCTAAGTGACGTCGTACTCCATCCCTCTGAGCTAGTCCCATCCAGAGGAAAAGACAGAAACTTTCCAAACAGAACCTAAGCATTTCATCAAGGGGACTGGGGTTGTTAATATGAATAGACATATCTGAAACTTATTTTATAGATAGGACTCAATTTCCCCAATTTTGGCACATGATTTGCACTCAAATTGAAGACTCCTAATGAAGCAGTTTGCACAAAATAAGTGACTAAATTCCCTATGTAATTAGGGAAGAGAGGTAGGTGCCTTTGAAGACCCACAGATGGTGGTTTTCTTTACCTAATTCAACTGATAAGCGTTGATGAACACAGCAGAGAAAGAGCAGACTACAGCTGGGCAAGATTATTTGCTAATATTTTTCATCTTGCAACTTGTGACTTCTTTGTTGTGATCACAAGAAAGTCCCTTGCACGCTCTGTGTTCTGTTGGATATTCCCAAGGGTAACAACAGTTCTAAATATGTCTTTTTTAATTATATTGTCACCTTTGTACTGGATACTAGGCTGAATCAATCAAAATGTTCCATGTCTGCTTCCAAACACAGATTTCAGTCATTACTGATTTGTACTGGATTTAATCAGTGACCTAGGAACTTTACCAACAGACTCCTCAGCTACTCCAGCTAGATCTGGTTTTAGACAAGTTTTATTAATACTAATTAGGGATACCATTTAGGTATCCAGATAGGATGCTAATTAAAAAGGCATTGTGTTGGCTGATCTTACAGTAATTTTTATGATTTCTGACTCATATTCCATTTCTCTCAGATTGTCACTTAAAATATTTCAAGATGCATTTTCTGCAGTATGTCAGATCCATATATGACAATGAAGTTTTTCCAACTCATACAAGAAGTTGGGGAAAAAAATCCAGCTTCATTCCAGTACTTCAGAAAGTTCCAAATTTTGATTAGTTTGAATATAGGCATCACTCTCACAAAAGATAAATTCAGCTTCAAAAATGTTTACTGCCATAAAATTAATTAGCTTCTAGAAGAATAATTTTGTTTCTAATAAATACATATATGTATATATATAATTATTCATGTATGTAAAAAAAAAGGAGTACAACTTTCATCGTGTTCTTTATCATAAATTAAGCCCATAGTTTAGAGATGAAGAAAATATTTCCTGTTGCCATAATCAGATTATCTACTTGGAAAACAGTTTGCAATATGCTCACAGAAAATGCAGATAACAGATATGCTGATTTTCAATTTACAGATTATTGCAAAACAAAACTCAAAATCTATGATTTAGAGGAAAGCATAGGGAAAAAAAAGAGCAGATTCTTTCACGCACTGCTTGCATGTAATCCTGCTGACATCAAGAAGTGTGGGCATGTATAACTGGGGAAGAGTTTGGCCCAGGATGTGGAAACTATTTCATAGAAAATGCTGAGTTAATTTAAATTTTCTGGGGCATGACCACTATCTTATGGAATGAAAAGTGGCTGAAGGACTATAAACAAAAGCAGAAGACAAAATATTAAAGTATAGATTTGTGGGAAGGTCTTTTCCTAGTGAGGTACTTCAGGGATCCATATTCAGTATGGTTTTATTTAACATTTTCACTAGTGATCTAGAAGAAGAAAGTCACCCATTAATGAAAGTCCCCTAAGATGAATAAGAGGGTGGAGTTGCAAAAGGTGATGAAAGATGATACAAAGGAACCAGGATACAGATCCAAGGTTCCCACTGATTTCAGTAAGTTTTGGAGCATATCAGCAGAGATATTAGAGAGATGGACAGGTAGAATGAGATTCATTTTGGAAAATATACAAAGGCATCACGTGAAAAATTATCTTAGGTCTAATATACAAAGGGAGACAGAATCATGGATAGCAGCATTGTAGGTGAGTTTGCAATGCATTAGAGCAAGGAAAATAATATGAATACAATTTGAGATTTATATGCTGCAAAAGGGAGGTACCATTTTCTTGTATTAAGGCTAGACATTGTGGAATATTATTAGGAGGAGTAACAAGGGAACCAAGGGTTAGTTTACAAAAGCTGAAAAATGCACATTTGTAAGAAGCAATGATACAGTTACCCCTATACCAGTGAGATATTGAGGAACAGGTAATTATTATAAACAATATGGCATCCTGGGCTGCATCACCAGTGTGGCCAGCAGGATGAGAGGTGATCCTGCCCCTCTACTCTGCATTTGTGAGACCTGCCTGGAGTAATGCATATAGCTCTGGAGTCCTCAGCACAAGGAAGACGTGGAACTGTTGGAGTGGGTCCAGAGTGGGCAGAGGGATGCAAAATTCATGATTTCCTATTATGCAGACTCAACACTGCATATAACAATGTAAACATTCTTTTCAAATAACAAATGCTTGCTATTTCAGTACAGTTCTGAGCACTTTTCTACATTTGCTGGAAACAAAATAAGTCTGGAGGAATAATGTGTTTTGGAAACTTTTTATTCCTTCCAACATCAAGTGGAATTTGATTTTGAAAAGTACAAATATTTTTAAAGGTACAAAGATGTGTGAGAAAGATTGGGAAGCACAGCTATAGCCTGATTCTTTTTGTTAATATACCCTTGTAAATCAGAAGCAGCTCCAATGGAATTTAGCTACTAGGAAATCAAAAGATCAGAATCACAGCACTAGTATCTTCTTTAAATGAATTTAGAACTTCTGTAATGCTGGCTCAAATTTGCTAAAATCAAGGCACTTTTATGTAACTCTGGCACTGTAAAATCATCTAAAAAATTGTCTATATCATGGAGTCACACCCTTTTAATATCCTTCTTTGCTAGCAGAGGTGACATCCATTTTCCGTGGAAGGATGACCACAACAGGTCCTCCTCCTCAGCTTTGTGTGAGCCAGTGCAGGTCACTAGAGAGCAGGTAGTGCTGCCCAGGTCACACTGTACTGTGCCCAAAGAAATGAGCTCTGCTTCCCACCCCTCAACCATAGGTCTGTCAGGGAAACTCTCTTTCCCTCAAGCTGACGTTTCTTTGAGAATCTCTGCACCATACACCACTGTTTCCTGAGGCCTCATCTTCAGTTCAAAGGACAAATAACAAACACAGATGGGCACATGTTGGTAAAATAGGAGGACACTATTCACTGTTGTGGGAAAGTAGTTGCTTGGTGATGCTTTTCTTGGTCTTTGAAGAGCCTCTTTGCTATTTTTTTTTTTTTTGGTCAGGACTTCTAAATTCACATTTTTACTAGGGGTGTATTACCTCACCAGTCAACTGAACAAGAAATTATACTGTCGTGGCATAGTAAAAAATTGCAAACTATCAGTGATGTAGGCAAGCTGTAAGTGACTTTCTTTGTTCACTAAATGAGGGAAATATCTTTAGGAAAAAAAGGTATTTATAGAACTGAAGATTGCGTACAGTAATTAATAAGAACCTCTCTCTTACATGTGAAGAAAAGTGTCAGAGATGATGCTACATTCTTTATGGTTTGTTTTGAAGCTAAGTAAATAGTTTACAATAAAAGTTTTCAAATTATTTTAGTTTTTGGGTTTTTTTTCTCCAGTGATGTCAGTAAGCAGATTTTTCTCTACTTAAATTATTTGATAACTCTTGCTATGTAAATTCACATTTTTTTGAAATGCTAATCTGTAATTTCTTGGAATCATCTCATCTGCTTTTATTCCTTAAATATTTCTATTCAGAGATTCATCCACAATATTTTAAAATTAAATTTCCATAAATACGCACTTTACTTGACCAGTGATGATACTAAAATCTAATGATTTGAAGATATACTTGAAATGCACAATTTGATGACAAAATAAGAATGATTTTGGAGGTAAAAAAGTTTAGGGAAAAAACCTAAAAAGGCAGAAAACACTACTGCCAGTGTTACAGTGATGAGGACATCATAGGTGCCTTGATTTCCCAGACAGGCAAGAATAAATTTATTCCATACCTCTGAAGTAAGAATTGGCTCTGTCATACAGTAAGTGATCCTGTACTCTATTTGAATGATCAAACATTGTAATGAATCAGAGCTATAAAAATGTGACTTTCCACTCTACACCCAAACATAGAATTCTTTTCTTCCCAAAACAAATCACTTTGTGATGATTGCCTTCTTTCAATTGGCCAAAACGTTAGTGCACAAGAAGTAAAAAAGCATCTTTCTTTTTGAAATAACAATTCCAACACCCGGTGAAAATTGAAGAGCATTTCATAGATATAAGGTCCAGCTATCTTCTTGTTAAAGATCCAATGGTGATTTGCCAGCAGGAAAGGTTGTTTATCCTGATTGTTTTAATGTTCTATGAGGTTATGTTTACATTTTCTAGAAGCAACCCTGAGTTTTCATCTTGTTTCAGTATTGCTCCTTCTCTACTTTTTATCAAAGCTCTTACTAGGTTTTCCTGTTCACGGTTAAAAAGTCATTGCTGTGCACCTCAAAGCCTGAAACTCTGGGACAATTGATTAATAGCAAACCAGCCTTCTAAGAATGAAATTTTATTCTTAACATGTGAAGATTCTTCACCTAACTAAATATTGCTCACAAAGACAGCATAGATTCTCTGACATACATTATGATCCCCTTTCCACAGTCTCCTGAAAAAGGTCATATACCAATATAATTCTTGAATGCCCCAGAGACTGATTTAGGCTTCAGCTAAGAAGTTGTGCTAAGAATGGTGCCAGAATTGTAGGATTTTGAGATTTTAGAAATATTTCTGATCTTCATTATTTGTTATATATTCTCTATGATGACAAATGACTTTAGAAAATACCATAAATACTTACTACGCTGGTGCTATTAGCCCACTTATAATAAATACTAGGAGTGGAGTTATTTTGCAGATGATTTAAAGTAATCTCCCTGGCAGCCAAACAAACAGGAGAGCGCTTTTTATATACAGTTCTGTTAATACATAATATGGTTTACTACATGATTAATAACTTAGCGCTTCTCATTGGGATACATAAAATGTAGTAAAAATAAATAAAACCATAAAACAATTAAAAGTATTTGTACTCACCAATTTGTTCCTGTTTATGAATATACAGTGTTAGTATAAACAGACAGGGGGTCCTCACTTTATCCTTTTATCATTTCCAAATGTTGTTATAAGATGGTAACCCCACTGAAAACAAACAAAACAGCATGTCATGTAAATGTAACTTCAGTCTAACATTGTGTTAGGTCAGTTCAGCTTTGAGAAATATGTGGCTTTTTCAGCTGTTACTTTTGCTGGAAAATTCTGTTTGCAAATGTCAAGAATATCACTTTAAAATCGAAACAAGAAAACCTTATGTGTGAAAGTTGAAGAAATGCTATTCACTAAAGACAGTCAGTTAAATTCTTTGCAAGACCTTGCATTTTGTGCATTTATTGAGATATTTCTTTAATGAAGAAAACTTGAATTCATAAAAAGATTATCTGCATATTCTCATGTAAAGTCCCCAAATCACACCCTTTGTATGAAGAAGAATGTGTTCCCAGTAACATACTCATTTCACTGAATGTTACACTACCTTTAAAATGTTAGGTTGCACACCAGTGGTGCTATACTTCTTCACTGTCTACTTTAGAGAAAACAAGAAGCATTTTCATGAAGATGGCTAAGAGTGTAGCTGCTGAGCATGCAGGAAGCACAGCCTTATTGGCAAACAGAGCAAGGGCAGGAACCAGCCAGTAAGGAAGTGGCAAAGTAAGCATAGAATCACAGAATAGTTAAGGTTGGAAGGAATCTTAAAGATCATCTAGTTCCAATTCGCCTACAATGGGCAGGAACAAGTTTCTCTGGATCAGGTTGCTCATGTGTGACATCTCATTAAAGAAGCAAGTCGCATCTAATCTGTGTGAGTAGAAATCTTGCTTCCTCAGAGAGTTGTAATATTATAAAAGGAAGGCTATGGGAGGTTTCGTAAAACCATTATTATTCTTCTGAAAACATAATGTATAGAAGCTTTCTATCAGAAAACTTACAGTGATGACAAATAAAGATATGTCCTGCTTTCATGTAATGAACTTGTAATAAAGGATGCCAAGGAAAAAATTTGCCTTGTAACTTGTATTTAAGTCATGGAACTCAAGATTGTGTATAAATAGTACAGATAAATAAAAAGTATAGAGAGATTTAAAAACTATTTAAAAATAATAGAAGAATTAGATTTTGAAATGCAGCTGCAGACCTGCCCCTCAGGAAGCCTCTAAGCTGATTGCTGGAAAATGAAATTAAGATGCAACAAAAGGAATACTCCTGCAGGTTGGTCTTGTTATACTTCTTCCTTCATTTTGCCCTGCTATCAACAGTCTTCATTCACGGGTGCAGGCAGGGTGCTGTTTTGCATCTCCCTTGATCAGTATGAATGCCCACGTGTTTTGGTGAATGCAGGGCTGGTCTCAAACCTTTGACATAAAAGAAAAGGCTGCATTGTCTCATATTCTCTTCATATGAAGCAGAACTGGAAGGCAAGAACTTAAGAACTGTAAGTGTAGTTGTGGTGCTTATTCTGTGTACTTTAACCCACAGAAGTTTTTAAAAAGTTTTGAATATTTTCTCAATTTATTGAACTACTAGTTTGATAATGACCAGGTGATCTGTTGAATTAATTTACAAATCTCAGAGTTTGAAGAACAACATATTTCCTTTCTATTAAAACAAGCACTTAACAGTGTTTGCAGAAAGCTTGTGTTCATTGTTAATCTTCATTTTCTTTTGTCAAACACAGTCACTTAAGCCGTATGATGCCAAAATGAATAGCTTCTGCTACGGATAACCTTTGATCACAAAATATATTTATTGCTCTACCTATTTAACTCCTAAGATAATTAGTAAAACTGTGATGGCCACACTCACAGGAGAACTTTGCTGCTTGAGGAAACACACTGTTCAACATAAGTGTCTCATAATCTGACATTAGTTTTTAAAGATGTTCTCAAAATAGTATGTTTTGCGATTTTTAGGAAAAAGAAAAAAAAAAGACAAACAAAAACCAAAAGGAAATGTGTTTATAGTGTGAATATATTATGCTTTTTCAATCAGCATGGCCCCCTGAGAATTTATGCTGCAAGACGAGTGTGTGTGGCTCCATGTGTGTTTGCATGTATTGAAGGTGTTTTTCATTTCTACTATGTAATAAGGCCTGAACTGATGCAAGAAGAGGACGTTTTGTTCTACCACTGAATGCTACAGGAAGAGCTCAAGAACAACAAAAATAAATTCAAATACTCTCTGTTCTGTTCAATAATGGTATTTTGCAGGACAGTCAAGTTTCCCACAGAGTAAATACAATCCATATTATGTAAATATGATCCTGTGTACATACATTTAATTTAACATTGCCATCAGAATAGCACATTTCACACGTGGGAATGCAAAGCCCAGCAAGGGAGCAAATTAACTGCCCGCAAATTGTTTGCTAATGATGAAGTTTTCCAAAAGAAATCTCTAAGGTATATCTTTACCAAGGGCACAGTATTAGAACTCCAATACCACATGTTTCCATTTGAACAGATGGCAGCGAAAGGTTTGGCTACAATGTGTTATTAGTTAACAGAAAAAGACTTACTGATAGAGATCAAGGGTACTGTTTAAATTTACTTAGAGAAATGGTGGTTTGTAATCCATTCATACTTGCAAGTATAATTACTTTATAATTATTTGTAAGTGAATAGAATCTCAAAAGTCCAGTGTCTTTTGTGCTTCAGAGATGGTATCTTATTTGTTACTGTAATAATCTCTTTAATGTGCTAAAAGATGCCTTAATTCAGGTGTATCTGAATGTTGAACTGAGACTAATTGTAATATCATTTCTGTAATTTCATTTCTAAAAATTCACAGGAAGCAACACATTTGATAAATCCTATGATTTTAAGAAACCAGAAATCCTTACTTATTAATGGCACAGTTTGCATTAAATGACTAAAAGCTAAAGCAAAACATGTTTATGTTATTCTTGTTACTTATTTGTGCTTTAATACAGGATGGTGGGTGCTGGGATTCCTATATCCAGAACAGAGACTCCTGACTGAGAGTTTGAGGCTCAACCGGCACATCAAGAAACACAACCTTCCCCTACTTTCTGCCTGACCAGAAAGTGTTCAGTGCATAGCAGGTTCATTCCTCCCTGTCAGATCCATAATGCTTCCCAGTGATGGGCAGGATTGAGTTAAGTGACTTCAGAGCATCAGAATATCCTGTCTGAAGTTAGTGGGACCACTCATATGGTCATAGTTAGCCTTACATATCAGTGTCTGAAGGACGAGGACGAGGGGTGCTGGGCTAAGCTTGCCATTTCACATTAAAATAGTTGTGGAAAGACATATCAAGTCAAATTCTTCTATATTCATTCTGCGTGCATAGATTATGTTTAAAGTAATCTGTACTTTAAAAAGAACAAAGAATAATACAGTATATGTCAAAGAGTTTGTAACAAACATGCAGTAGAGATGTTATTGCATTTCAGTTCTGCACAATGGTCTATAAAATTCAACACAGTAGGTGAATAAGTGACTTTTTATTTCACAGAAAATTTCCTTTTCTCCATATGCAAATTTCCTCTTTTTTTTTTTTTTTAAAGATTGAGATTTCAGAAATAAATTTATTCTCTAATTTCATTCAAGATGAAAGTTTTTGCAATCACCTAAATGTGTTCAAACAGATGTGGAGTGTTTTGAAAAATAATTATATATAAAAGTAACTTATTCTTTTTTTGACATGCCAGGTTTCACAAAGAAAACAGGTTTAAAAAAGCACAAGTCCTGTTGACATTTGAGATATGCAAATATACTGATCTCTGGTATAGAGGAATTTTGTTGTTAAGTTACTTTCAGGAAAAAACATAAAAAAATTTTTATTTAACATTTAGGATATTTCACTTAGGTTAATTATAGTCTAAATGAACCCTATTGATGCTTCTGCTTCTTTTTTTCCTTTTTTCTTTCTTGAAGATGATTTTCCTTGGACAGAAAACCAGAATATCATGAAAATATAATTCCAATACTAGGAGAAGTGCTCATGGTCTTGTATGTGATTCAACTCTATACGAGTGCCAAATGCTAATAAAAATTCTCAGCTGGCATTTTACTCCATCTTAAAATACTTTTACAGTCTGGTTTTGGCCATCTTCAGTAGGAGATGCTGGGAACATGATGTCATATTCTTCTGAAAAAAAGGAAAGAATCGTATATAAAAAGTACACATAAGATAAGTTCAGTGTAAGACTTGTAATCCCATTACTCAACACTGTTAAGCCTTTTCTAAAGCTCTTCTGGGTTTTATGAACCCCCACATCAGGCAGAACATTTAGCCATTAGAGAGTGTCCAGCACAGAGGTCCGAGGTCTAGAAAATATGACCTCCGAGGAGAGATTGAGAGAAGAGGGTTTGTTTAGTCTAGAGAAGAAAAGACGAAGGGGAGACATGATAACAGTGTTGAAATATGTACAATTGTGCTTCAAAGAATTGGGTAATAATTTGTTCTCCTTGTCCACTTAGGACAAGGCAAGAAATAGCGGGCCTGAAATGAAGCAAAACAGAAATACGCAAGGAAAAAGCTCTGTATTTGTTGACAATGAAATCTTTCAGTGCCATAAATACTAGAAAGGTAAGTAAACAATAGTAATAGATCATTTATCTTCCAAGTAAGATTTGGATCTAAGATCATTTTCCCAGTGAAGTTGAGCTATTGAAACAACAGAATGAGAATCCGAGCTGTGAAATGGAGAGTCTCTTTCAGAAGGTACTTACCAAAGCAGACCCTTTTGGTCATTATGGGTGGCCAGTCAAGCCCTTGTGCAGCTGTAGCTGGGAAGCAAAGTCATTTTTCACATGTGTGACACATGTAATACAGATGTGGCACATTATGTTAATTCCACAGGCAGTACCTGCAATGCTCTCAATATTCCTTGGGCTTGGGTCAGTTGCCCTAAAAGAGGCACCTCGTGGCTTTTGAGCCACTAATACCTAGTGTATCTGAGATGTCCATACAGGAGTAGCAAATGTAGCCCCACATCTAAAGGAGACTTCTTTCCTTCTGGGATTGCAGCTAAAGGCCAGGTGCGACAGGTAAAGCTTCTGTAGGAGTACTAACAACAAATTAATCAAGTTCCTAGTACCTGAAGCTAAAAGACTTGTCAGCAAGCTGGAAAAAAATCTTTAAAAGTGAGGTTAAAAACTTTCAAGGTTTGGAAAACATGCTTTTTTAATGACACTGAAGAAGCTGAGGCAATCAAGCAAAGGACTGAAGTCTTTGAGAGTGAAGTGTTTGCAAAGATTTTGATTTCTAATAAGGAACAACTTATCAAACATTTTCTATGATGAACTTAAGTTCACAGTAGAAAGTTAGCAGACATTTTTGACAATGAGAATTAACCTGGTGCAATTTAAATAAAGAAGTAATGAATTGTCTTATCTTTTAAAATTTGGTAAGTTCAGAACAGTCTCTTCAAAAACTATACTGTGGCTAAAATAGAAATTATAAGCGGGAAAAGACTGTGGGTCTGTGTTATGCACAATGCTAAATGAAATATATCAACAAGTCTTAAGTGGGGCCACATCTGAAATATTCTTCCTCAGCCTTTAGTGAAATTTGAAAAAATCCTACTGACCTTAGTAGGACTTTGTAGGTTTGCTGTAGCTGCAAACATCAACAGCAAAAAATAATCTAAGATCACTATGGCAGATGCTGATAAGCATTCCTCTTGACTGTAAAATATATGGACTTCTGAATTAATACCTGTTACATTAATTAAACCTCTTTTCCAACATACTTATACACTTATATGTGACAGAGTCAACTTCAGAGCAAGGTCAGTTTGGGTAAATTTTGTACCTATGTATGTGCATAGATTTGACCATCCTTCCTCCTGCAGCTAAAGTTTTAAAACTCCAGACCTTCATACGCTTAAGTGTAAGGACCCTGTTGTCATTAATAGGTATAGTTTTCAGAGGGCTCACACAGTTATCCGGGGCAAGATTCAGTTTGAGGCTGAGGTGCCATCAGGTAAGAGTCCACAGCTAAGCTGGGGGCTTGAGGGCCTGTTACTCATTGTGGAGAGTGGGATTGCATCCCACACCATCTGAGGTGCCCTCTGACAACCTGCAAGTCTGTCATTCCTGAAGGGTACAAATACTCTGTAAGCTCCACAAGGTATCTGTCAGCATTGGCATGTGTCACATACGTTGGGTATCTACAAAAAGCTTGGAAATCTAAAGTGCTACTTGTTGCTTGTGCTTAGGCAGCTGAATTTTACTCTTGCATAAGTATAAAAACCTCATGCATTCAAATTAATGACAAATGAGAAGATATTAAAGTGATATATGAATTTTTAAGCTTCTAATTTTGATGCAAATTTAGTGTTTCTGTATTTCAGTGGTTTTATTGTCCTTGTGAAGCAGAGGAGGATTGTTACCCTCAATTTACAGGAAAAATCCCACATGAGCAAAACAATTCCTCAATGGGAAATCTCTAGTAAAATGGAAAATGCAGACTTAGCCTTCTATTCTCTGGCAGTGAAGAAATATTTCATAGTTTCAACTTTGCATAATAGTAAATTTATTACAAATCTAGTCTAAAATGAATGTTTTTGTGAAAAAAATTGAAACTAAATCGACATAGATAAAGATGTTTGTGGCTGTCATATGGAAAATGTGTGACAGAGAAATAGGTTTCTCTAGTCCCAGACCATCCTATTCTATTCTCAGTTCTTCTAGCTATCTGCCAGACTTGATTGTAGTATTCTGTATTTAAAATTTTACATTCAGTCCATGAAAAAAAAAATAAAAAAAAGAAAAGGAATATTAAGGATATGTTTACATAAAGTTAAAAACACACTTGTGCTGATCTTTTCTCATAAAGGCAGTGTCTCTCCAGACACTACTTCTCTCCTACTGTTATGTCACAAAACTTCATTTATAGTTTAGAAAGAGTACAAGAATAAAGAATAAGATACAAATATACAAAAAGTTGTTTTTCCTCTCTCTGTCTCATTTTCTTTGGCTGTGCTACAAAGATTTTGATAATGCCATTCCTCACCGCAGTTTTTTTGATAACTCTGAAGGACCTCTGCTACATCAGAGCTGTAAGATATCCTGTGCTGCATAGTGAGAGCAAATAATTTTTCAGAATTCTAAAGTCTAGAGCAAGTAGGAACTTAAACCATATATGAGTTACTTTATTAAAAAAAAAAAGCTAGCTGAAATAGTGTGGAATCTTTTAATAAATTGCTGCAAAAATGATGAAATACAAAAAGAATCCAAATCTTCTTGAAAGACACCAAAAAGAAGCTGCTGTGTTAATCCTTGTACTCATATAATTAAAGCAAACAACAGTTACAGAAATATTTTGTCTTTAATTGCAGTCTGTTTTCATTCATTCTTCCATCCTGGCTTGATATCCTATGGTGTATAGCCTGGAGAAATGAAAGATTAATATACTGATTCTGAATCTTCAATTAGATTAATTTATCTTTAAAGTCAATTTATCTTGAAAGCCTTTTTTATAGGTTTCTGTAGAAAAAGTGTGGATTTTCAGTTGCACCACAGTGATGTGGATACTTTACAGTTCCTCCAGCAGATGAAGTCCAGCCTACACCAACACAGACTGAGACTATGAGCTAGAGGCTGTTGTGCCTGCAGGGCCAGAGATGGAGTGAATCTGGGAGAAGGGAGGAGAAGGCTTGCTCTAAATAGAAGCTACAGCATAAAGCAGAGTCTAGACAATGTGTACAGCCTGAGACAGGGCTCCAGACCAACTTCTGATGGTATAGCCATGGTCTGGAAGGTATCACCATGGAGATGAATGGAGAATTTGGCATGTGAGGATTCTCACTCTAGTGTATTTCATTCTTTTTGGCCATATTTGCTGCATTGATTCTCCCCTTAGTGAACTATATAATACTATTCCCCTGCCATGGCTGCTGTACAATTGACTGAATATTTATGATAGCCTTCTGCTTCTAATAGCCACTTGCTGATCCTCGGCAGATAGCCACAATAAGACTAGAATAGCATAGGTTAGGTGGAACAGAAGAAGACTGTCTTCTTTTAAAATACACGTTTTATAGCCTCAGGAAATTGCTATAAACCATTGCACCTCGGAAAAAGAATAGGGGTTTCTATTTAAAGCAGCCTTTTCAAACGGCCCCTTGACTTGCTGTGTAGCTTTTGCAATCACATGGATGAGACTGCATGGAACTTATTATTTTTAGTACAATCAGAGAAGACCTGCAAAGCTGGCAAACTAGGTGGGCTTTCCTGATGGCTTGCTGATCTCAAGGCGTGTGTGGATATCTCATAGCTTACACAGCTGTAGCGTTCTTTCACACACTGGAAGGACTATCACATATGTTGCCACAAAATGTTAAGACATCAAGACTCAAATGTTCTTTTGTTCCCTTTTTCCTTTCTGTGTGTGTTTTACTCAGTAGCTTTGTTTATTTTCTTAAAATATTTCCTTTTTGTTTGCATTTCTTGGCAAAGGTCTTCTTGTGTTTTTATAACTGTAATCTTCTTTTGGTCCCTCTGCCAGCTATATTACCCAAGATTAGCCACAAGTGTGCTTCAAGGGCTTCAGTTCCTTGTGATGCTAACAGAAAACCAAAAATAGCTTTTCATTTGCCTCTCAACCTAATTCATTCAGTCCAGGTGTAATGCTCAATTAAAAAAAATAGCATTGCTTCACTTCTTTTTATCTATCTACTCTCAATAAATAGAAAACATCATGTTATTTGAAGAAGTCTGTAAAAAAGTAAATCACTGTCTTTGGTACAGAATTATTTATATGGATTTTTTTATACAGTAGGGAAATGGCTAGTGTAGAGCAGAACAAATTTCCTCAAATGCCATTTCTGAATCAGAACTGCAGTAACAGCTACTAACATTTCATTATAAATGTAGCAGGAGAAGCCTGGCTTTGGAGCTGGTAAACAGGAATGCTGTTCCTGTTCCAGCTAAGATTGTCCTGTGAGACAATCATCAACTTTCAGGTGCTCCTAGAAATGTTACAACATGTCTTTTGTAGGGAAAGATCAAATATTCATTCATTAATCAGGTCAAATGAAATAAACAAATATACTTTATGATCAACACTTCCATATAGTTAATGCTGTTCATTGTGAGGGAACAGTTGCCTCTTTTTTAGGGGAAATCAGAATTCTTAAATGGTTAATCCACAGACATCTTGCAAAAAAGCTACATTTCTAACCTTGTGCAATTTTTTAAATTTTATTTTACTAGCAGGATGAAAGCTGTTGGCTTGTCAGAAGCCTCCTTCAAAGAGCTAAATACCAGCACCTCCTGAACTAACAATAAGACATGTTTTACTAGTAGTGATGAAACATCTTCTATAAACACTCCCTACCTTACTGACCATTCTTTCCCAGTATTGATTCACCACTGAAATATTTGTGTCACTTGAGTTCAAGTACATGAAACCAAACCTTTCAGTGCTTGGAGTTGTATGAGTGCCACTAAAAGCAGCATGCACTTCAGCAGTTAGTGAATTAAATAAGCAAAAGCATGCTAATGGTCTCTGGGAGACCAACACTGCTGACCTTAGAGAGAGAATGATAATAAAATGAAGAATACAAACAAGAGATGGAACCATAGGCCTTTTATGGGTCATATCAATAGAGCATGCAGGGATCCAGAGCTACATGTTGTCATTGTCAGACCATCAAAAGAAATGTATTTTCTGTTTCTTTAGGATTGTGCTATCAAAAACTACTCTGAATAATTTCCCTAAAATATTTGCAGGATCCTATCCATATTGTATTTCTGCTCTATTGAGCAGCTGATAAGAATTGTAAAAAACTTGAACTAATGTCTTAAGCTCAGGAAATACTCCACAGCTGTGGGAAGTTTTTCTTTTATTTCACAGGAGCCACAATTTGGCCAATAAAACATGGAATGTAAACAGATTATATGGAATTAGCTTTATTGACAATATATTTCAGCTTTCACTGGAATTTGACTCTTCTCTTACCTGGAATTATTTAATACAGGATTTCATTATAAGCAATAAAATGACTGGTGAACAAAATGTGCTATCTCTAGATAACAGATATTTGAAACTGAAGAATGTTACATTCCAGTTACAAGCTAGCAATATTTAACTACTTTAAAATATCCCTTACATATAGCTAGAGGAATATAATCAGAGAATGTATGAAAGATAGAATAATTAATAAGAACATTTTTTTATCTTCATAATGGGCCTATGTAAACCAAGGAGATTCCACATAAATTTCACCTCAGCTTTCGGCTCTTAATTTATTCACACTGTATTATTTATACTGTATCTCATAGTGGAGAACAGGAATGTGAACAGCAATTAAGATCCCCAAAATAGAGTGAGACCAACTATGCCCTTCTGGAAATCTTTTGTTGGTTTGAATAATATGTTTTCTCCTGTGCTGTGAATATATTGCAGGAGTATGTGTAAAACTATTACCCACTTACTCAGGCTTTATAAATCAAAGAAAGACTTGGGCCAAAGCTGGGAAAGAAAAACAGATTACCTCTTTCAAAATATGAAAGTATCCTGGGATGTTTTGTCTTGACATGGGCAGATGTTGGCAGTCAAGGTATTTGACCCTGGCACCTTTTCACTGAGTACTTGTTTTCAGTCACATGAGAGGAAGAAAGAATCCTTGATGTTGCTGAATTCTTGATTTCAGTATTTTAAAAATAATTTCATTTAATGTATTATTAAAAAAATATGTAACAGTGAATAGGAAAACTGACTTGTTAGGGAAAAAAAAGAAAAATAAAAAGGAGGAAAATAAGGAACTTTCATTCTTCCCACTCCAGAAAACATCAAAATCATGTGTCTCAACTCTGTAAACGTTTATCCAGAGAGAAAATTTTACTTTCAAAAAAGTTATCCTAAGAATGATTAGAGACGTAGTCTGTTTGGAACGCAGTTCATGTATTACACAGTAGAATGGACTTCTGACACCAATGAGGTAGTATTATGATATTTCTATATTCTTAATGGATCTAAGCTGTACATGTCAAAAGAACATCCAAAGTGGTTTTAGATATTTTTTTCTATTTCTTACTCAGCTATGTTAATTTACTATGTTTATCTAATGTACAAGTGTAAGTAAGAAAGGTAAGATCAGGAAAAAGTTTATAATATTTTGTTACTTGAGCTATTCAGCCATATGTTGGATAAGTGAGAAGCAAAGCCTTGGTTCTTTGGAATATCACCTGAGGATGCTAGTTGACATACTCCAGGAAGAAAAAGAAGAAAAGGAAAATAAAAAGGAGGTCTTCCAGAGCTGCTCATAATTAAAGACAAAAAACTTTCACCTTTGCTGACAAACAGTAACATTTCCATTTTAAATTTTAATTTGAATATTAAGTATTTATATCTTTATCTTGGAAAGATATAACACATTATATACTATAATAAATATTATATTTATTATATTTGAATTTTAAATGTTGATTTGAATATTTACAATATCCAGTTAAAATTTTAATTTGAGTGTGTATATAAAATTTAATTTAAATACATAGTTTGTTCAAAATATCTATTTTAAATTAATCAAATTTCAAAGAAGATAATAAAGTTAATTTTCTGAAATTAGGAAAGTTAACTATGACTGTTGTTAGTCATTGCCAGTCATTACTCCAAGACACTTTTCCTCACACTCCTGTCTGCTTATCTCCTCTGTAATCTTTTTTTACATAGAGAGCTATTTCCACCTCTTCTTCCTTATTCCACCTTCTTAATTTCCCAGTCTCCAATTTTTATTCTTATTAGAGAACTGTTCACCTTCAAAGTGCTATGGACTGAAATAACATGCTTAGCTTTTTTCCTGGAACATTTAGAATAAAACTAAGTAATGTGAAAGTCCTGTAAGTATCTTTTTCTTACTGCTGTAGGCACTGACATAAAACACTCCCTTTCAGATGTATGTTAAAAAAGTGTTGCTCAGAGCTTACTAGAGCATAATGTGTCTTCGCACATATATTCTTGTATGTTTTAAACTTGCTGCTGATTTCATTGCTGATATATTGCAGCATCATGCTGCCACAAAGGGAACTTCCCCAGGACTATTTAATGCTAAACCCAAGAATGCTGAAGTTTAGATAGAAAACTTGCTCTCACTCATAACAATTTGTATCTTACACAGCCTGGAGAGTGAGCAGTTTGAGTGGCACCCTTACCAGTGACACATTCCTTTACTTACTCTTGATTTATGACTCAGTCATATCTTAGCACAAACCTCCATCTGTACTCTTTACAACACCTCTATGTAGCTCCATGTTTTCAGCAGACATTAACCATATCTGTATTCTCATTTTGCACCTGCAATTAATTGGCTAAAGAAATGCCTGTAATGAAAGCCCTGACTGGGCTGAGAGACGCACCTGGCAGGTGTGCCCACAAAATACACAAAAAATTTCATTTGTATTTACCTTGTTTGCCCACTAGCAACAGTTACACAATGTTTTGGCTACTTGAGTTTTGAGAAGGAATGTAAAAACACTGGGAAATGAGGGAAATTAAGAGCTCTGCAAGAATAAATCCATGTCTATGCTGGTAATTGCTCTCTCTAAAAGCCATGATTCAACCATCACTCCTACACAGCAAAGATACAATAACACTCTTTTCTAAATAGAGTAACAGTAAGAAGAGCTGCTAGGGAAGCTGACTTTTCCTTTAACTACTGTTCTTTAAAAGTGATTCCGTTCAACAATGTACAAGGTCGACAAGTCAACACAAGACCACCCTGCTTGGGGATTTGCTCTCAACACAGACTTGTGTCGAATCCCTCAGCTGAGAAATGTCAACCAGCACCTTTCATATTTATGGTGACTCATAAACAGGAAACTCAGCCCTGTCCACGACACTGGAGCTTTTTCATATCTTAGATCCTTTTATGAAGTAAAAAGAAAGGGGTAAGTTAAAAAAAAAAAAAAGGAAAAGAAAAAAAAAGAAACTTCTCAAAACAAAACAAAGAACTTAGCAGGACATTTAAAGCAGCTGCCTTCTATTTTATGTGCCAAAATAAATATTGCCAAATTAGTAAGGCATATTGAACAAATTATAAGCTAAATGCAAATTTATCGACTGAAATTCAATGGTAGAGTAGCCAAGGAGCTTGCAATGGTATAGTTCATCTTTGTAAGTAGGTGTTTTGGTTGGCCAGTTGCTGTAGAGTGACATGGGAACAGTAATATAAAAGAAAGCATTTCTGTTACACCCAAGATGAACAGTTTGTTTTAGAAAGTTCAAGTAAACATTTTCTAACATACATTCACCAGTTTTGGAGTGTCTTTTGCTACCAAGAGGGAGATAAAAACTGGTTTTAAAAGTCTTTTATGAAAATAAAACATTTCAGAAATGGTAATGTCATCATGATAAATTACCCAACAAAATTTTGGTGGAGTTTCTCATTTCAAAATAAATGAGAAAGTCCTGGTTCTATTCCTTTGTGTTCTTACAAGGTCACACATGGCCTTTTTGTCTCTGATGTGACTTAATCTTAACAATCACAAAAAGTATCATAAAACCTTATATATATGTGTGTGTGTGTGTGTGTGTATGTATGTATGTATATACACACACGCACAATTTCCAGGGGCATATAACTACTGTAATGCAGTTTAATCCAATGCCTGAGTACTTCATACACATAGTTTACATGAGAGCTCATGAGGCATTATTTTTAGTGTACTGTTCACTTTTCCATAAGTAAATTTCAAAGTTACTGGGAAAAAAAAAAATTCCATTCGGAAAACCAAAGCTCAAATTTTGCTTCAGGTCAGTCCAACATAGATTTTCTTGAGTTTTGACATTACTAGTTTGTTGGCTTGACCCAAAACATTCATGTTTAAAATTAAATGTTTAAGGTCTCCCTTTGATAAAGCCAATAATACATTGCAGTAAACACACTATGGCCAAAAAGTCTGATCCATGTGGAAAAAAATGGAGATTTTTTTTAAGTAAAGAAGCTTGAATGGATCAATAAGGTTCCAGGAGTGATACAGTTAATGTGGAAATGGTTTGAAATACCAGGCAAAGCTCTCTGTTCAATAAACCAAACTGAAGCATTGAGTTTCAGAGATATCAATTAACTTTTTTAAAAAACTATATCAGAACATAATACTGATCAATTAGTGAGTCATAGCTAGTTGAAGCCTTTCCCTTGGAGAACAATGTCAATATTTTTACTTTTAACACTAAATTCAAAGTGAAAAAAAAAGACATCTTAGAATGTTTCTTGGAACTAAACATTATTTTTGTTTTGTTGCAATTTTGTCTTTTGACCCAATATAGCTAAGAGTTCCCAGCTAATAGTCCCACCTTTACAGTTTGAGCAAGCTATATGGAAATAGTTTTTATTATAAAACTAAAAGGAAACTAATGAGAACTCTCCCCAGCCTTTTCCCTTTCCACCAAACAAAAAAGGAACATATCCAGTTGCAGCCAAGAGGGTTTCAGTTGTGTTTTTAAATAAGGTGGTCAACGCCTGCATTTCCATCCTTTAAGGGGAGCTGCCACTGACCTGATCTGTATCACATCACCTCATCGCAGGGCTCCAGCCATGCAAGGGTTGGTGTTTGGAAGCAGACTGTTTGAGGTAAAATGGCACCTGCTTCTGATAGACAAAGATTTCAGCTTCAGATTTGCTGTCTTATGCTCAAACATATACTTTGGTTGAGCATCTACAGAATTGCAGTGGAAATTGGCCTCCCAGCAAACTCTGAGGAGAGATCACTGCTTTGATTATCATCAAGAATACTTGGCAAAACATGTGCAACACAATTAAGAAAAAACAAAGTTGTGAAGTTTACTGTTTGAGTCAGCCCAGTTCAAAACAAATAAACTTAGTCCAGCAAATTGTTGTTGGTTTCCTTGGCTATAGAGCCCATCTGGAAGAGAAAAAGCCCCACAAAAATCCCAATGCAATTTTAAATTCTGACGCACTTTGGAGCTTAGATTTTCCTTACAGAACACTGAAAACAGGTTTTTTTGTATTAGTTTAAGATCAGAGTGGATATTTTACAGAAAGCTGGCTTTCTGTGCTCTGGAGAGGCCTGCATTTGTCATGAAGTTTTCATTGGGATGAAAGAGGGGAATATTTCCATATGCTGAAAACTTAGGTGGGTTTTGACAAAGCTGAGACACAGAGAAGAGAGAAAGTAAGAGCTGCTGCTGGAGTTTTCTCATAATTTAAAATGAGACAAAACCCTACTCCCAGACTGGACCAAGAGGGTGACTTAACATCAGCACATCTTTACATCCCATAGTGGTGTTTAGGATATAATCTTTATCCCATACCAGCGCTGTTCCTGTTGAGGGAGACACCTTTCTTCCCATCTCAAGAGGCCAGTCTTGCAAGACAAAATACCAAATTATTTTTCTTTCTCAGATTTATACATGTTTATCTCTTTTAGAATTCATCTGAAGTAAAATGGATCCAGCTTTCTTTCAAATAATGCAAAACATATGGGAACAGGGTTGTGTAAGTCACAAGTTGAAAAGAACCAAAGCCCTTCAGTGATTGTCTCAGACCCACATGATATTCTCAAATCTGACAGACCTGTTATGCGAGCAAATACTTGTAGCCCGCCAGCCGGCTTTGTGGCAACTTCACAACACTGACAACTGCGAGCTTGTTCCCCTCACTTGCTCTTTATGCTGATTTGCGTTACACCATTTTGGAGAGCAGAAGTAGGTGAATTACATGTCATGTCAAAACACCCTTGCTGTAACACAAGGTCCACTTGCTTCTGAAAAGCCAATATCTGTACAGGACCTTCATTGAACTCACTTGTGCTTGTGAACAACCCCTCAAAACTTTCTAATACGAGTGTCCTCTAATGCTAAATTGATTGATATATGCTACATTGCAAATTGTCATTGCAGATGTAACCATTGCTTGGATAAAAATGGAGAAAAAATATTTGGCATTTTTGCTCATATCTGTATTAGAAAGTAGAAAGTTTAGGAATTAGAAAATCTAGAAAATTACTTCATACTGACAGTGTTTGTTTTCAGCTCCTTTCTACTTTACAGATGGCAAAACAATTTTTGTAAGAGTTTACTGATGTGGAGCATGTTTCATATTCATTACTGAATTTGGCTACTGGGGATGCTAAAGATGTTTACTTCACCATACCTTAGATTTGCCTCTGTGGTGGTTTAACCCCAACTGACATCCCTGCCCCACACAGCCACTCACTCACCCCTTGATCTTGAAATGGGGGAGAAAATCGAAAGGGTAAAAGTGAGAAAACCAGGGGTTAAGATAAAGACATTTTAATAGGTAAAGCAAAAGCCACACACACAGGTAAAGCAAAACAAGGAATTTATTCACCCCTTCCCATGTGCAGGCAGGTGTTCAGCCATCCAAAGGTATTAGCATCCAAATGAGGACGATGAAGCTGGTGAAGGGCCTCGAGGAGAAGCCATATGAGGAGCAGCTAAGGTCACTTGGGTCTGTTCAGTTTGGAGCAGACTGAAGGTACACCTCAACACAATCTACAACTTCCTCCTTGGGAAGGAAGGATGGGAAGAGTGGGGGCAGGCACTGACCTCTTCTCTATGGTGACAATTGACAGGACTCTTGGGAATGGCCTGAAATTGTATCAGGGGAGGTTTAGGTTAGATATTAGAAAAAAGTTCTACACACATAAGGTGGAGACTGGAACAGGCACTGGAACAGGCTCTCCAGGGTGGGGGTCGCAACATCAAACCTGACAGAGTTCAAGAAGCACTTGGACAACAGCGTCAGACACATGATGTGATTCTTGGGGTGACCTGTGCAGGAATAAGAGTTGGACTCAATGATCCTTGTGGGTCTCTTCCAACTCAGAATATCCTGTGATTCCATGATTCAGTAATCCCCAAGACAGCAGGGTCTCCATCACACATAATGGTGATTTGGGAAGACAAACACCCTTACTCTGAACATCCCCCTCTTCCTTCTTCTTCCCTCATATCTTTATGCTAAGCACAATGCCATATGGCCTGGGATATCCCTTGGGTCAGTTGGGGTCAGTTGTCCCAGCTCTATCCCCTCCCAACTCCTTGTGCACCCTCAGCCCCTTCACTGGTGGGGTGGGGTGAGGAGCAGAAAAGGCCTCTATCCTGTGTATGCGCTGCTCATCAATAATGAAAACATCCTTGTGTTGTCAACACTGTTTCCAGCACAATTCCAAAGCACAGCCCATACCAGCTGCTATGACAAAAATTAGTTCTACCCTAACAAAACCTATCACAACCTCATAGAAATCGCACTATGCCAGGCCATCTCTCTACTGTGATGGGTATGTCCATGCCACATCACCTGCTGTTCTGAACCATGCATCTATAACAGAGATACATCACACAGGGATCATGTAAGCAAGTTTTGAGTGCCATGAAGTGAAGGTGTGGCCCAATTCATTTGAAGAGCTGCATTTAGGCAACACAGGCACTACCACCCATGGTGTTCAGATACTTGAAGAGCTGAAAGCTTTGATCCGACAGCGTTCATCAGCACCTGACCTAGAGTACATGTATCTTCCAGGTTCCAAAAAGCAGCTCAGAGGCTGAATGCACCCTGCCCTCTGAAAGCTGTAGGACACTGTGTCCAGGACACCTGTGTTTGCTTTCCACAAGCAGCTTGGCATCAGCAGAGCTGCAAGTCAGCCTGATGTCATGGCTGTGGAGCAGATAAATGTACCCTGTGTGCTGTACAGAGGGTAGCTACAATCAGGAAGCACCAATGGGTGTGACAAAGCTGGAGCTGGAAGTAGTTAGACATGTCACATTATACAAGTAGCTCAAACTGCACAACAGCATAAGTTCTGCACGTGCCACAGGCAGGGCAAAGCCAATTATATTTTATCAGTGTCAGGCTGCTGTATTGTCCCCTTCACTTTTTGACATTGATCTAGTGGAACCAGTGCATATAAAGACACAGTTTCATACCCTTTCTTTTTTTTTTTTTTTAATGTAAAAATATTTCAAAGAACCCCTTCCCATCAGTGATATCATATGGTTCTATTTTACTTAATTGTTGCTCTACATAAAAAGACTGGAGATAAAAGTTATTTTCTGCAAAGTCACAGCTGTATTGCCAGCTGCGTTACTGGCAAAAGTAGTTATTGTAACTTGATTTTTTTTTCTTTTTATGTTCTTGATACGTAGCTTAGATTTATATTGTCTACATTCATTTGTGTAAACTGAAATAATCTAATAGCAGCTATTTATATCAGAGTCACTAATTTAATGAAAATATATTTAACTGTACCAAGCTTCCTAAAACCATATGGAAAAATATCTCTCAATGTACATAAATACAGCTTTGGAGAAGACAATTAAGCATAATCTGAGGCAAAAGGTGGCCACTTGGTCTTTTCAAAGAAAAGAAAAGAATCTAGAACTGTACCTATCCCTCCATTCCTCTTATTACCAGGAGCCAATTTTTAACAAAGTGTAATTGTGTTAGGTCCAACTGAAAAATACACTGTATTCTTTAAAATGCTTACGGATTAGTGTCTTCAGCTACGGGGACAATCTTGCTATTGTCTCCAAAGCTTGCAGTCTTGTTGTTTTATCTTAGAGGAAGTTTATTCCTAGATAGTGATCTTCATAACACAGAGTTGAGAATAGAGACATTGACAGTTAGTGGATATAGTTTATTGCTTCTTTATAAAAGCACTATTTAGTAGCAAGAGTGAATATTTGAGTCAGCAGAGACATGCATTTGCTCCTCTCAGTTAATCTGTCAGGTTTTGCTTATTTATAGATCTTAGGAGCTTCTTTCTAACATTTGGCCATAGCCAATACTTTGTCTCCACATGCTTTTTGGAAAGGACACAGTTTAAACTTTAACTTTTATAGTTACACAGGATGTATAAAATGCTTGCACAGTGTGGTTTGTGTGCTGAAAGTTGCACAGATCAGAGAAGATAACTGGCACCAAGAAATTCAAGACACATTCACAAACCTGTTCATGTGCCAATACATCCCTGAAGTTTTCAGAAGTCCCTTTGTAGTACTTTGCTGGTTTTGTTGGCTTTGGTGCTTTCTCTGATTCTAAAAATCTCTCTCACTTTGAAAATCATCAAAACATCTACAATTTCTAATTAGACATTGAAACTGTTGTCATTCTTTTGTTGTTTTCTATGAAACATTACTTACTCTTCTGTTTTTAGAGGAACTGGTGTGGTTGTTTGTTATTTTTTTTACTGACTTGCCAAATGGATGTTACCAGAATTAAACAAATAGGATTATCGAAGTGCCTTTCTTTCCGGGATGACACTCCTCTCTTTCTCTCGTGGTCACTGGAGAGAATGTCTTGAATTCTGGGAAAAAAGGTACTAATTCTGTTGTCTAAATTAATTGGTGACATTTTAGAAAACATTTATCTGTCTAGAAATAAATTAACTTCAAAAAATCAGTGATGTTATCCTGATTATTATTCTTTCTTTGATCAATGTTGACTAATTTAGTTTATTTAATTATATGTTTTTCAATCAACATTAACTCCTTTGGCACCTGACTTCTCAGATTCTCAGGACAACCTGAAAAATCCCAGCACTTCACATGCATTTTTCTGTAATGCAATACACTGCTCAGAAAATTCCCAGATGCAGTTGCAGTCAGAATTGAGCACTGTTACCATCTGATGACATTACTTGTCTAATAATGCTAGTTGACAATTTTCTACCAGAAAAGACAAAACTTGTGGAATTAGAAGTGAGAAGAGGGCAGATTTCTCTGTACCTCTGCCTCTAAATCAAAGCCTCTTTACTGCCCCTGATCTCCCTCCACTTTTTCCTTCTTCTCCCAAACCCTCGGTGACCCTTCCTGTTCCAAAGCAATGCATCTACCATGGACTGGCTCCCCATCAGACATCTCTGCCTTGCTGCCAGCCCACTCCCTTGTCTTTTCTGCCCAAGTCCCTACCAGCTGAGACTTGTCATTGCAATCCACACCCATTTTCCTCCTTTCTGCTACAAATGCTCTGAAAGCCAAAACTCCAAAGTTTTCACACTCTGGTGGGCCACCAGCATCTGTTTCTGCCAACCACAAGCCTTTGTCAGCATTTGTTGGCAGCTTTGAAAGAACTTACCTAGATATGGAATGAATATGAGTAAAACCGAGGTGAGCTCCTTGGGGACAGGACATGGCTGGAGTAGGTGAAACCCAATATCAATTGCCTGTTAGTGTTACAGCAGTACTTTCAAATAGCAGATAAGAAGTATCCCTACTTCCTCCAGGCGTATTTGAAGTGATGATTTTTTTGCAGTTTCCCATATTTTTTTAGAAATGACACTTCTAGTAAACTGCTGAAAATGTGCATCTGTCTTCAATAAAGACAGGACTTAATTAGTACATCTTCCTCTCTGTTGAATAAGAAAAAAAGACAGAGAGGCAAGAGGAAGAGATTTATTTTGGTGCCATATGAATCATAACTAGCCTAGCATGCAAAGCCTGAAATAATGTTAAAGCTTGAAAAAAATGATGTATAAATGGAAAAGTCATCCCTTGTGTTTAACAGCAAACAGTAGATACAATACACCATGTTCTGGTGCAGAAGAGCAGCTTTCCAGTGGAATTATTCCAGATTTACAGTGCGGTGGCTGAAATGAGAAACTGTCCCACAGAGCATATGTAACTTTAGAAGTAACATGATATTCTTTTTCCTTGGATCATCTTGTTCAAGCTCTGCTTCCAGTGTTTCAAGCTCTGCTTGAACTGCTACCCATGGCTGGCAGTCAGTAAAATGGCCCAGTTGTGTTAAGTGCTCTACAAACACACAGGGAATTATAGTCCCATACCTGAAGAGCTTGAAACACAGGAATAATTGAGTTTGTTATGGACTGTATGAAAATAATACTTTTGACTTTTAGGCCAACCACTATTATGTTGTTTGAGGGTGTTATGGAAGAGAAGTTGTTTTAAGAGGATATTGATATTGCTTTGTGGATGCTGCTTCCACACAGGGGTAGCAAGAATAAAGCCTCAAGCTGATTTTGGTAAAACTGGACTGAGAGATGCTGTAGGTGGGGATCATTTGGGACAGAAAGAGCACTGTTTGGGGGTTAAGGCACAATTGTCAGTTTTGGTCCCATATCAGCTACTGTTCTAACATTGGCCACAATGGGTGGATAACCACATCAGTTACAGGTTTTCAACCTCCTCAGCTGATTGTCATGAATATGGAGGTCCTACGTGGGGAAAGGCAAAGAACTGAAAGAGAATCAGGATCTGAAAGACCATAATTTGAAGGTCTGAAAGGGAAAGATTAGGGTCTGAAATAACCAGCCAAGAAAGTGATGTTTGGAACACAGTTCTGAAAGTTTTTTTAAGTAACACAGGATAGATTGATATAAAAACTACAGAAAGGGAGGGAGTGGAAATTAGAAGGTCCTAATTTGTATTGTAAATTGTCCAATTTGTGTTGATAGATACATATTGGTTTTGGGAAAAACCTTACAGAACAAAATGAAATGCAAGTTAGAGTTATCTGAAATAACTGTAAATGAATTCATTTCAGAAACAGATTAATTATAAACTGAGAAGCAGCATAAATTAGTACATTTAGAGTTATTGGTGTGCTACAGAAGCTACAGGTTTTAAAATATTCAATACAGCCAAATGCTGTGTCCAGAAAAAATTCCTTCTGTTTCACAGTAAGTAGACAGTGCCAAGCTGATTTCTGTAGAAACTAAAAATAAACCAGGACTAGGCATATTTTGTGGGGATTTCTGCTTTAGACATATCAAATTTAAGCTCATACTGTGCTCTTTTTGGGTGTCCTAAGATATGAGTTCATGCAGATGGAAACAGGGCAACAGAAGGATGTGTGAGTTACTGATAAGACTACAAGGGTTGAAACTGTGTTTCAGTTTATTTAAACAACCCTCTCTTCATTGCCGTGTGTTCCAAGGACATTGTGAGGTTCTCAGGAGACAGGTTCATGCTCTGTTTCAATGCAAGTTGAGCAGTAGCACTCATGATTTTCTGTGTAGCTTGTGGTAAAGCCAGTTTAACTGATTAGCAATCTGAGTCTAGTATTCAGTAATTATGGGGAAAAAATACAGGTGTTTATTTAAAAAACCCAACAATCCAACACATATTACCTCCCTTCAAATATCCTCCTGCATCTACTGTCAGAATATGTGCCCATTTCACTTCATCAGTGACACCATCTCCCTGTCCTGGGAATGTTATCCTTCATAGCTATCCCTGAGATGACTACAGCATTCCAGTGCCAAAGTCAGCCAACAGAATGAAAACTATTTTTGTTTAATCTAAAACTTTTTGAAATTATTGACAGCTGTATATTACCCTCATTTTTGCCATTCAGTGACTACCAATACTTTAGATTACCATTTAGTGACTTTGTCAGTGTTGCCCATGTTAGATATTTGATTTAATTTTTCTTTTTATTAAAAAGCACTGGAAGAAAGCACAGCCTTGACTTGTAGGCATTTTAATGCAATGCCCCCCATTCAAAGTGGGTCCTTATTTGCTGTTCTAGAGTAAATGTTGAAAAATGCTATACAATACCATCTGTTATTACACAATAGTTCTCTATTTGCTTCCAAGGAGCTTCCAACCCAGCATTGCGTAACATTTTTCTTCACATAAAACAATGAGAGCGTATGTTGGCCTGTAAAAGACTGTATGGCCTCAAGAAATAAATACCTCTCACAGACACCCAGCACAAAACCTCTTTGTTGGAGCAATTTTGCCAGAGAAGTTGCACTGAGGCTCAGTCCAATAAGGAGTAGCTCTCTTGATGATGAAAGATTTAAATTGTCTCAGAAATTGTCTCAGATTTTGAAAGAATTCACATATCAGACCAGTGAGTCAAGATAGACTCGGGCAGCTTCTGTGGTTTGAGAATACAGGTGCAGTGCTGGCTGTGCAATGAAAGCATAGAGCTGGGATTGGGATTGCATCCCCAGTCTTGCTAACAAAATCATACTGTCCCAAGGGGAATGCTCTTTGCTTACTCTGCACAGACTAATTTCGAAGCTTGTGTGCCAATGTGATCATCCTCTCTTTCCTCCTGAATAGCACAACACAGAGTTCATTGCCAAAGCGATTGTAGCATGTTTTTTTTTAAAACCATTAAAAATGCGAGAAATTGTGGTATGTAGGTGAAAAGAAAAAAAAAAAACCTTTTGATTTCTTACAGAATTTTCACTTATCAATTAACATTTGAGGACAAAAACCTCATTTGGCTTTCCAGGAACTCGTACAGGCTTGATTTTTTTTTTGTGTGTAGGGACTTGTGACCAGTGTCAGCACGCATCACTGTGTCCAAAAAACAGCCTGTTGCTGCTATAGTCTCTGTAAAGAATTTGTTACTATTGTTAGTTGCTTAACATCTGAAATTAGATGCCTTCTGGACAATACATAGAAATAAAGAGAGCCAGATGGGCTCCATCTGGCCAAATATAGATATTTGCATCTAAACTTGTCCTTATAAACTCTTGCTGTATCCAGTGGAAAGAAAAAGGACACTTCCAGACTTTGATTTATCTCAGGTTAAATGTGATATCTAGAACTAGCCAGCTGAATAGCCATTCTCATAGTTCCTATTTCTCTCCACATGTTTCAAAGGGAGTTTCGTGAAACATCCACACTGTAGACACCAAGGTAGAAAGTTCAAGGAGGTGAGTCCTAATCATCTTATCACAAAAAAAACGTATTGTCTTAAGCAGTTGTTACAGTCTCAGAATATATCTGTCTATAACTCTTAAATAGACTAGAATCAAAAATGTAAAAGGAAGGAGAAAAGAGATGGGACACACTTATGTACTGAACCGGTTTACATTTGGCTGTGTATGAAAGCTAACACATTTAAGTTCATTGTACCCTCACATAGCAAAAATCAAGCATGAAGCTACATTTTGTCAGAGGGTTGCTATCAACCCTGTTGATATTCCAAAGGGTGAAAAGAAGTAAAAATCAGGACAGAAGTACCCTTGACAGTGTCATAGTAAAGGATATAATTTATAATGCATGTCTCCTCTCCCACTCTTTCTGTTAATGAGTATTGGTGTAGCATGTTTTGTACGGCAAAAACAGTTGGTGGTGATTCTTCCTTCCTCCAGATTTAAATACAGACCTCTTACTGATTGTTGTTGACCAAGGGCAGTAATTCTATGTCAACAATTTTAATGAGAAGCAGGAAAATGTAAGATTTTTTTGATCTTTTTTTTTTTTGAATGGATGACCCCAAAATAATATGACATAACAGTACTCAACATCTTCCACTAGACCAGGTTGCTCAAAGCCTCATCCAACCTGGCCTTAAGCACTTCCAGGGATGGGCCATCCACAGCTTCTCTGGGCAACCTGTTCCAGTGCCTCACCACCCTCTGAGTAAGGAATTGTTTTGTAACATCTGATCTAGATCTCTCCCATTTTAATTTAAAAACATTCCCCCTTGGCCATTCCCTATTTATACACATAAAGAGTCAGTCTCCCTCTTTTAACCCTCTTTAAGTACTGAAAAGCCCCCAAAATAGGAGATTTTAAGAAGTTCATTTACAAAGTCTATGATCTCCTTGCTTTAGCAGTCAGTCTCTCCACAGAGTTAATATGTAAAGTGACAACAAGGATGAAAGTCTGGAGATCTTATGCCCATGTTGCCAAGATACTCAAACAGTGGTAGGAGATGTAGCAGCAAAAGGAAGCATTAGAACACCATGGTCTGTGTTGTGTGTGCTTTGGGTGAAATCTCTTTTCTTGCTCACAAACCCTGGCTGTGGTCCAGCTAATCATTTCTCTCCTGTCAGTTGCAACTTTTTGCCTCATGAAACCAAACTTCCTAAAAATGAAGAAAAAGCCAAGGATTTGGTACTTTTGAAGTCAGAAAGAAAGATGAGGGATGACCTGAAATTAAGTTGTCTTTGAGAAAGAGAGGATCCAGAGACTGAGCTAAGCTCAACAGTTTGATGATCATTCAACTATCAAATCTGTAAGACACTGTGGCACCTGAGATTATCTGGGGAGGATGAGCTACATACTTCCCCATCTCTGGGGTATCATGAGATATATTCAAGTCACTGAACATAACATAACTCTTTAGCTAGGGGAATGATCTACTGACTCTCTTGTAGACTCTGCAGATCATTGTCTCGTTGAGGAAAAGATCTGGGATTTAGTGTAAGAAGGGTGGAAGGGCATCAAGATTTCCTACAAAATGGAAATACAAGTGAATCATGTTTTTTCATAGAGCAATTAGATAGGACTTTTCTTATTAAAAAAAAAATATCCTGTGGTCTGTTATTTCCAATTTATTCTTTTGTTGTGCAAAAGACAGATTTCATATGATTTAAAGAAAGCGGATGATCACAGCTGTCTTGTTAGAGAGGTCCAGAAGCATTATAAGAAGAGTACACCACAAAAGAACGGCTATGTGACAACAGAGGACACCCCAAATTTCTTTTTGTACTTGTGATTCTCCACAATAGCACACTGAAAAATGGGAATGGAATGATCTTATGGGAAATCATTACTATTGCTAGTAATATTGCCCAGGATTGCCTCATAAAAACTCATAACATGTTTTATTTTGGATGGTCAGGAAACCTGGGAGCTGTCTCATATATAAAATACATATATCTATAAATAGCAATCTTGACTCCTAACAGTTCACAGTTCCAGAGCAGTAGAATATAAAGGAGAGGGAGAGGGATGAAAATAGTACCACAAACTTACAGGATGAAATTATTTATTTTTGTTATTCCACTGAAGTAATTCTTGACTCCTGAAGCAGAACAACAGGCTGGATAAGCTGATGGCATTTTTTATTTCCAAACAGTGTAAGATGAAGCACAAAAGGGAAGGAACTCAAACATCATTTAAGAAAAGGACAGGAATATTTTATTGAAGTCTTCCAATTCCCTTTTCATACCTGATGTGAAGGTAAGAAAAAAGGTAGTCTCAACAGAAAATCATATTCTATAAGGAGAGACACCATGTTTACAACATTATGCTGTGAACACCTTACGCTTAAAACTATAGAGAAAATAAAAGTTTCATCAGCAGCTGGAAGGCAGCAATTACCATAGCACCTGTCCACGCTGCAATCGGAAATTGAGTTAAGTGCTTTTGACTTTTGGTCCTACCATGAGCCACCCCACCTGAGCTGCTCCCTAATTGCTGCATGAGTGCTTGTCAAGTGTCCTGCAGGTCACACTCCATTGGCATCCATGGACATCTAACCCACACAGGAAAAAAGTGATGACAATTTGTATGTAACACTTTCATCCCAACATCACCTCAAGCATTCAAAATTGTTTTAATGTGAAGCACCTTCATTTAAGGGACTTGGATTTGAAGTTTAGATTTACCCCACTCTAAAGATTATTTCTAGTTACATGATTCAGAGGCAGATGGATGGCCTGATTGCAAAGTTCCTACTTAGACTTTTCTCCTAGGTTTTGGTTCAGTTTGGTTCAAACTTTTCATATAAGTTTGACTGTCAGTTTTTTATTTTTATGAAAATGGACTAATATAACCAAGACAAAATAATGAAAACATTGCTCATTGTAAATTAAATTTATAATGCAAAAGTGTTTGTGCCAATTAAAAAAAATTCTTTTCAAAGATAGACTTTGCAGGCACAAATTTCAAACCCCATTATATTGCTGGAATTTTTTTCTTTTCAATGGAAGTGATGACATAACTTTAGATGGCAACATCCTGAATAAAACATTGCATAAATACCCAAAAATGGCTATTAAGGGAGGAAAAGGACTTGGTGTTCATATTACACCATGTGGTCTTTTGTCCCTTAACCTCAGCCCTATCCAATTTGAAAGATTTACAGTTTGTTAATTCTATAAGGAAAAAGGACATTCTTCTCCTGAGCAAGGTCAGTCAAATCCACTCCAGTCAGTGATCAGTGGATCAAAAAATGTCACTGAACTCTGCATAACTTTACTGCTGCCAGGACATTTCAGTTACAGACCATGACACTGTGAATGTTGGAATGGACAGCTGGTCTTTCCTTCTGCTTGCTGAAGGCATATCCCTTTTTAACAGTGAGTCTGCTTTCAGGAGCCTGATAAAGAAATATAAATACTACTATGTATAGAAATACAAATACATGCACACATATATAGTTGGAGATTTCCAAAGCACTAGAATATTATCGCCTCAAAATATTAGCAAAAAGCTAGGTTAGAAACAGATAAAGAACCTTGATCCAAATCCACTCAAATTAAAGTTTTTCCTCTGACTTCTGCGGGAATAAATAACATTACTGGAGTGGGTGGTCCCTAAGTCTTCCACAGTGGGCTGAATCATCCCCAGGTCCTAACTCACCATGTACTGTGGTTTGAATTCACTGTTGCTTTCAAATTTCAGGTTTGGCTGAGATGTGCAGTGGGATGAGGGCAACAAAGGATGGGTTCTTCACAGACTGATGCTTTTGTCTTCACTAGTTGGCTCCTGGCACAGTTTGGAATGTCCTAAGGCACTAAAATATAAAAATTATGAGCACAAGGAAACAGTCTTCAAGGGCAACACAGGCAGCTGGAAATCACTGAAATTATGTAGTAGTCAGCCACACCCATTTCTTGGCCATTTAATCATCCTTGATGGCTTTTTAACAGTTCAAGACACCCCCTAGCATCTCCTTATTTGGCCTTTAGAATCACTAGAAAATTACAAGAGGACTGGAAAACTGAGCTGAGCTCTCTGCCTTCTGCAACAGTGCCTGATTTTTCAGTCATATTTCTACTCAAGAACAATAATATTTTGAGGAACTGCTTATCATTGATGGTCCAAAAGAAAAACTATAGCAAGTCACAGCATCCTTCAGGTACTCATAGAAATTTTTTGTCTTTCGGTGTTTCAGCACAAGTTAACATCTGTCCTTTGCGGACCAAGCTGGCTGAGGTATGCTGAAATCAAGGAGCCATAAAAATTTACATAAGCTGAAAGCTGGATCCAGTCTTTATTACTTGTTTTCTGTAGAGTAACTGCATAACCTGTGTTTGAAAATATATTAAAGGAGCAAGATCTTTGTCAAGATCCAAAAAGGTAATAAACTTCCAGGACACCTCTGAATTCCTGGAACAATATTGGTTTGCACTTGCTTCAGACCCTCATATATATACTTCAAAAATTGTGTCCAAACATCTGCATACAGTTAAGCTCCACAGAACAAATTTCAAGATTAAAGACTGCACATTGAGAAAGATTACCTGTCAACAAATCATCCTAATTCTTATGCCTAAAACATGGCACTTGTCTCTTTGCCTTTCCCATCAGTAAATTCCAGTAGTCGATTGGTAGTATTATATTTTACAAATAAATAAATAAATTTATTGTTCTGAATTTGCTTCCCTTTCATTGAGTGTCTTTTTCTTGCATTATATGTGTGACCAAAATGGAAGGTATAGTTGCATCAAACGATTTTGCTATATCCCTCATAATTCTTCTCCCATGCATTCTGTGCTCTCTCACCTTTTGCAATCTGGTTTACACAAGCCCTGCACAGTTGTGGCTGTGTCCAGGTACACTGCACCCAAGGAATTGAGCTGGCCTGCTGCACAGCAGGGCTTGGCTGCCCCTTGTGCACAGGATGGACCAAGTGGACGAAAGGTTTCCCTTTCTTTCATGAGCTGCCAAACACTACCTTGCCTGAGACACTCTAATATTTCCAAGGCTCGAAAACAGTCTAGGTTTATTCTAAGGTGGGTATTTGAGATATAAGCAGGTGTTGGCATCTATAGCTTGAGCTCTTCATGCAAGAGACATAGACTTCTTTGTACTACGATTTAGCAGACATTTATTTGATGCAATGTCCTTGCAACTAGCATCTTGTGGGGAAAAAAAAAAAGCACATGGAAAATTACATCATTAGTTAACATTTGGAACATGTCATGCCTGGCTTACTTTTTTGGTCCATACTCCTCCCTCTTTCTTTATTTTTCACTTTTGACTCTATATTTAAACTCCACACCCACTCCATCCCTAATAACCAGCTACTTCTTATTGCATAGTGTTCCTGGCATTTCTTTTGCAGCATGGGAATTTGAGCTCTCTGTATTTCTCACTATTATAAGTATTTTGCCAGAACTGGTAAATAATTAATGACAGGGTGAATATATTCAAGCAATGATGTTTTTATTACTTCTTTGTCTTCCTTGGTGTTTCATAATCATTAGAAAATTGTTGTGAAGTATAGGACATCAAACTCTGGAAGTACAATGTCATTTTGATTAATTATTACATTATTTTTCAATGTCTTATGATTATATTCCACATTGAAATCTAACAAAAGTTCTAATATTGTGAATCATAATAATATCTCACACTTCTGTGCACCATTTGAAATTTGGTCTGATATTTGAAAATGTTTCTTTTTTCATTGTACGAGCTCTCAGCGTACCATAGGGAAGAATTTGGTAGCCCTAGTACTTTTTACAAATAAGAAGCACCAGAGTTGTTGTCATAATTCTTCCTCTACCAATAATGACAGAAGTCATGCTGATGAGATTAATCTCTGTCTCTTGTAGAGCCCAAGGAGTACTCTGTAGGGAAACGTGTCAATCAGGGGTTTATAAAAAAAAAAAAAATGGGCAGGGTTTTTCGTCTACTTCAGGTCCAGAAGTTACCAGTGGGTTCCAGTCAATGGATATGTCCATGTTTCAGGTGCAAATGTATGTAAAGAAAAATCCACTTAAACACCAAAACTTGGAAAATCATGCCATTTTTACCTCATCAGAAGAAACACAATTTCAACTCAGGCAGCCTTTGTGCCATGCAGAAATATGACAAGTCCTAGGTATTAAACTGTGTTTCCATATTTTACTTACAATGGAAACTCATAACTGGAAAATATTTTTATGATGTATTTATACAGTGTGCAGTGGATGTGTGGAAAATAACAGTTTTGTAGTGCTAATTAAAATGTGAACACTTCTGAATTAAACCGAGGTTTTCTGGTTTGGTTTTCTTGAGAAACAGCTCTGCTCTCTGCAAGTTTTGTCCTCTGTAATTTAAAACACAGTTCAGAACATCATTATAACAGAAAGCAGTATATCCTACTCTAACACTAGTTATTAAGAAGCTTGACATCTATCAGTTTGACACTGAGACCTCTCTTCAGGGTGTGGAAAGCAATGGCATCTCCCCAGCTGATTCAGCACACCTCTCCTAAGCATGTCTGAAGATGGGGTGAACTTCTCCCTGAAAGACCCCTCTCCCTGTTAGCTGTGCTTGCAGGCTACACAGAGAGCTTCAGCTGACACCTCCCTATCAATCATCTCCTCCATTGACAAACTTAGTGCTCACACCAATTTCTAAGGTGTTACTTTACTGTTATTGATAGTCTAAAATCCCAGTTAGAGCTGTAGCAGTGTGCGATGTACCTCAGGAGATCAAAATGATTAGCAGAATTTCTCCTTGACAGTGTTTTGGAAATCTCTATTGAGTTAAGGTTTTGTTTGTTTACTTTTTCTTTTGGGTTCCTTATTTCCACACCCCCTCCTCCACCCTGCACCAAAAACCACCTTCTCTCCTCTTTCTCCTGGGGGGCAGAGACGAAACAAAAGAAATCCATTCTCTTCAATTTCTTTTCTTTCTCTTTGGGAAATATGAAAAAAAATGAGTAGTTCAGTTAACACTGAAGTCATTGCACTAGGCTTTATTATTATTTAAAATCCTTAAAAAGCTAATATTTTTCCATAAAATTACAAAAAAAAAGAAAAACTTAAGGACTTTTGGGGACTTTTTTTGTTTGTTTTTCACTATCATCTATTCAATCCCTAGTAGTGATAAATTCTTACCAGAAAAATTGTTTCCAAAATCCATGCTGAAAGTTCTTGGGTAGATCTAGATTTTTTCATGAAATAGTCATGATTCAGTTCAAATTCCACTTGGTCCTAGTTATCCTGAGGATGCCACAGAAATTTTCCAGTGTTATGATGAATCTGACTTGAATGGTATGACACTGCTTTCCCCAAGAAACCAAACCAATATCCTATTCTGTTTTAAAACCAATAACTTACATGAAAGACAGACACTGCTGTGCCTTTTGAGTTGCATTATATGTTTAAAAGAAGAAGAAAAGATGAAAACTGAATAAAATGAACCTGAGGAGTAGATGTGTGACCATTATAGTAGGACAAGAGACGATATTTTGCCCAAGAATGATCCTCTAGTTTGATTTCACAAAATTCATGAAGCTCAAGTAAAAGTACGTTTGTTTTCTCCGAACATAATAAAGTTATTTTTTACAATATTTATTATTGTAAATAATAAATTACTCTAGACTCCTTTTCTGAACCATATTAAGCTTTCAGTAACAGTGTCTTTGAAGTGCAAGTGCAAGTTTCAGTCAGTTTTAAATTGTTTGCTATAACTCTGAGCTATTATCTCTCAGCCATTTACACAAACTATCTTTTAAATTGATTTTTTCCTATTTCCTTTCTTTCACTCACCTTGACCCAAAATGAATTAATTTCTAACTTCTTCCTTCTAATCCCAGTAGGTTGGGTTACCTTTAACAAGAAGTAAACTCTAAAGATGTAAAGAACAAAACACACATAGTGGAAGATTGTTATTACTTTTAGTGTTGACAAAATGAATGGCATGAATGTTACTTCTTAACATCTCAGTCCTCTGTAGAGCTAAATGCTCTTAACTCCCATTCAGTTTGATAATTATGGCAGATTAAAGCATGAGGAGTTTTCACCTTAGTGAATAATAAGCAGATGGATGTTGTGGGCAGAGGAGATTTCCCCTTCCTCTCCTGAGTAAGCCCTTAGTTACACATCTGCTTCCCCTTCCTCTAATCTCCAATTCATTTTAAGGGTAGCTGAGGATTTTCATCACAAAGCTGAAAATGTTTATGTCATGAAATCTTAGCTCTAGCTTCTGAGTTGCCAGTCACTGGGGACTGAAGCTTATGGCTGTTATTTTATTGATCTTTGGAGAAAGCAGTGGGACTGTAATGACAAGACCAGATTAATAGGAGGTAGCTAAAATTCTATCTATTGCAGATGAAAGCCAATGATGACAACCATAATCTGTGCATCTCTAGCTACCACTACCTCTGCAGCTGATGGAGAATTTCACACAGATTTTAGTCTGATGTGTTTACCATCTTCAGTTTGAAACTTTCTATGGAGAAAGATCACTTCCAATAACTTTTTAATACTTGGACAACAATGGGATTTTTAAAAGTACTTTTGAAGCTATTGTATTTAAATATTTCAAAATGGAAAATATCAAAACTTTTGTTTCATAATTTCAGCTGCTATTAGGTCATAATTACAATGAACTCTTTAGAGATTATTGGAACAATAAAATCTTTCTACAAATCGGGTGGTACATTCTGAATATTGTTTTCAATTTTTTCACCCTAATTCCCCAAAGGACAGTTTTCAATATCTGTGGTTTTCTGATTAGTTGTATCCTTTTTCAAGCTGGTTTCTAAAAGGTGGTTAGATTTTAAGATTCAGATTTGGTTTTGGTTATTCAGCTTGGAAAATTCCTAGTAGAAAACAATTCTTGCTTGTTGTTTTGTCTGTCATCGGGTTTTTTTGAGAGTTCCATTCTCGGACAAAAAGCTAATTGTTTCTATAAAACCATGTCTTACTCCTTGACATCTAGGGTTCTTCCTGGATATTAAGAACACAGCCATGGTTTTGAATTATATGCCACTGGCTTTCATTAACTTGAACTCCCTATGTCAGGATGAAGGGGCAGAGTAAAGAAATCATTCTGCTCAGACAGGCAGTGGTTTGCTCTGAATTCTCTAACACTTCCTCAATATGAGACCCAGGACTTGTTGTTCACTCCTTGCTCTTGGGTAAAACATTTTCCCTCTTTTTGTGTCTGGGGAAATTGGTCTGGCTGAAAATCATTTTGAGCAAAGGTTTCGTAGAATTTCTGTAATTCTTCCAGATAATGTAGCTGATATTTTCTATGTTATGCCACTTTTCCTTCCTCACCAGGCTGCACTCTCACAATACAGTGCTCTCAGCACTATGCACTCCAAACAGCTCTGGCCCAAGCAACTTCATCACAGAAGAAATGAATGAGAGAAAACAGCCTCAGATTGCATCAAGGGAGGTTTAGTTTGGATACTAGGAAAAATTTCTTCATGGAAAGGGTTGTCAAGCATTGGAACAGGCTGCCCAGAGAAGTGATTGAGTCACCATCCCTGGAGGTATTTAAAAGATGCGTAGTTGGTTTAGTGGGGAACTTGGCTGTGTTAGTTTTGCAGTTGACTTCATGGTCTTAAGGATCCTTTTGAACCTAAATGATTCTATGTTTCTATCTGGTCAGGCAGTTGAACTAGGTGACTGTTGTAGGTCCCTTCCAACTGAAATTTTCTATTCTATTCTACTCTATTCTGTTCTGCTCAATTCTTAGCCAATAACTTCTAAATTTTCAATGCAGAAATGAGAGTACAATCAGTCTCCCTTTTCCTCTACTCCTGGTTTCTGACAAGTAGATTCCATCTCTCCTAATAGACAAAGACCTTGGTCTGAGTTTATACAAGTTTTCTCACCTCCCATCCGGAATTCAGTAATGTGGTATACCTGGGCCTTAAGCCATCTGTCCTAGGAACCTGCAACTAAATGCAGCAACATAACCCAACAACACAAGCTTTGTAGCTGTCCCAGAATGTCCTTCCTCTCCGAAAAAAAAAAAGAAATGAGCTGAAGGTCTTTCCCCTCTCCTGTAAGATGATTAATGGCGCAGGCTCAGGATAGCTAAGGGGAAAATAGACCACGGTCCAGAGATCCAAATTAGTGAGTCCATGCAAGTGAAGAGTAGGACTTCGTGGACTCACCAGTTTTCATCTGGAAGCAGTATAGCTGCATGTACTTGGCGCCATGCCCAAGCTAATATACCCTGCCCTTTGTGTGTGAACGTGACTATTCTGCTTCCAGGCCTGATTTGGCAGTTTATCCAGAACCGCCCTTCTGGTTCTGGGGTTAACGCAGGAGGAGCAGATCTGTCTGCAGCTGGCAGTGTGGACAGGCTTTCAAAGAATCTCTCTGGCACCAGGGTGGGAACCTGGGATGCAAAATCCCTTCCCCAGGCACAGCAAAGCTTCCTACCCAGAAGGTAACACTTGTCTGTGCAGAGGAGAAAACATTCCTTTCAATAGGTTGGTCCAAGTTTCTGGAATTAATTCTCACAGGAAAAGAAATGTTAAAAAAAACCCCAACAACTTGTGTTTTCCTGCCTATCACATGCAGTTAATCCGACCCACTTTTCTGCTAGATACATTTATGACTCAGCTCTCCCACTCCTCCTCCCCAAAACTGTTACCCAAATGCAATGATATGCATGGAGTATCTCCTCGCACTGCAGAAAGATAAACTGCATATGACAGCTATTAGTTGCATGACATCATGCTCTTTAGAAAGGCATTGGGATATTAAGAGGTATAAGATTCTCCCTAGAGCTAAATGGAATAGAAAGTATCTATATTTTAGTGTGGTATTTTAGGACACACAAAAATTGAATTTTCTAGGTCTGTTCCCTGCCAGACCAATCTGAACACAGATAAAATTATTGTTATATTAGTCTGTACTCTGACTGAGTGGTTAGAGATTACTTTTACTTGCGCCTTTTACCGTGCTGAGCAGGTCATGATAAACAAACAGTAAATGGTAACTGATTTTTGGTTGGGAAGCATCTTTTTCACAGTTTCAAAATTGCTGATGCATTTCACAGCAGGCTGCTGACTACACAGGAGTAGCATTCTGGTGTTAAAATACTTGAGGCTGCCCCACTATTTCTTGCTCATTATCGGTCCTCTTAGCCAAATCAAGCTTCCCTGGAGGAATATAGAAATGGGAGCTTTGCCTGAGGTGAGATCTTCAGAGCTATTCTTGTTGATCACATTTTTGGCAGACAGAGGAGAGCTGGGTGAAAGTTCGAGGAGAAGGAAAAGTTTTATTTCAAATTTGGAGCCTGAAGAAGCTGAGCCAGTAGAGAACAAATCTGAATTAAAAAGCAAAAACTAAAGAGGTTCCTTCGACTTCATATGCACTGTAGGCTTTGGATAACTTAAATACAGAACTACACCTCAGCCAGGTGTATTTGAAAGATTTGTTAACTTTGTAAAATATTTGACGAAACTGGGCTGAATTTCATATCCATAATGAAACATGGAAGCAGGTGAGTTCCATGTGTTTTGGATATCTTCTCATAAATACTTTGCATTACTCTAATAGTGACAAATTTAGCAAACTATCTTACCAGATGTACGCAGAAAAAAAAGATGTAATATGAGGACCAGATAGAAAGCCTGAAGCCTGAGCTGACTGCTGTGCATTTCTGATCTTCTGAACTGAAGCAATTGCACAAACGTGTGCCTTATGGATGATTTCTGCAGTAAAGAAGTCCAGTTTCAGAAAGAAAGAAAGAAACAAAAAAAGAATGAATGCGAGGTTCTGAGTAATTATTTTTGCAGAATTTTAACAACTAGAGTTGTAAGGGGTCACAGTGAAAACAATTATAAAGCAGGTCCCTTTCCTGAGACTGTTTAAATATCTGAGTCTCAAATGGCTCACAGCATCCGACTATCTGATCCATGACTTTGATATTTTAATTAACAGCATTTTGTGTTGCAACCAGTTTTACCAACTGATGATTCAGACACAGTAAGATGTGTCATACTTCAGAGACCTTAGACTCCATGGTTAGTGTTGGGTATGTCATCCTCGTTACGTTTGATAAGTTTTAATGTGCGATATGGGAAAAAGACAAATCTCCTATTTATTTATTTATAGAGATAGTTGGAAAAAATATTCCCAGAAGGAATTTTTGATTAATGTCTTTTGAATTTTCCCTGCAAATAGAAAAGTAAAAAAACCCTCACTGAAACAAAACAAAATGAAACAAAAGAAACCCACCTTTAGGTGAAGAGTGAGCATTTCTATCCAGAAACACCTGCATGCTTCTGAGACCTAAACCATACTACTTGTACGACTCTCAGTTTCCTAACCAGATAATATCTCATGTGACAAACCATAATACTTTATGTTGATGAGCTGAAATAGTAAATTATGGAAATATGTAGGTGTGATTTAAAAAGATGATGACACTTCTCTGAAGTGGTAGTTTTGTATGTCTATAAATATCACCCTCTGTAAGCATAGGCATTTCCAGTATAAATAAAATTTGGTTTCAGACACTATGGTTGCAGTTCATTCCAGCAAATTTAAGTACTTACTGTGGTACAAATGGAATCATTCTGATCCCCTTCTGTAGTCAATGGAGAGATTGGACATCTCTAGGGGTCAGTTCCAGGAATATATTGACTTTGAAGTGCTATTCTGCTGTCACTGAGGCATAACATTGAATGAGGTAAGCCAGTAAGTCATGGTCTTTCAGTATGGTTGCAAAATCAAAATAGCTCTATAGAAGCTTTCTCCCTTTAAATCAGTATTTAGGCTTTCAGTACTAAAAATTTTAAAGCTAGACACTGACAGTTATTTTACAGATGAAAAATATACGTATTTTTTTAAAAATCTATCATTGGACCATCAGTAAGCAGAATAAGAGATAAATTTATTTAATACGTTATTAAAAACAAAGAATTTATCGAGAACTACTTCAGTATTGCTGCTAGCTCACAACAAGGACCTAATCCAGTTCAAGGTTAATGTAGAAACTACACAAATGATGTGTATCCAAAATAGAGTCTTTGGGAAGAACAGACTCCTATGACAAAATATAGTGTGTTTTTATTGTGACAAACTCACACTCTCCTTGCCTAAGTTAAGTTTATAAGCAAATTAACTTGCAGGAGCAGATAAAAATTGAGATGATTTCATGATTTCCAGGAAGAAAAACAGCAAAGTCATCTCAAATAGAATATAGTTAGCTTCAATTGCCTGAAGTAGCACATCTTCTTTACTACTAGTCATAGCTCTCTACTATCTGATGGCAGAAGCAGTGTTCCATGGTGGAAATGCTTTGTATAGTACTTGGCGCACCTATTGCTGCACAACAGCTGCTGTTCTTCTACTGCTGGGCAACAACATCTTGCCATAAAAAATGCTGGCATATGTCAATAGTTTTCCCATGAAATGTTTCTTCAGTTCACTATAAGAAAGAAATTTTCCATAAGTCACGGACAAGGTATAGAGTAATACATGATTCATGACTGCCCTTTATGGACAGCAAAAATGTATCTGCCCTTTTTTGAAATCACTATTCAATGAATATTTCATCTTTTCTTAAGGTATTGTTCATTAGAAGTCTGATATTTTTGTGATTCACATTGAATCCATAGCCCTGAGTCACAACTAAAATATTTGCAGAAAGAATGTGAACAGCCTGCAGGAGAATACTTTGAATAAATAGCAACCTTATGCAAAGAGCCAGATTCTTCTACTCCTATTTGCACTGGTAACTTTCCAGAGAAAAGCCTACTGATAGCCATACAGTTACTCCAGATTTACCACAAGCCTACCCAGCAGAATTTAACCCATTGCCATAAATTAATGGCTAAATTGTATTTATTTAGAGTGAAAATGGGCCTAGACCTACCTGACCAACTCATATAGAAGTTTCTAGTAATCTTAAAAGTATTTTTGTCTGATTAAGGCAGGATTTGATTTTATGTCCATTCTCTGGAGGGTAGCTTTTCTGAGCTGGTCACCTTTTTGCCACATTAGCAATTTTGAAATTATAAGTATGAGAAAAACCCTCTAATTTTGTGGGAAATGCATTTACATGGCAACAAAATTGCTGATGCATTAACATTTTGCAGAATATTAACCACAAAAGAATTGTGTTCTGGTATTAAAAATAGTTTGAAGCTGTCCCTGCTATTTGTAGGTCATTATCAGTGTTCATTGCCAGTTCCTCATTCCTCAAAAAATTTAAATCCTACCTTGGGAAAATGAGGTAGGGAATATGTGCAATGGCTGATGACATCATCTGTAAGTAATGACTGTAAATCTTGAGTGAATTTGTAAGTACAAATGTGCAGCCTGGAAGGTGCCAGATTTCACGCCTGCACACTTAGAGCTTGCAAATTCATCACATGAAGAACTTGGGAACATCATTTACAGCCAGAATGTGCTCAACTACACCTTGATGAAACCAGAATGGAAAAAAATGCAATCTCTACTAGAAAAAAAAAATCATATTTTATAGAATAATAATTTATATTTTATTTCAGATTATTTAGTTACTTCAGATGCATAACATATGCCTTTATCTAAGTGACAGTTTATAATTTTGGAGACATTTTAGAAATTAGCCTTATGATATAGCAGCAAGAAGGTTTCTTGCATGCTGAATGCAGTATAAGTGAGTGTTAACAAAACACTAATGCCATTTGGATGGTATAATATCAGTTAGTGTGTCCAAACCTCTTAAAAATACATTCTAAACTATTATATTGCCAATTAAGCAGCAAAGTGGAAAATTCTTGTCTTTCTGTTGGCATAGAAAGGACCTAAGTTGGTTTTTTTTTTTCCTTATAACTTTCAAAAAAGTAAGAGAAAATTTGAACTTTACCTTAAAAAGTTTGTATTTCTCATGCATGTATTTAAAGAGGTGCTCCTTAAATAACTTGAACACTGGGGCAAAACAATGTCAGCTGGGAGAAAACTGGCAGAAAACTTGGTTCAAAAGGGGTTGGATGGTTAAAGGAATTGGTAATGAAATCCTTAGATTTTACTAATCTATTTTCTTCTGATTCTTGTCCAGCTTTGGTCACAGACACTAAGTGTTTCTACTGGAGACCAGCCCAAACAGCAAAGGCTCAGGTCCACCTCTGAGTCCCTCACTAAACATGGGGCAGTTTTGGATTTAGGAAGAAAGTGAACGTTTATCTCAGGGTATTTCTGTCTGAAACCTCTCAAGTTTTATGGAAGGAGTCGCTGACATCAGTACCAGTGCTGTTCCCAGTGATCAGGTGCCCATCTCCCCACCACAGTTCAACAGATAAACAGCAATTTCAATGCTTTTTGAATGCTCAGTTTTCACAGAGTGCTTCAAATGGCATGGAGGTTTCTAAATTTCTACTGACCCTTTAGTCCCTGACTTGCCTGTGGGACAATGAGGTTGTATATAAACTCTTGTGGAGTTGTGACCAGTCCATATTATTGTAGCACTCTTTCTCTGGTCTGTGGCATCACCAAGAGGTTTCCATATTTACATGAGAAACTCCCCTTGTTTGAGATCAGACTTGAGCAGTAAAACTCAAGTCAGGTTCTCTGTTACAATAAGGATTTTGTTCAGAGCTCAGATCCAGGAACTAGTAGCTAGGCTCTGGAAGCCCAGACCTTGCTACAACAAGAGTCACTGAATTTTGAAACAAAAATCTCCTTGGATGAAGTTACAGATTCACAGTCGCTTCCTGAACCTGCTACTCAAGGGCATTACAAAGTTGTTCTTGCCTGTTCCCTCTTTCAGCTCCTGAAGGGAAGTGAAAGAATCAGCATGTGTAGTTGTCCTTGTCTGCAAGCTGCTGATCCAGATGAATAGCAGACTCCCAAACAGATCAAGAAAATATCTGGCTTTTCTCTTAATGAGTTCTCTGATCTGACACAACACCAAAGCACTTGTGCCCTCATAAGAGAACTGTTTGTGGACTGCCATTTTTGGACCATAATTTGGTTTTTGATATTTATATTAATCTGAAGTCGCCCGCTTCACCCAGACAGAGGGAGTGCAGAAATCATTTCTCTGTATTTACCTGTTGTTATCACCAGAGCTTGTTCTTGCATGTCCATGAAGGTGCTCAGGATGAAGGAATCCACTTCCAACTAAATCCATCTCTCCTATTTCCACTCCTGTTTTTTATGTTATAAATGAAAGATACAGTATATAGTCTTAGAATTTAAAGGAAATATTATTTAAAAAAGAAATTCAGGCATGTGTCCCCAGTCACAATTACATAATCTCTCTGCTTTTGAGTAGACTGAAATAAACACTGATAGTAAGTTAACGGTGCAGATGAACCTGTACTTTGTGACAAATAATTATACTATTTTCTGTTGAAAAACATACACAAGATATGAATTCCTTGACATATTGAGTTGTAAAGCCACGTTACTGCCACCTTTAAACTTCAGGGACTGCAAATGAACAATTCTCTGTCACGGTATAACTCATATTTTAAGGAGCTTATTCTTTTACTGTATGTGCAAAAATAATAGCACAGAGAATACAGAAGCATTGTGAATGAGCGATTTTAGGTTGACGAAATAAAAATGTTCTACAGAAACCCAAACTAACTTAATTATATAGCTCAATTAGACAACTGATGTGTTCCAATTCCTATCTACTCAAATTTATAAGTATCAATATCAAGTATTCCACAATATATATCTCAATATATATAATGTATATTTCATTATAATGTATAATTTTATTTTCTATAACAGAACTGCGCAGAGCTATGGTTTGTCCAGCTACAACATTGTGCTGGTGTATGTTATAGAAGGTCCTGGTTTTGATACAGAACTTTGAAAATCTACTCTTGGAACAAGTAGGAGAGAGCACATACATGAATAAATTAATTCTGACAATGGAAGTCAGGAACAAACCAAAAAGGAATAAACACATTTATTTTGAAATTTAATTGAATATTTTCAACAATTATAAATAAAATAATTAACTTCTTATACCACATCTTGTGCAACAAACAGTCAAACTCCATGAATAGTGGGTTATGGAAATTCACCCTAAGAACTATGCCACATTGTTTTAGTAATTCCATTATATTTTATGCCTTTGTGTTGGCCTTCCTCCCACTGTTAGTAATCTGGATCCAGGGTAAAATCTCCAGGGAACTGTGAGTTTGTTTGGAGGGAACTAGATTTTCCTCACATGTGGACTCTAACTGTTAAGACTCCAAACAATCCCTCACAGCACTTGTGAGTCTGAGCTAAAAAAGAACGGTAATGGCTCTTCTCAAGGGAAGAAGGTATTTCAGCTGAATGAACAGAAACTGATACTGTACAAGCAGCTTGAGGTATGAGCAATCCAGTTCTGCCTGGTTCCAGAAGAATATTGTCATGAAAATGAAGAGGCAGAAAGCTGAGTTACATCACCTCATCATCACTATCATTCTCTGACTAATTTTCCCAAAGTGTAGAACACTATTCTTAGCTGTTTTCAGAATTATGTGATAGCTGCTATGTTTCCTATTATCCTTGCTATTGATCTCATAGACCATCCATAATATTTTCCTTAGGGGTACCCCTGAGTCCTGCACAATGAGGAACCCTCTCCATCCATTGGTATATATCATTAAATAAGGATAAACCCACGATCAACAGTTATACAGTACAGGAAATGAGACAGAAGCAATTAGTAAAAAATAAATACTAATTTGAAGCCTTAGGTTAATTGTCACCCAAATTTAGGTGTGGGAAATCCCACCAACGTACCTGGAGAAGAGCCTCACTAGGCTCATAGAACTCAGTTTCCTGAGATTATTTTTTACTAAATAATTTTGCAATGACATCCTTTTTTAAAGTGTTGCCAAAAGTACTATTTTTATTTTATTACTTTTTTTAGCTGACAGTTCATGCAGACCTGTTTAATTGCCCCTTAAATCTGCTGTTTCACATAGTTATTTCCACTAAAACATAAGCTACACTTAAATATCTTCTTTGCTAAAATATTTTAATTTCCACATAAAGAAATTAAAGAGAAATTAAAGTATTTATATTTCTAAAGTTCTCACAAAATTAAAATGTGTTTTGCCTGAAAAATTTAGTTATAAGAAAAATATTGTTTTTCTGCACCATATGAATGTCTATGCAATCATATAGCTGTGAGAGAAATTGCTACCTTCTGTTTATGTAACTAAACCCCTATTTTCATTGACTTACATTGTAGAAGAACTGAACTAGATCTTTTCTCTACTACACCATTTAGTAACTCAGATTATAAAATAATGATGAAACAATAATAAAATATTTTAACTGATGCATTTAAATGTAATTTTATGCACTCACATTTAAGTATTTCTGCAGGTTTGTGCATTCGGAACATTATGCTGGAAAGAGTTTGCATAGATTTTCCACTGCTCACTTGCAGCCACCAGCAGCCTGAACATACAGAATCAAAAAATCATTTTAGGTTGGAAAAGACCATCTCATGTTTCAGAATTCCTTGTTGTATTTGCCGCTTATTCCACTGAAAATACATATGTGGTCTACCAAGGTAAAAGATGCTAAATTGCTACACATTACTACAATTCCGATGTAAAATATCCTAAATACAATTCCAGAGGGAAAAAAGAATAGTTCTCATCTCTCTTTTACATGGATTAACATATCCAATAAACCTTCTTCCCCCCCTCATATTTCATTGGAAAGATTTACAGCACAGAGTGGTTCTAGTTGGCTGTTGGGCATTGCTGGCTGATGGCAGCATCATGGGACTCTCTAGCCATCGAGTTTGGTGGCATGCTAGTGAGGTATGGATTCAGCCAGCCAAGCTTTGACATCACTGGAGCTAGAGAAGGACTGAGTTATTTATCCTCAGTCTCACTTGGAGGCATTTCAGTCACCCTGACAGTTTTGGACCATGTATCTGGGCTCAGACTCTCTGTGGCGCTGAGCTCCCACAGACATGAGAAGTCTAACCTCTCTGAGACTTGGATCTTTAGACTGTGATGGCACAAAATCAGCATCAGCAAAGAATTAATCAGTTATCAAAATATATGCAGAGGGATTTTCATAAACACTGTTGTGAGGCACCCAACCTCTGTTGCCTACTGCACCATGGTATGCATGTCAGTGTGCTAGCTCACCCATATGACTTGCTGGTCAAACAGACGTGTCATCTGAGATTTCTGACAAGTGTTAATTTTACTCATCTATGCTGTTTTATACAAGGCAAATTTCTTGGAAGAGATCTATTAATGGCAATGAAATTTTCAGACAGTACCAGAGTGTGACCGTCTACAGACATTCGCTTGAGATGGGTAGAGAAAGGACTTGTATGTAGATTCAAGCTAGTATTTTAACCATCATGATTTCATAGCTGTGACCAACTCAGGCAAAGAAGGCAAGCCTTGGAGCAGTCTGACCATCTCAGACAGCCAGGTTACTTGGAAAGAACTTATGAAAACAAGATGCCTGATTGTGAGGAAATCTATTGATTCAGGGTACTCCTGGACAACATAAGCTCTTGTAAAGGTATCGTAAATGTATAAGAAAAAGGAGATCAGCACACTCCCACATTCCTGCCATTTAAAGATGTTCCAGTAAAATAGGATGCTGACCTAGAGCCATTTTGTTTTACCTCTGAAAAGTCAAGGTTTTATCTTATTTCCATAACAGAATGAGTTAATTTAAGTCTTAAAAAATGCAGTATCAGTAACAAGCTTCAGATGACACATTACAAAATAAGCTTTGGAACCTCAAGTGAGACTTGTCTAACCAAAAGTAAATGCATTCTGGCTGTATCTTAGCCCAAGCTCTCTTCAGACTCAATAGAGCAAAATAGATGTTTTAGTACAATTCATCTTAGGTATTTTAGACATTGACTTTAGGATAAACTGAGTTGCACTTTAGCAGGGTCTATTTCTCTCCACTGACTATAAAGGGCCTAAAGTGATAAGCTCAGATGTACGTGTCTAGACTGGAGATGTTTATAGTTAGGTGATTGAATCCCATTTGTTCAATCTACTACAGTTAGCAAAGTACAAAATTTATTTACCCCACATATCATTGTTTTAGTGAGACTGGATAAAGCCAAGCCTTGTATTATTTTTTGATCTATCTGCTTATGGACATTGTTGGAGACAAATGCTTGAGGAGATGGACCCTGGGTCTGAACCAAAAAGGGTTGATATTGTGGTCCTCTGGTACTAATCTCAACATTGCAAACATTATAAAATGTAAAAGGAAGGAAAAAATAACTTAAACTTTGAAATGCAACAAAGTGATCATCAAAAGAAAGGACTCTAGACTTAGAGTTAGAGAAAAGACAGGCTTATGAGATAAGGAAAAGCTAAACAATTTAGACTGAGCCTCTTGTGACCCAGTTCAAATATTTCTGGTGGGTTACACAAAGCTGACCTACTGTGTACTACATAAAGCATGAATTTTAAAAGGTATGAGGAAAATGCAGTTAAAGAAGCTCATAAATGAGATTGACCCTACCAAAGATTTGCAAAACACACTAGAACCATAAAAAAGTAGCTTTTAGAAATGTAGTATTTCTAGTTATTATCTACAGTTGCCTGCCATAGTAGAAGGGATTATGATATCCTTAATGAGGGGGCGTACAAAGTGTTTAAGAAATTTAATTTGAACTTGGATCAAGTCCAACACTTAGGTGACTGAATTTTTATATTATTGTAAGATACAATGAAAGAGGAAACAATGACAAATAGAATCATTTTATATGATATGTGAAGTAGTTTATAGCACATTAAGTAATCATGTAAATGTCACAGGTAGCTCACATTGTCATAAGAAGATATAACCTATCCTTTTGTGTCTGAGGCAGGAAGGATGGGTAAGTTTATGTTTTGTTCAGGAACTAGGTAGACTCTTTATTGAAACACTGACATCTCTTGAGCTCCTGGATCTATGTTGCGAAATTTTTTGTGACCGAGTTAGCCACATTATGTTCTGTAGCAAGGCCTGGGAAATACGAAAGGACTGTTGTTTCTGAAAACAGAAAAATGCTGTAAATTTTTTTTAATCTTTTCAACAGAACAAACACATTTTTAAACCTCCCTGTAAAATGTTACTGCACAAATATTTTCACAAGTAACTCACATGCCAGGTAAAGAATCTTTGTCCAGTTTTACATGGCTCACTCTTTCTTTTGAAGACAGGAAAGTACATGAAGCTCTCTCTTACAATCCATTTAAGGGCTTTGGAGTGAAGAAAAAGTCTGTACCCCCATGTGGAATAACTTACATTTAGAAAAAAAACAAGGGCATAGACAGAGCCTGTAGCATGTCCATTATCACAAATCTCGCTGGCAAAAATCTCTCCTGGAATTAAAATCCCATAACTTAATCTCAAGATCATCCATCCTTTTTGGGTGTTGTAGTCCATCTCATTTCTGATTGCCACATTTGGAAAGCAATTTAAACCAAAACTTCTTCCACTACTACAATATTCTTTCCTCTAACGAGCTGTCTCTGTTTTGTGCCAGTAACAGCTCTGCTTTGTGGTCAGCTAACATACTATTCATAGCTACTATATGTCCCTCCTGGGATCCATTTCTATATTCCCAGTCCTTCTACTGACAAAAGAGTTTTAGATGGACAAGGAACACTAGATATGTCCCTGTTCCTAAAAGAACCCTGGTAGACAGCACAGGCAGTGCATTTGGGCTTTATGAACAAATATAAAATACAGATTGAGGAACTGGTGCGTAAAATGGAGATAAATTCCAGTACAGAGCTTTTTAAAATACTAACTACTCCTCCACAGCAAAGATGTCCAAATGTTTTAACTTACTTTATGGTGGGGGCAGAAATATTCCCTGTACCAGCTGAGAGAAGCATAAAAGCAAAAAAAGTGGTAAGAACATATGAGTTTTACTCCATGTAGACTTATTTTATTTACATAAAAATACTCTAGGGATTTATATTTACAATTTTAAATGATAATTAGACAACTGTATAAAAATCATATGTAAGTCACAGTATGATTTAGACACTTAACGAATCAAAGTAGTAAAATGGCAGCTTAACGATTTTCCATATCTCTCCCAATCTTTCATAACATGGTCTAAGGTTCATCCAAGTCCTGTCAGGCAAACATCTTCTGCAGTATGAAACTATAAAGTCATAAATTAAGCCCATTTTATACAAACCAATACTTTTTAGCACTATATCTGTTTATTGTTCTGACTGCTATTCTTATAACAGGATAACTTTTATGAAATTTTTTTGCAAGAAATAATTTATTAAAGTGAATTTTTCGATGATATCTAAAGCCTTGAAGTTATCAAAGCCACTACTGGCTGCATTGTGCAAAATCTGCATGCAAACATCTGTACTTGGATTGAGAGGTAAACTGAATGTTTGAGTTTGGAGCAAATTTAACGTTTCTGTTCCATTTGCAGACAGAATGGGGTCACCTTTGACTGAAGCATGGGTTTGGTTTTTTATAGAGCAGTCTTATTGCTTGAAGCTCAAATGGACAAATCAATGAGCGGTGAGAGATAAAGATATTTTGGTATTCAAATATACATAAATTGAAGTAAAGATAAGAACCCTGTTCTTTCAGCTTCTGAAACAAATCCAAAAGTAAAGGAGAGGTACCAGTGAGTAAGCTGTAGCATGCAGTAAATAAAAGTGAACCCTTCTTTTTAATAATTCAAAGGCTATGCTTTTTACTGGGAAGCTTTGCACGTTTCTAATCCTCTCTACAGGCTCAGTTCTTTAGATATTTCTCCAAGTTAGGCAGCATTAACTGTTCGCCTTTCCCCCATTTGGATCTGATAGCCAAGTGTTAATCTGTAACGAATTCCTATATTGTAGAAAGTTGACATGATTATTTCATAAATCATAGAGATAGAGCTAAAAAAGGCAACAAACCCCACAAACTATCTCCTAGAGATTCAGAAGTAGGTGACCCCTTTTCCCTGCAGACCAGCTGGGTGGGTGCCAGCATACACTGTAGGTCATGGATCTGCTCTGTCCCCTGAGGTAAGAACAGTGCTGTGGAAAAAGAAAATAAGTTTTACGAAAAAAAAAAGTAACAAGTACAAGTGAGTGCTTGCAGTCTGCTCATGACTGAGGATGGCATCAATACTCAACATTACACCAATAATTCATTAAAAGCAAGGAAGTTAATCCCCTTTCTGTGTCTGAATTAATCAGCCAAAATAGAAAACAAAACTGGCAGGACACTGGATGTTTGTGTGCCAGTTTATGGGGCCTCCCTAAACCAACACCAAGAGAACACAGCTAACAATTTTGCTGATTAAAACAGTAATAACTGTTCGGATTTTACATATTTAGCAACTGAAGCTACTAGTGTGGGATCCGGCCTGCAAAACCAAATATGAAGTTAATTAAATATCTAACAAATGTTTGTGAAGCTACAGAAAGAAAAGCATTCAGTTTTTAATTTCCTTTATTATGTCCCCACCCCATGAATCCCCCCAGGCCCATTTCCTTTTCTTATTCAAGTTGCACAGCAACTTTCCCAAGAAACTTAAGAGCTGGGTTTTCAGTGGAACTTAAGAGATTTGATCGCTCAATTGAAGCTTGATTTCAGTGAGATTTGAACAATTCATTTAACACATTTCTTCTTACCATTCACTGGTAAGAAGTCTTCACAGTCTTCTTTAACCAGTCACTGATTAAAGATATGAAGTAGCTGATAATACAAACATCACACATGAACTATAACTATTAAAAAAAAGGGGAAGAAGAAGAAAAGATTTACCATTACACTTCAGATCTTCCTTTCCTTCTCATACAACAAAAGCCAAAACTGATTGCAGAGTTTGTCCAAGCTTGACCAGATCTCCAAACGGAGACCAAATCAGTGTTTCTCTTGCACTTGTCTCAAGGACACAGAGCAGCCTGTTTTCATTAATGAGGCCACTCTTGAGATACCCCTGGGTAATCAGATGAAGGCCTGTCTCTAATTATAGGCTAGACTCTGGGATGATTACTTTCATGTAGCAAGCAAGGGTAACAGTGGCAATGAAATCATTGGCCGTGACAAGGGTTAGGAGTGCAGGTACTATTCCAGAGTCTCCACTGGGTTCATACTAACTAGGTTAAAGCTGTCAGGGATATGTCAGCTCCAGCCTCTGCTATGCAGCTTGTAGTATGTTTTAATATCAGCAGATGATGCAGTAGAAACATGGAGAATGATCTCTTAACGTATTTCTCAAGGTAGTTCTTAAGGACAGTGAAATAGGAAAAAGTTACAGCCTCAAAGCATTGTGGTACTATTACCATCTTCTAATCCAGTCTGCTGTGCAATACAGGAATCCAAACACCCATTGTTTTCTGGATCTGTTCTTTTAAAATGTACTCTTAAACTCATGCGTGTCTCCCTAGGAAAGAAGGGTTATTTTTCCATGTGTACTTTGTAGGCATTTTATCTACTCTAACACTTTAAAGTAGTGAGTACATGCATATTTTAATCTCATTTCCCCCTATTTCTGATTTCACAAGACTTGTCTTGGTTTAGCACCATTTTTTTTCAAAACACATGTCAACTCTTTTCAGAACAAATAAAGAGAATAAAAACTGAAGTCACATTGTAGCATCGGGTGAATATCAACAGAGCTGATGTGAAAAGGAATTTGTGATTCTCAGACCTGAATTGTAGTGGCAGTAGTGCCACCATAACATGGTCTGATTAAATGAAGTACATTTTGAGGAGTTCTTTTCTTTACTACAGTCATTTGATAGCCTAAATAATTTCATTTCAGTTAACTAATTTAAAGGATTTTTGCAAGCACTGAGTGCTGATATCTGAATAAGTTTTCTGGAAGCTAGTGATCTTGGGGCATATTCCTGGAAATCATATCCTTCAATTGCAGTTTGCACTAGACTACATTTTAAAGAGAGAGGGAAAGGTAAAAATCTATAAATGAAAGATCAAAGTTCAAACTCGAAATGGGAGACTGGTTCACTAGTTTAAATTTGAAAAACAGGTGTATAACTTTATCCATCTGTGGCCATTCTATGATAGACACACAAACAACTGCACAAGACAGGAGGATGGCAATTCTTCGATAGAACGATCAACTCCGATCACACTCCACAAAGTGTCCTGAAGAATTAGTCAGCTCAGAAAATATATCCCTTAAAAAGCAGCATTTAAAACAGCTTTTTTAAAAATAAAACAAAGCAAACCAAAACAGCCAGTCAGGAAAAAAGGAGTAGGTCATGCTGGAAAATCCTCTTATTTCTGAAGGTGACTTAAGAGTCTGCTTCAAAGCTGCAGAGGTATATGTAGAGGGTCAATCATGTCCCCATGTTCTTTCCTTACTTTAGTACATATCGCCTCTCTCCCCAGAAAATGCTTTATCAGCCAGATCAAAAGCTAAACTGCAAGGAGATAGTGCTGTTTTCTGTACCACAATTCCTTACTCCATGTTTAGATTAGAATGAAAAGTCCAGAGAGGTCTATCTGATTCCTTTACTACAGTGTCCTTTGCATAGTCACTTCTTCAAGTGCAGTAAAATTCAGTGAACAAGAAAGGAAGATGAGGCATGATATTTGGTTTCCCATATTTCACTGCTATTTGAAGAAAGATCCTGCCTTCCAGGAACAAAAAGGCAGTGATGTTTCCCTGAGTTGCCTTCCAGGAGTTAATAAACACTTTGGCCACAATCAGGACCCTTCTGCAGGAGGCCCTGTGCAGGCATGTAGTAAAAAGAGCAAACCCCAAAACCCTAGCTCAGAGGAATCATATTCTAAATAGACCAGAAAATGTGTTGGAGGCCTCAAAAAAGATAAACTCAGTGAAAAAAACAGGAATAAAATCTGGGTTTGTTGTCTCCCAGGAACCTCTGTGCTGCTACTAGCACTGAGTGCATTGCATTGGTCTATCCTTTCCCAAATGAGTCAGTCAGCTGAAAAAAACACAGAGGGCAGAAAGAAAGTAACCTAGAAACAGGTCTGGTATAAATTAACTCTTTATATAAAATTATTTCATTTACTATTTAATTGAAGTGAACAGGCTAGAGACTATGTAGTGGTTCTGCAGCTAAAAAGAGTGGTACTAACTAGAACAACACTTACTTAAAGAAAACAGATATCAAATTCTTGCCTGCCATAGATCCTGAATGCTCATGAGTTGCCCCTGTCTGAATGAGGCACCAATGGCTTTCAGCAGAGCTCGGTGACGTCCGTCTTTCCGTAGGGTTGGACACATGCCGTCCTGTTGGATGCACATTGCGTTCTGTGGACACACGAACTCTGTGTTCTCAGTGCTTACATGTGACTCAGAAGGAAAGTATTGATAGTGGATATGGCAGCAGATTGCACATGGCATTGAACTTTACACATGAGGCTCGCTGGGACATATTGCCACCTATTGTTTTCGGTCTTGATTGCATTGCTTTCTTAATAACTAATTGGGCTTGCTGCATTTTAACAATGTTCCAGATATAAAGTTTACGAGATGAAAATCTGTATTTTGTTATTGCAGTTAAATAATCAGATGATTTTCAAGAAGTAATGCGTCTTCATCTTCGAGGTTTCTTTAGTAAAAAATGTCACTGTAATACTCAAATTTTGCACAGACCTGTAGAGATAAGTTTCTGTCAAATTTCATAGATTCTTCCCTCTAAGTTCTAGAAATCTTTGCATGTTTTATCTTTCATATGAAAAGTCTCCCAGTTAGTTAGGAAACTGTATGAAAATGTGTGATTCTGTTTCTTTTAGGAATAATCAGAATTTGAACTGTTGGGGTTTGTTTTTTTTTTGCTCTAGAGAAAAATTAAAATACCTTTCTAGTAGGTATAAGCATTTGTTTTTCTTTTGGGCAGTTTAGTGCAATACAGAACCCCAACAGCCAAAATCTTGATTTTTCTGATTTTATGTAGTCAGAAATAAGCTGGCAATATGTTTGACTATCTAAATTATTTAGTTAAAAAAATTGCCAATATTAAATTAAAGCCATTCAAAAAGGAAATTAACTAAAAATTCCCTGGAATTTAAATGACATTTTATGAATATGAAATACAAAGATCTAACAATTTTGTTCTCAAACAAGATCACAAAACACTTATTCACAGTATTTTTTTCTGTTAATGAAAAATTTAATTATGTGTCTGACTTAATGATCTACTTTCTGTGATCCTTGTTGTATGACTAGTTGTAGTTATTTAGTTGCATCTGTCCCAAAGTGCCTTAAAGACTTAAATACAGTTACTTATACAGCAATATCAGGGTATGAAAAATCAAAATAAAAATCCTTGGAATCTGCTGGATAAGCAGGAATGTTATCCCTCAAGGGGATTTCCCTATCAGTTATTCAAAGCACTGTCCCAGTCTTTATGAGTGGCATTTTGCTCTGTACAATTCCCGAAGAAGGGGATGTGATATCAGGCCTTCTTCATCGATACATGGAACAGAGGCTATCAGAAGAAAATGTGGCAGCTAGTTGCACATGCCTTTCCAACAGTGCAGCCTGTTTTGTGTCACCATGAAGCTGAGCTGTGGCACACTGATACCAAGACTGGGAGTCCCGAGAGTCACCACAGAACAAGTGCTCTGTGAAATGGTCCGATGAGAAGATTTTAAAAAAAAATCCCAAAACAACAACAAAACTCTGTGTGGGGAAAGAGACAGAAAAATACCAAACAACTGTCCACTGTGTTCTTGATAAAAGCACCAAGTGCATTTGTAGCCATAGCCAAGCACAACAGAGCTAGGACACATAAGTTCAGGAATACATGGTGTTTCATCAGAGATGACCGAACAAATTAGTTCTGAGCATTAGGTAAAGACCAAATGACATTTATTATCTCAACATTTAATTTCATCTTAATGTTACTCAAAACCCTGTTCAAGCTCATTTATTCTCATTACTGGTATTATAATTCATCATCTAATAGATTTGTTATTTCAACCCTGTGGTAATTTTCTTTTAAGGGGAGTTGGTCCTGAGTTCTGTTCATTACCAGATTGAAGAAAACTATTATATGATTTTAGAATTATTTATAGATTAATTTCAGAAATTTACATTAAATTAATAGGGAAGTCAAGATTTTAAGCTTTATATAGAAGAAAGATATTAAACAATGGAATTGTACTACTTGAGGAAAACAAATGGGTTAAAATAATGCCAATCACTAATTAACTTTTTGTAGATCTAGAGAATCAATGAATACTTTAGCTCCTAGGCTCTTCAGATCATGTCTTTCTGGAAAGACTGTATTAGTTAAACATAAAAACTTAAAGCTGTAATTTAGTTATATAGCAGGGTTAGAATGGCTAGTTTAATGGTTTCTCTGCCCTAAACTTTTCAGAACAGAAATAGTATCTCATAAAAGGATGGTTTTCTTAATTTTTTTCATATTCATCTCAGAACACTTTGAAAGTGTAACATAATAGTAGCTGAAGTCAGAGGCAATAAACTTGTATGACTTCATATCACTTGGGAATGGCATTTAGCCATTTTCCTACAGCCTTCCATGATAAATGTTCTAAGGGTTTTTTTAAAGATTAGCAAATGGGTGGATACTTTGGTGATTTTATATAAATATATATATAAATATAGGCTTAATTTAATTTTTGGATGTTAAAATGAAACTTAAACCTCATTACACTTGTGTTTTTATGTTTAAAGGAACACTATGTGGAAAATTTATAGTTTATCAGGCTTTAGAGAGAATAATATTGATTTTACTGTTTTTTTGGTCAAGGATCAGTAATTGGTAGATAATTTCTTTGATATTCTCTGATGCTGATTATTTAGTTTGTATCATGCTGACACTCATCAGTTCTGCTACAGAACGCGGATCTTTATTCCCCATCATCCAATCTAATCTACATAGAAAAAAGTCAATCACTAAATAAGCAAATAAATGGAAACAAATAAACTTCCTACTAGCTACTGAATTGTCTCAGAGAAGACTAAATTTAATGAACTAAGTATATATTCAAATGTGTAAAGTATTGTTTTTTCTTCTTTGACTAACTAATAGTATAATGTAAGTTGGAAGGCACCTCAGGATGTCATGGTACTTGCTCGCACCAGGGTCAGCTATGAGATAAGACCATGTTGCTCAGGGCTTTATCCAGCCAGTTCTTGGAACCCTCCAGTGATGGAGCCTACACCACCTCTCTGGGAAACCCGTTTCTGACCTAACCGGGATTAAAGGAAATGTGGTTGGTTTTACGTATCTTGATATATTGAGAAAACAAAATAAAAATAAGTCCGTTTATTGTGGTGGGTTTTATGTGAAATAAATCACTGTTTCCTTTTCCAACTGATAAAAAAATTGAGGACTAAATTGGTCAAACCCCATGGAAGGAGTAACACTAATTCTCTCCTACTCAGTATTAGAAGTTTGCAGAATACAGCCAAGATATCTGGAGATGCCTCAATTCTTTAATTTGCTTCAGGGCATCAGACACCATCTCTTACCTCTTCCAGAAAAATACCTTATTTTATACAGCTGCAGGCCACAGGTAGGAGGAAGAACTTGGAAGTGGGTGGGTTTGAACCAAAGTCACCAGCAGACAGCTGGGTGTATTCATTACTAAATAAACTTCACTGAGGCTGAAATCACTCATGATGGAGCTAGATCACTATAAGCATTTAAATGAACATTAAGAGAGAGAAAAAGAGTGCAAAAGTGACTTTTTGGACAAGCAATTAGCCATAACCCAGGAAGTGTTGATCTGTGCTCTGGGACATATCTTATTATTCTCTGTGAGCTAGAACTATCTTATCACCATTGTACATCTTATAATGTCCAATAGATTGCCATTTTTGCAGTGTTTTAGATGGTATCATAGTATTATTAAAATTTCCAGGTGAAGGGAATTGAAACAAGATATTTTGTGACCATGCCAAAATGTTTTATCTCTAAGATTTTGGATAAAAATATGACACTTTATTCTCCACTGACACCTTTACACTTACATACACATATGTATGATGGAATCTGCAGTTTTCAGTGAATTCATAACAAATCTAAATTTAACTAGAAATTTTGCATTTGTCCAGTCTGAACCATTTCCCACTCTCTTCACAAACACTTGGCCTTGGCTTATCCTTGGTATACTCCCTATCAAATCTAATGTCGGATTGTTCAGTCAACTTCCACCATCACTTCACTAATGGTGCCAGTTCTTATCATCATCTCACAGGCGCCTCTGCACCCTCTCCCACTTCCCCTTATGCTTGGGAAGAAATTCAGATTTATATTTTCAGTCAGACTACTGTTGCTTTTTCTATCCTTAAAACCTGCTACTGGTGAGATGCCAGCATTTTGGATATTAATGTCTACTAAGATTATACATTATTTAATTGTGCCTTGTACATCAGGACTCTAATACTGTTTAGGATTTACTACACATTAGTGAATGGAATTAATAATTAGTAACATATACTAAGATTGAGAAGGATAAAACTGCTTTTACGGGAAGGTGAATCCCTGTTTATCCCTGGAATTGTATATCACAGCTTAGCTAAAGGACTATTTAAGATCAAAACTCTCCAGAAATTTCTTGCCCAGGGAAGAATAACTTGTGGAAGCGCCAAAAAATTTTGAAATATTGATCTAATTTAAGTGAAAGCAAAACACTGAAAAATAAGTCTTTCTATAGGCCTGACTTTCTAATTCTTTAAGGTTAGAGCTGAAGGGTTTTGGGAATAGGATGTGGAAGCATGGTCAGAAAGCCCTTTAGATCCTGTTCAATTACTGGTAAATCCAATAGATATTAACAAGGAGGTTCTTGCAGGATCAAAACTGTGCTTATAACTCTAGACTGAAAAATACAGTGCAGATGGATGAAGGAATTGCAGAGGGGCAATACAACAAGCGTGTCTGGCATCAATCATTTAGGAACCACGAGTCATGAAAAACCCAATATTTTTTGTTAAAAAAAAACCCTGAGCCATCTGTTTTCTTGTCATTAGATTAGACTGGTGTCACACTTTTTTACCATTTCTTCACAATCTGAAACTTGACATGTCCTTACTTCCCTCTCCCTTTTAAATTGAAACACTTTCTCAGAACTCCAGGAGCTAGACCTCAAAGAGAAAAATGACAAACAACAAACAGTCAAATCCAGGAAATCTTATGGGAACAATACAGTCAACCCCTCAGCAAGTGAGAAGGACACCTAACAAGATGATCACACACTTGCTCTTCTTCAGGGCAGGATTTTCTCCCTCATGCATCTCCAGTTCCCAGCTGCTTTAGAGGTGATGTATTTTGCCCTGAAATGATGAACATTAACAAGGAAGGCCAGCAGGGAAAGCTCAGATTTTCTTGGGCCTTCTTTACCCTCTCTGTTGCTTTTATCACCACTAAGCAACTGGAGATTTGGCAAAAGCTGAGATTTACTGTATGGATGGCTCAAGTGACCTCTGGTGATGGAAAATGCTTAAGATCTAGTTTTTCTGTGTCAGATCAAAGGATAAACATCAGTGGTTATGCAAAGACTAAAGTCAGTCTAAAGTAAGTTTTAAAATATGTCTTCAATATGGTTTTGTTCTTTAGCAAATATTTTAAAATATTTATACAAAATGCTGGTATCTGGTCTGTAAGAAAACTGCTAAACATCATAGATTGAGACAGTCTACAGCACAAACATGCTAATCATAGTACAACATACTTCTTGAGAAAGTTGTTTCTACTACTTTTGTAATTATTTTAATTTGAGGCAGGATTTTACCAGACAGTGAAAGTAAATGATTCTTATTTACTCCATTTTAGCATTTCTGATTTTATGAAACCCAAAAAGTGATTTGTTTCTGAGGCATGGATCCCCTTATTTCTAACTAAATGAAAGTTTTGGTTGTTTTTCAAGGGAGGAAAAAAGGCAAGTGCCTTTCTTGTTAGAAATTTATGAAAACATTGATAGACTTCAATAGAAAACACAGTATTAGGCAATATCCTCTCAGCGTTTTTATCAAAGCAATCATCACATAAAACTCCTCTGGTATGTAATTAAGCTATATTTTAAATATCTGATTATTCATACATTCCTATTTCAAGCAATTTTGAAACAGAAACTTAACATATTTCTGTAGAAAACTTGATTCCAGTTCTTTAAAATCTACAGGGTCATTTCATTAGGCAACTATTCATCTTATAGAGTATAAAATGTCTTCACTTAAAAATGTATTGTAGGAAAACAGATTAAAACTATCTGTGCCACTTTTCCTTCAAAACCATGAAGAATTTTGAAGATTCAATTCATTCTGCCTTTTAACCACTTTTCATCCTCTGACATACAAAACCAGGAAAATTCTGTCATGATGTAGTGGTATGTTAAAATAAAAGAGCCCATCAGCACCCTGGCCGTGAAACAGTCCCACAGGTTGCTCTAGACCTGGCACAGAAATTACTTTATTAGAACCAGACAAGCAAATGTGCCAGTTCATTTTCTAACTGCTGGAAAATTTAATTCCAGAACTTGTGTGTGGGTGTTGCATCTGCCCAGCTTGCCTCAGGGTGGCCAGATTTAGAGTCATCAGAGGAATAAAACAAGGGACATCACTTGTACCCCACACCACACTGAACCCTCTAGAGGCAGCCAAGATGATACTGTTATGTTTAGTTATTAATGATTTCATACATGTTTATTTCAACACTTTGTGCCAACAGACATGGATTTCAGTACTTTTTCCTGAAAAGACCACAATAATGGAACTTACCAGAATATTAATGCTTCATCTCTGCAGAATGCACACAGCTGAAAAGGAGTGGAGGTTTTCTGACACCACCTCTGGTAACCATGTATTACAGAATTAACTGCAGTGAGAACCAGAGCTCAAAAGTTGAGATGTGGATCCAGACCTTACGACAGTTCAGGTTTGTGGGTTTGATCCAGTCTGTCCAAAATACAAGTTCCCCAATAACATTGTGTTTACAGCAGCTTTTCTCCAAAGCTCAGAGCAGCTCAGATGCTGGGACTGATTTCTGTCCCGTTTTCCTTTAGTTACAGTTTATGGATCATTGTTTTAAACCTTGGTGTACATTTATGATACTATATGAATAATAACAGTCACACAATAAACTGCAAAACCATGTTGTTAATAATGTTATTGTGAGTCAAAGATAAAATATAAAAACTGGGCTGAAACTACAGTATTCTTATCCAAATTGATTTTCTTCACTTTTTCAGTGGTTTTCATTGTCCACATGGACAAAACAAATGGACAAATTAACTATTGGCTTGCTGTCTCATCCCAGCATGTGTCATCTTGAAAAATGCAAGGAAAAATACAAAGAAGGGAAAATGATCTACAAGATTTAGCAATTGCAAGTCAGCATGCACTATTTGAAATCTGTGATTCATAGCCAAACACTTCAACAGTAATGACCACAGTCTATTAGATATAGACATTATCCCCCCCCAAAAAAGTTTCAAATGTTTGTAATTTATTTTCAAGATTACATAACTGTTATAAAATATGTAAGAACAGGATCAGTGTTTAGCTATTGCGTCCTTGCAAGTACATATGTTTAATCAGTTCTCAATAAAATGTTTCATTACATAATATCAGTAATTTTTTTTAAAAGGTGCTACCATAAATTACTGATAACTGTTTTAATTTCTCATGACAACTTGAATCATATCAAATCTCTCTCCCACCTGATTTTACTTAATTTTAGTAAATAGTTGTGTTTCTGTTTTATACAGTTCCAATGTTGGCACCTGGAGTAGCTTTGGCTTCCATTCCTTTCCAGATTTATTGAGGTGCTGTTGCATGGTGTTTGTGTGGTTTTGTTTAGCTGATTTGCACTGGCATAATTCAGCTGTGACACCAATCCCAATTAGTATGTCTGTGTTCAGGTGGGAGGACAACCTCCTTGGCAAAATCAGTTAATTAAATTGAAGGTATCTGCAATGAGATCCACAACTGAATTATCTGCCTTTTTACTCCAAAACATGATGCCTTCCTGCTAAAACCAAGTCTCGCTGATAGAACTTGCAGAGGTGGATGGAGCTGTGATTTCCAAAGCTAAGTAATGAGTGTGAGTTCCTCCATTTTTCTGTAAGAAAGTAGATGCATCTGAAGATGGGTAAATATTGAGTTTGTGATAAAATGAGTCAGAATCACAGTTATTTTTTCCTATGTGTGTCATGGTATAAAATACAGAATATACTTCTGAGTTCTCTGAATAACATGAACAGAAATTTTTGATAAAAGAGTTTTTGCATACTTAGAATAGTTACAATATATTAAATATTGAACAATATAAAATTATTACTTTCAATTACTCTGGAATTATTATTTCAATTACTCTGGATGATATTAAGGTACATATGACACATTATGTTATATTAACATTTCATAAATGTGATCTAATATGCATAACACCCTCAGGTTTGAGACATGAGCTATGCAGGATAATTCAGACTTTATTGCCTACTGGTGGCTATTTTTTCATTGCTGGGGACAATATTGCAAACTCCAAACACTCTCAGCCAAACACTTTTCCCATTATTCAATTTACTTTCAGTTCCTTCTCAAGAAATGCCACCTGAAATGATGGAAGGATGTTGCTATTTGATTCTATATGGTACTCATGGAAATTTTTTCAGGTGTGAATCAAATTCCTCCTTCTTGTCCTTGTGTTTCCTACATCCTCTGTCCTTGGGCTTCTTCTAACCAATACGGTTGCTGCTGTTGGAGAACTGAAGTATTTCTTCTTAATTAATGATGTTAACTGGTGGTGATCAAGCTGTCCTTCCTTTGAATGTGTACCCAGACAGAATTCCCTGCCCTCTCTTCTCAATTGCTAGGACTTCTAGTATTTTTATATTTTTCTGAGGAGTCTTTTTTCTCTCCACCTTTGAACTACTCATTAGGATCACTAGAATAGCTCTCAAGACCATGCAAACCTCTCAGCCAGAAGAAGAGTTGCAGATAAGTGTAAATTTAATTTTTAATTGCATTTTCATTTCCATCCTTCACATCACACCTTAACACTCAGGGCATTTTTGAGCACAGATCCTGATGTACTTAAATGAGTATGTGTTTAAATTATTTTGTGTTTATTTTTGTTCTTGCACTCCCTCTCTGTTTCATTTTTTCCACTATCTTAGTAGCTAAAAATGCTTCATTCTCTATACCATATGTATCACTGGATAAATGTTTTTATATTATTTGTATTTGAGCCTGATGTTACACAGAAAACAAACACGAAGTGCCCCAGCACATATGCTAGGAAACAGGTATGACGTCCTCTGGTGTGGCAGGGAGCACAAGAAGGAGATATTCACTTTAGTGTTAGGAACACTAGATTGAAATAGTCCTCACAACACAAACCCCAGCGACCTATTTCCATTTCACTTATAGCATTTTTGTTCCGTTGTGTAGCCATGCACTTCAGTTATGTCTCAACTTACATTGATGGAAGACAAAAGACGTTTGGGCTTTAAAATTGTATTTGATCCCATTTTTTATGAATTGAAACCAGAGATTTCTTTGCTGTTTAATTTTGTAGAATAATAAAATCATTCACATTGGAAAGGACCTCCTGAGGTTTCCCGTTCAGTGCCCTGCTCAGAGCGGTGTTAGATGTTAGGTCAGGTTTCTCAGGACTTTTCCCAGCTATATCTAGAAAACCTAGAAGAATGGAACTTGCACAACCTCTCTGGGTTCTGGCTCCAGTGCTGGACCATCCTCATATTGGAAACGCTGCTTTTTTTGATGCTAGTCAAAAGCTACCATGTTTCAGTTTATGTCTATTATCTTTCATCCTCCCACCACACACTTTAGTGGAGTGCCTGATCCTCCTGTAGATATGGGTAGGCTGCTCTTTTAGCTCCTCAAAGTAATTTCTTCTCCAAGAGGAGCAGCCCCAGTTCCCTCAGCTTTTCTCCTAAGTCACGTGCTCCAGCCCTGACCACCTTGGTGGCTCTCCACTGTACTCTCACAAATTTATTGATGCCTTTTAAGCTGGGGAGGCACAAAACTGGATGCAGTATTCCAGATGTGGTCTAATGAGTGCCAAATAAGAGAATAATCACTTCTCTCAACCTTTTGGCTATGCTGCTGTTGATACAACCCTATATGCTGCTAGCTTTCATCACTGCCAGGGTGCATTAAGCAAGGTCCACTAAGAAGCTTTATGGATTTACATCCCACTGAGTTGCATACACAAAATTGCTCTATAGAGGGGTCTAGCTCTCCCCATTCGTTATATAGGGAGCCTAAAGGGATTAGCACTTTTTGCCGAAAGCTAGCTCATGTGAATTAGTCCTACAGGCTTGATAAAATAAGCATACTGTGAAACTTTTTCAGATATGATTTATAAAGTTTAACAACCACCTGTAAATTGTTATATACTACAAAATGATCACCAAAATGACAAAGCAATATGCTAGTTAGGAATAAAACTTTGAATAAATATAATTTCAGAACAAACCAAGGAAGAAGAAAACCCCAGCTCAAGCTGAAATAATGGAAAAAGGACACATACAATAAATAAGTCTTCGTAGTTAAATTGAATTCTTACTAAATAAAGGGTCATAAAAGAGTACTATGGTGAAAGAGAAAAAGAAAGAAGTAAAGACACTGTCCTTACGAAAGGAAGGGTACAGGGTGCAAAACAAGCTCAGACATTGGAGCAGCTAGGTTATTTTAAAATTACTCTGGGATGAGGCTTTTTGTTTCTATGCTTTTATAGATGTTTCAAAGTCTGTCATGAAGAACTTAACCATTTTCTTTGGTTAAAAAAAGCAACTATTTTTTTCTGTTATAAAGTTACCTTGGATGTAAAATTATTTGGGGATAATTTCAAAAGCATGAAGAATAAAACTTTAAGACACCAGATAAAACAAATGTTTCAGGCAAACCCTTTCGATGTCCACAGCACAGGGAAAGCTTGGGGAATTTAGCTTTCACCTCATGTACCCTAGAAGTGTGATAGAACCACGAAGTTTCAATGAAAGGACAGAAGGTCCTCCTGGCAAGTGTTATCTCATGTTCTTCTTGGAAGAGCAGAAATAAATGAGGCAATCCACAATTTGAGGAAAACCCTTTCTTGTTACTTGTTCATTCTGCAGAATGCTAAACATTTATTTTGGATTTTCCTTCACGTCTCCCCTCACTGCAGGTCAAAACAGGAGCCTACTGATGCCAGGAACATTGCTATTGTTTTCAATGGATTGAGATCAAACTTTTCCTAATTACATTAGGGGCCTGGTTTGTTAGACAAATTATTTATTAATCTATTAACAAATAGAATATTGCAGGCACCTTTCTGTCACAAACATAACTGAGTTGGGAGAATTATTTTGATTTGTCTTGATTTGGAACAGAAAATATTTCAAGGTAAAGTACTCCTTCTTTTTGAAGTTACTCTCCATTTTTCTTGCAACAAACCAGTCTGCCTAATAATTATCTAAGTACATTCAATGGCTGGGTTCTGTTATTTTCATAAATGTTTTGAGGAAATATTACGTAGCAGTCATATGCTGTCCAATTCAAACTGATCATGACAGGAGAAACTGTATATGGATTTTCTTCTTTAGCAACTACTAGAAATGAATTTCCTATGTAATTCTTTCTCCAGTTTAAAGCTTCAGAACCCTAGTGATGGTAGCTAGCAGCAGTGACGTTAATTCAAATGCTTTCTTAAGAAAAATAGCACAGTACATGAGACTGAACAGAGAAGGAGGAGCTGGGTTTTCATCTTTCATGTCTGTATTTGGTTGGCTGGCTTCAATTAACACATTAAACTTTGTAATGCCCTTATGCCTTCATTTTTTAAATGAGGATAATGATGACTTCATCATATCTCTGAAGATCTCTGAAGATCTGCTAATGAGAGAATGTCTTATCAGTGTAAGGTATTGTTGCAACACAGCTGATTAATGGAACTGTGCCTTCAGAGGAGGGGGTAGAGGAGGAAGAGGGTGAAAATAGAAACCGTACTTTTGTCAGATTCAAGGAGCTAGTGAAGAATGAGGACAAAATGCTACATCGCTTTGTAGAAAATTAAGGATCACAGCTACATCTATCACCATAAATGGCTTGCTTGAATTGCTTGCATTCTCTGTCTGAGCTGCAATATTTCATTCAACTAACCATTCGTTAAACACACATCCTGAAAGCAAATAACTTCAATGTAAATAATTTGTGAAGCATTGTTCCATCTGTTGAAAATGTGCAGTAGTAGTTTCGACCCTTGTCTAAACCAGGCGAGCTACTTTCAGGCAAGTTTGGGAGGTAAATGAACTGTCTGGCTGCTTTTCTTGGCAACATCTCTTATTAGTGGGAGGTGGCAGTAAAGAGAACATGAGGAAGACTGAAAGTGTTTACTTAAAACTTTAGCCAAATGGCTAGGGAGAGTTAAGATAAATCATAACTGTCAATGATGACAACTTTAGACTGCTACTAGTTCACTCCTGTTTATGCAGTTTTAAATGTTGCACTTAGAAATGTTTTGGACCAGACTGAATTTTTATTGACAGATGCCATAAGTTGTTTAGATGTAAATATTTTGGACTTGGTTCTTACAGTGACATAGAAGATTTGCAGGAAGAAGTCTGTAAAGCTTCACACAACACTTGAGAGATAATATTTTTAAGAGCGTCTCCGAAGTATGCATCTGTGACTCATATTTCCCAAAAGAATAAGGTCCATAGATCAATGCAGGCTTATTACACTTTCTCACACACACACACCCGAAAGCCAAAATAAAATGTTACAGCTAATGACCATGTGGGATTGAACTGAATCAGTTTTCTTTCCTTTTTTTCCCATTCTTGTCTTGAGCACCTTTCCCCCACTCTTTTATTTTTTTCCTTTTGGATGTTGGCTTGGATGATAACATTTAAACAGCAGTTTGGACATCATAGTAAGCTAGCAAAAGGCCAGAAGTTTAGCCAGTAATCTCAAGATTTTTTCTTAAAAGAGGACTGTAATGCTGAGCAATGCCATGAAATACGGTACTACAGGAAAGATCAGTGTGAATTGATCAGGGATTTAGATCAATTTATATTTTGCTTTTAAGTGTTGCAGCTGCTGCTCCTTTGAATACACTTAAAGTAAGCAGCACATCTAAATTCTCTTTTGTTTATATAGTTCTATAAAGTTTGCTTTGTAGACTGTAATATTGCAGTACAAGTTCCAGGAGGAAAAACAACCCAAGAATTAGTATAGTCTAACCATGGGTTCAAATCCATTTTCTGTTTAGAAATAGAATTATCGCTAAGACATTTGTCCTCCAAGTATCTTCAGTACGGATAGTAATTTTTAAAGCAAAAAGAGTTTAGTACAGTGGTACTTCCCCATGTACACCTATTTTGATGGACCAAAATGGACCTCCTGAGCAGAGTTTAGTACCTTGGATGAGAAACATGTGAACATAAATAGGTTGTTTCCCAACTCTTCTGCTACATAAGAAGCCTCCATTCAAAAGCATGTTCTGTTGCTTGACGTTGAAGCAGGGCACCCATCAGGTCTCTGAAGCAAAGGGGCTTCAGTCCCAGCTCAGGTGGGTGCGGGTGTGACTGCCAGAGGGGCTCCTGGATGGTCACACAGGTAAGTTTGTTAACAGGAATCTAGAGGACTGTCATATTCCTGCTAAAGAGCTACACTGTGTCTTATGTGCTGCATTAACTGCCTTGATGATGGATTCAGTTATTACATGATGGATTTCTCTATGATTCCTAAAATAGGTTAAGATAAGCTCCACACTAGAAGAGTCTATTTCTCAGTAGACCATAGAAACAATCTAAGGTGACTAGATCAGACAAAAAGTTCATCTACAGGTAGGAGTCTTTGGAACTTTAATTTTAATTCAATTAGCTCATGCTATTTTTGATACAGCAGATTGCCTAAGACTTCTGCAAAGGTCTGGTAGGCATACCATAAAAACCACAAGAGACCTATATCCTTCTATGAAGGATTTTTTCTGGAGGTCATCTAGGGCATCCTGAATCTTCTCAAATGGAAACCTGCATGTTGCAACTAAATTGAGCCTTCTAAGCAAAACCAATGTCCTTTATTTAATAAAGGAACCTCTGCTGCCTTCTGAGAGTTAACAGGAATGTAGCTTCAGGCTTAGTTTGACTTGACACATTAATGTCACTGATAATACTGACTTAAGAAAAGTTTATTCTGACCATTATGTCTGCAACTGGTTTATAAAAAGAGGAAATGTGCTAAATCTGCAAGTAGTGCCAATGATTCAAAAAAACAGAGATGTAATTGAACTGTTAATCATTCTTTACCTTAGCAATTCCCTGGTTTAGATGTGAAAAGCGAGCCTAAAGAAATTGACAGTTTCAAAGTTAAAACATGAAAAATACGTAAGTATTTTTAAATCAGGTCCATGAAGGTATTTCTAATAACAGAAGTTTTCCTCCTATATACATTTGGAAAACTGAACTGTTCCATTGTTTTTCAAAAATTGGCTTCATGTTAAGTCACTGAGATTCACAAAATAACCAGTTTTAAGCATTATAAAAATAATTTTTATCCCAGCAAAAACTCCCTCTATAAATGATGGCCAATCAAAAATCATTACAAAATTTGGAAATCCAAGTTGGAATGGAAACTGATTTCACTCATGGCATAGAGGTCCTCTGACAACAAAACAATAGCCTACAATATTTCAACTATCTTTCAAAGTTTTTATACATTACTGAACACATTTTGAAATTTCTGCTGTAAAAACTTTATTGGCATCACGATATTCAGTATAAATGTACAAAGATGAATCTGTACAAACTTTATGGAGCAGCAGTGGAAACATTTGAGGAACTGTGGAGCATTAAATAGAAATCTGAGGAAAAAAAAGGCACTAGGATTCATGAAGCACTTGGGGTTGCCTTGCAGTAGAGTACTGGAAAGCTTGTTTTATTCAGTTAACATAACACAAATGAAATGAATGGATAATACAGCACAGCTCTGCACAAAGTTGAAAAGGGCATTCTCAAGGAACTGCAGTCCCATCACTATGGTATTTAATACAAAGTGTAGTAAAGGACATGTTATAAAAGTAAATACATAGCGCTAAACTAACAGAGATAACAAGAATGATTTAGAAAGAAAAGGTCTTGGCTAACTTGATGCTTCAGGAGGCTGTAGACAAAGCTGATAAAACTCAGTATAATTTATTTGGATCTTCAGAACATTTTGACAAAGTTCCATACTACAGGTCTGTTTAAGCTAAAAGTTGCCAGGATCTAGGGAAGTACATGGGAGTGGATAAAGTGCTGATGGAAAAACAGAAAACAGAGAAGCTATGTTAGATTGTGGAAAACTAGATTTACTGGGGCCCAACAGGGGTCAAAATTTAGGCCTCTACTGTTCATGATCTATAAAAATGATATAGGCTAGTAAAATACGCTGACAGCACAATGTGGAAGGAGCCGTGAACCTACAACGTAAGGCTAGAAAAATTCAAAAGTGGTTTTTGCTTAGCTTGCTTGTTTTCATTGCTCAAAAAGCACTAATAATCTCCTTTGCGCTAGCTCGTCAACACAAATGCATTTTAAGAATGCCTAAGCTATAAGGTAAATAAAGACAGGCCAGAGACAAAAAAAAAATCTTTTGGCTCATATGCAAATACTACATTAGTGTGCCTAAAAGTCCTGCATTGCTTGGGGTGATGCCAAAAATCAAAGATATAACCCCAGGTATGACATGAGTGAATTCTGTGGTTTTACATCCTTGTTTTTAAAGAGTTCATGACTCAGTAGCCTTAATGCAGGGGTGGCAAACATAGCTTCACAGTTATAGAGATAACAATGGCAAAAAGAAAAATCAAAACTGAATTATTCTTAAAAATTTTAAGACTCGTAACCCTAAGTTTTATTTCAATGGTAGACAATTAACAGTATTTTTGCAGAAGGTGAGTTTCATTGCTACTACTGGTTCATCCCCATCAGGCAAAGTAGTAGGATGAGACAGACTCACACGGAGTTAATGACACAGATTTTTCTGTCCTCATAAGCACAGAAATATGTTTTGTGAAATGGTAATGACAATGCTTTCTTTTTCCAACCCATACATTGTTTAGATTTTTGTGAATTTGGGGGATGGGTCATCTCTCCTGGAATGTATATTTTTATTTAAGTGGAGGTCCATTAAGTTCGGTTCAGGATTCTAGTTCTTCTAGCTCTTAAGTGGAAATTCTTTAAAAAAGAACTTGGAAACAGTGCTGGCATTGGTGGTTTCTGCATTTTTCTGGGTATAGCACTATCATCTGAGGCTGAGTGTTATCAGATAATAAACAAATTGCATTTAATCATAAACTATTCATAGCAAGTTGAGAATCCATCAAGCAAGTAGATTGGAAATTAAAATGTATCAGGGCCTGTATACAAGTTTTTCTTTCAAATGTCCTTATATGAACAATCTAGATTTTCCCTGTAGCCATTTTGTTTTGTTTTTTGAAAAGTAGATATTTTCCTAATAGTAGCAATTACTGAAAAGGGTTTTCAATACTGGGATACTGTAGTGTGTTTTTCACAAGCTTCCACTCTCTGTGTGGCTTCTTAAGCTGTCAAGTGCTGCAAAATCCCAGAGTCATGTGAGTGGTCCCATTGAATAGAACAGTATTTGACATCCAGGAACAGAACCCAACCTATACACAAAAAGAGGAATGTATGGCAATGGTTTAACATTTTATCACTGAAGTATTTAAAATTGCAACCAAAATATGCTAGGCTTGCTTTTGACTAAATGTTCTCATTGGAAAAACATATTTCCTTAGTAATTCTGTATCTAAGTCTTTGCTGAGATTCATCTAACTGTTAATGGTCCTAGGCAAACATCAGGGAGCGCCATCTTCCACACTCAAATTAAGACACCTATCTACACATGAAAGTAAAAAAGTTTTCTTAGGCTAATGTGCTGAAGAACAGTAAAATAGAACATGGCAATATATAAATAAAAATGAAAACAAATCTAAATACTATATTTGATAAGATAGAATAGAACTATGTTGCTATTACACTTACTAGTACGGGTCAGGCCTATTGGTTGGACCTGCATAGCTTCTGTCTACATACTTAAACTCTTGTTTTCCACTCACATTATAGTTTTCCAGTGCTCAAGCCAGTATCCTCCTACAGTTTACCCCTACAGAGGTAACTCACTGGAACAAAATTTTCCCAAGTACTCGTGGTCGGTAATATCTTGGTTAAGTATTCCCAAGACAATGGAAACATCAGCAAGTAAAAGTCTACTATTTTGCTCATAGTGAGTAGAAATCCATGAAGCTGCTTCTGAATAAACACAGGATTAAAATATTTATTTAAAGAATGCACTTCACATGAGAATTATTAATTTTCCCTGCCCAACTATGGTTCTCTCTGAAATACCGTGCTAAAGTGATGTGTATAATATTTTCAAATGAGAAGCATACATTTTAGATTGTGAAATACCACAACAAAGAACTATCTAATAATATTTTTACTGGGTATGGAGAACAGAAAAAGATTCAGACCATGATTAGCAGAGCCAGATCCAGAAAGAGAATCAAATAAGGTTCTAATTAAATATAAAAGACTCAATACTGTCTTATAAAAGCTTGCGATGAAGGGGAAACATTACAAACAGAATAGACAGCAAGTCCATCAGGTGCCTGGCACAGATGCCAAATATTTCCATGTATTAATGGCATCCAAAATAAATCCATTTTAATAGAAATTTTTATTCCTCATATTCCTGCCAATATTTTAGAGGCATCTTCTTCTCTGGACTGAACATAGATGAAAGAAGGATAGCTGAGGTGTATGGCAACTACATGGCCCTGTTTGGATGAAAAAGAGCTAATATTAGTGGAAGGGTCAGCTAGTTGGATCCATTAGCTTTAGAATACTGGATAGTTCCTTGTATCCTTTAAGTGACATGATGGTCCAAATCAATACTTCCAAAACCTTTTCTACTACAAGTCAAGAACCCTAATTTTTTAATTCCACAAATCAGCATAAGGTTTCAGGCTCCAGTCTGGGATCTGCTAACTTAACATAGTCTCAGGAAAGCCTGATATTTTTAATTTCATTAAAAGAATAATTTAACTAGAACCTCTGGAAAAACTAGAGCAACAAATCAGGAAAATAAAGACAAAGTTTTTGGGCATGGAAAGTCTTATTCATGCCTGAAACTGAGGCTTTACATCTTAGACCTAGTCTGGGACCAGTGTGCCGAACGGTTTGTGTGGCTTTACATCTTTATCAATGGTCTAAAGAAGGGTAGTCTATAAATCTCACCTTGCTTATATCCTGTGATGCATTTTGATGTTATTAATTTTTCCCATTCACCCATTAACCCATTCAAGTCTGGTTGTTATCACTGTCATTGTCACTCATGTCTAGTAAAGATGACATACTTGCAAAAGGAATCCAGGTGTGTAGGATCTTCCCCTTATGGTGTATTTCTTCTCCATTACTTTAATGATCTTAATCTTCTTCAAGTAAGCTTGAAACCTTGTAGTGGGAGGAATGATGTAATTTATATCACATAATCTGAATTTTTGAAGGACTGGATGAGTCAAGGGTACTCAGATTCTCACAATTTGATCAAATCTGCTTCATGTTTCATATTACAGGACTTGTTTTCTTTTGATATATTAAGAATGCAGAAGGAAACCTGTGTAACTGTTTAAAGGAGAACAATAAAAAAGGAAATAAACTTGCTTTCAAGAGTAAAGATTGAGTTGTACACAAACCCTCTGCCAATTCAAAGCAACTTGTCAAGCTTTCTTCTCTGCAGCCACATTTTTGAACCCCTCTTCCCATGTTAAGCAATGTTTTCTTTTCCTTGGCATGAAATAGCTCCATATTTCAATGTAATTTCTTTTTTTACACAGGAGAATTCATTCTACTGGTGGGACCCTTTCCCAAAGGAACACTTCTAGCCACAGTTTTGATGATGGCAATATCATAGAACAAATGTATCAATTTCACCTTGAGGGAAATGGACCAGAAAATCTTGAATTTTTAACTAATAATCACAGTTATTAGTTTAGAACAGCTTAGGTGGTGTGTCCTTTTCTCTCACCAGTGAAAATGAAATTATACCCAGTGAAAGAAAGAACTTGGAAAACATTTGCCCACTAGGCTGAAAACCTCACTCAGATGCTATAATTGTTTCTTTTCCATCCATTCATCTGTGATTCTTTCATCTCAGTATTTCATGATAGGCAGAAAAAGAAAAGAATGATATATTTTGTTTAAAAACATTTTCAAATATTTCAAACATAAATGGTAGTTAGTTGAAATCTAAGATCATAAAGCAATAATATTCAGTGACTAATGTCCTAAAGATAAAATTTATGCATTTACACCAGCCCAAAAGTTAAATAATAGGATCTTTTTCTTTGTCCACTATGTTCCATCTGAACAGAGAACTTTCTCAAGCGAGATGTACCTCTGCCTTTATGCATTACCTGGTATTCATAGAGTTCAGACTGGAGTGAATACTTCGGTATGCAATTAGATGAAAAATGTTTGCATAAAGATAACAGTGATACACCATTCCCTTTAAAAAAATAAAAATAAATCTTACACTACCACACCCTCTCCACCAATTAAAAATTGGCATTAAGTACCCTTAATTGACCCCCTCAGATGAACCACTGGACCTGTCTTCAGCCTAAGGAACCTATCACAGCTGCTAGAGCATGGAAGTTAAAACTGACAATAACTGAGAATCCAATCCTGGGACAGCTGAGCTGTTTATTCAAGACTACAGCAAGGCTGTGGAAAATGGACAAGAAAAGCAGTCTCTTTTCTCCACAAAGAAAGCCCTTCAGCTGTCTGTTGAGACTAGTCTCAATCTCATGAGACTTGAGATGATCATAGTTATATATAAACAGACATATTGAGGTCAACCTGGTTTTAAGCAATATCATGATAGAGGTAATAGTTTTCTCATGTTACTAACTGAAAGATTAAAATAACAACTTACAAATGTACTGTGCTGTTCACGTTAGGAATCTAACCTGAGTTCAGTAGCCAAAATTTATAAGTGTAAATTTGGTGTCTGGTCACAAGAAAAAGTAGGGTACATCCCCAGGAGAATTCACAGTAATAACTTAGGTGGATGAGGTTAAGGTAGAGTGAATGTTTCTCCTTGAAGCAAAATAAAGTTCTTTATGCAGCATTTAAGTGATTCAATCCTTTTTAAAGAATAGTAAATAGTAAAACAGAAATATAAGCTGTTGAAGAAATTGTTTGTTTATTTTTTTGAGTCTAACAATAGATTTTTCAAGTCCATGCATTGGCACTTGAGTCAGGTTATTACGGCATAGCAGAAATCACAAATCTTCCTTTCCTGAGAAAAATACCTGTAGATCTGACTACTTAAAATAGCCACAATGATGCTGGTATTCATGAGTAATCATCTATTATTTCTTATTGCTTGAGCATGCAAACATGCTAGGAATATATTAGAGTGATATATCTTTAAAATCAGTGGCATGAGATAAATGTCACACCATTTTCCATTCAATAGTTATATGGGTTGGTGTAATATTCAGCAACAAATGTTTTTATTTATTCTATAATGCATTGAACCACTAAAGTCTTTTCAGATATCTGTGGATAATATGAAACGGCTCCATCATAAGATTTTACCTCAATGTTACCCATCTTCAAAGTACTGAGCATTTCCCACAGCTTCCATGGCCATACAGAATCAACTGAAATCCTTGTGTGGGATTAGGATTCAATAACAGTCAGTTCAGAGATGCAGAAGTTAACAGGTAATAGTTGTTAATCGATCTGCTGGTCTTGACTTGCAAAGGAGTAGAAGAATGTACCTTTAAGACAATATTTACTTTAAAGTAATTGCAGCTTCTATTAGCAGCATGTAAAGAATGTAATTAACAGCATTAAATTTTTATATCAATTGATTGCATTTAAGCAACTGAAAACAAACATACTCAATATATGCTACTTTGGCAAAATTATAGCAATTTTATTATCTTACTAACATAGACTAAAATAAATACATGCTGGCATTGAAAGAAGGTTCACAGTTGTTGAGATCTCTTAGCTTCTCTTTCCAGTCTAAAATCCGAACTTTTTTCTTGGACTTGGCTTTGTAATATAAGCTGAGAGGTGGCTTTTGTGCTTTATGCTGTAAATATTTCTGGTAAAGATAAAATACTGTGAATATCTGCAGAAGCACCACGTGTTCATCCTTCTTGGAAAACACTCTGGAATCTGTATGTGAATACTTCGCTCTTGTCCAATTGCATTGCAATCAGCATGTTATTTATTCTGAATCAGTATATATTATTTGTCATCTATTTAGCATTCTTACAGTTCATCACAGTGCTTCATTTTAATTTTACAAAGGCCCAAACCCATTAAATGTTGGTCATATAATGGGGATTTTTTGTTTGAATTTTTTTGCACTTCTGAGATTCATGTTATAATCAGTCTGTTGACACCTGTAGTGTAGGCAATGACCCCCACAAAAGAAACAAGAAAAGACAATTCTTCTCCCTAGTAAGCACATATTATCGAATCATTATTAGATAGGGTTTATGTTTGTCAAAATACATTCAGGACCCATTTCAATTTTTCTCCACTGCTCCCATGGTCAGCCTGGACTCACATCCGATACTACATTGCAGAAAGCAATACCAGATACTTGCACTTTTGGAAAGGTCACTGAGCTGTCATGTAAGTCTACAACAATAGAATATAGAGCAGAAATGGTTGGGCCATGCATAATGTGAGGAACCAGCCATTCTGAAAATAAGCATGACTTATGGTGAGCCTTGAAGTGCAGAGAGACTTGAGGTTTTCTCTTCATGATGCTGGCTGGGTTACCTCAAAGATTTCTTTGATAGTACTCCAATGTGTGCAGCCAGTGAATTTTGCCTCAAGCTGCCTTTGAAGGCTTCTTCCTACTTGGATCAAGATGTCAAAATGTCTTCAGTTCCTTTGACTCAGCTCCTGATTTAAGCAGTGCTTGGCGTATCTCCAGAACGAGATTAACTCCTGTTTCTTTTTTTTGACTGCATTTTGCACTGTGAATTTCCAGTACCTGGGCCACTGTCTCTCCTTTTAAAGAGCAACTTGCACTTATAGCAAGCAATGAAAGCATCAGGAAGTCAGCTTCACAGGCAGCTGCCTTTTACTGGGTTCTATGGGTACTGAGATCAAATTAAAAAAACTAATTTTCGTTTTTTGAGCTTAATCAAAGATCACGTTATATCTGCAGTTTAGAGAAATTTCCAGGCATGAAATGAGTCAAAGATGTCCTTGTGACCTATCCTGTCAAGAGAACTTCTCTGTGGCAACCTGCCTAATTTTCTCATACAGCTGGAGTCTCTGGCCCAGAAGACCCTCTCACTCTCTTCCTAAAGCCTTGTCAGGTGAGAGAAGCTTCATCCTAATCCCATCTCAAGTATAAAAGTACTTTTTCTAAGTGACAAGAACAGAATATAATGCAAACATAACCTCCTGGATCAGCAGATGGTCATGAACCACCATGTTGTACAGCTCTACTAAGCTTACCAAGCTTTGTTTTGAACATAACTGAATTTGGTGTCTCCCTGGACTCTTACTGGAACATAATGCCTGAGGAGGTGAGGGAGGAATGCCTTAAGTAGACCTGTAGTTCACTAAAATTATGCATATTTTCCCCTCTGGACAAATCCTGTAGGAATGACCAAAGCCTCAAATTTATAGAAAGATTGTAAAAACAGGGTTTTTCAAAACCTCAGGGTTACTCACTGAGGGGATCTCTCTTTCTTCCAGTGACCCAGCACTGCACCGTAATGCCATAATATGCTACTGTAAGTGCTGTTTTCCAGATGAGATACAAAATCAGATTTTTACTAGCTATGGTCATTAACATAGCCTTGTCACTGCTTGAAGATAATTCCAGTCTGGACAGTTACATTCCTTTTGGGTATGGGGTAAATTAACCTAGTCTCAAACTAGGATTATTCTGTGCTATGTTTATTTTATGTTTCATGTCACAAATCAAACAAGATAAAATGTAGCCTTAAATAGTGTTTGGAACATGATACCATGCATAGGTCTCTTGGGAAGTCCTCTGGGGAATATCTCTTTAGACAAAGCCTTGCTGGGGACAAAGCTTACAAAGAAATTTATTCTATAGAAAAAAGTTTTGTGATCTCTGTCTTTCCGAGACACCAGGAATTTTTCCAATTGTAAATACATCGATGAAATTACATCTTTTTCTGGATTGTGATAAGCACACCCCTTTAAGAAACTCAGTCTTTATGTTTTCCCAGTTGCTCTGATTCTACTTTGCTTTCCTAAAATATCTCTTATCATGTGCAGGCAAATTTTGCTTGCAGAAAACATCTTGCAGTCCTCCCAGAATGCATTTCAATAGTGAATGAGGGCTCTCTGTATGTTTAGAGCCAGATTCCCTCAGCTACATTTGGAATTTCCTCCCAAACCACAAAAAGAGAAACAACTAACAAATGACATTTATGGCACAATGTATAACACACACCAGATATATATGACATTTTTTATTTGGACTTTTCTAGCTAAACAGAAGCAAACAAATGTTTTATGAAATTTTCTATGGTTGCTATGGTTATTTCTATCTTAATATCCACAGCCAAAAGGATTATCTCGGGTCAAGACCTTAGCCCAGTGAATGCCCTTATTTAAACAATAAGGTCATTTAGGAAAAAAAAATAAAGACTAAAAGACACAATAATATTTAATAATAATTGCTATATTCTTGGCTGAATTGCTCTGCAGCTGAACACCATGCTTCTGCTCCCAGTGTTATTTTCCTCCAACCTTCCAGAACATGGAGTGTACTAGTTCCAGATACTCTTCTTGTGTGTAAATTTGCACTCTAGCTATCCTGGTTTTCAGGAAATTGTGCTCCAGGTTCTACCTAGAACTTCATTGCCCTTTCTCTGTGTTTGAATATTTGTAGGTATCTGGGACAACAGAAACTACCTTGTACAGGTAAAGGGGAACCAAAATCCACTTCTACAAAATAGAGACCAAATCCACTCTGAAAGAGAATCAGAAAAGGAAACCAGGAACAAAAAAGGACATTTATAAATATATACAGGCAGATTTCCACACAGTCAAGGTACTTCTGTCACAATCTGTATCATGATTTGGAGCTGGCATCAAAATCCCCCTTCTGCATTCTAATACAAAAATGTGTTATTGCTTGAAAGGACATGTGAGCTAAAATTTTTGGATTGGCTTAAAATCAGTTAAAATTCTGGTGGGGATTTCAGTAAGCACTAATTCTAAGTTTTTCTAGTTAGCTAAACACTAATTCAAATTTAAACTTCTGAAAGCCAAGCAAGAATGTGTTTCTGAAGTTCCTAATAGGGTCCTTGTAGTGTTTTGCACCCAAAATACTCCAGAAAAATCTTTATTTGTATAATAAAAAATAACCATAATACATCTGCCACTTGCACCAAAACCAATTATTTTAGTTGGAAATGTAAAGGAATGGACCTGAAACCAAAATCCAGTTAAACAAACTTCTTAATGTTGGGAAATTCCGTTCCTGCCACTTTGATATTGGTCATATGTTTGATGGATTCTTGTACCTGAAAAATTAAAATATCTGGAAAAACAAGGGGAGTGAGTTTGTAATTAGCTGATATAGAAGCTCTAAAAGGCTACTGGGGAATGGAAAGGGGCTTTTACTAATTTTTTTTAAAGGAAAAAGACAAATGAGGAACAGATAGCGCAAAACAATTTAGCTTCCTACATGGTGTAATCTCTCAGCGAGTTCATCTTCTTTCTATGTCATTTGAGTGAAGCAGAGCCTTTGTGTGAAAGAGTTTCCAAGGCGAGAAGCAGAAGGGCAAGGAGGAGTAACACTTGTGTTCCAACTGAATCCAGTGGCATTTCATGGAAAAAAAAACCATAGAGCACAGTTGTGGCAGTGATTAAGAAAATAATAACCCCCGCCCCAAGACGCAACACATGCTTCCCATATGTTTGCCCTGAGTATTTGTCAGATATGGCAGGATCTGGTGACATTGCTGCAGAGCGATTCAAGGCCTGAAGAAGCCATACTGCCTTCGATAGGCTTGGCGTGGGGTAGGGTATTGAAATGGATGCCTGCTTCTTGTTTGATTTCCCACTGAAAGGAGAAGCATTAAATAAAACTGGCAAAAAGAACTCCCAACAGCATTCTGTCAGAAAGAATATTTCTGTTAGGGTTGAAAAGCTGGCAGAAAAAATGTCCTCTTCTCTGAAATTTGGCCTTAAAAAGATAGAAAAAGGGAGAGTCTGCTTCAACATGTTCATTCGGCTCTCAAGTGCACTTTTGAAACGAATCCCCTGTTTGTTCCCACTTACCACACTCCGGTTCACATCACGGAGCGGTCTCTGAGTGAGTGAACTGGATTCCTTTCAGATTAAATTCAACTGGAAGATGTGCTCCAGAAGCACAGCTAATGTACTCCAGTTACAAATGTTTAAACCATGGGAACAGACTGAAGCTAGTGTGAAGCAAAACCCCCAAAAGCGTGTCTAGTACAGATGTCAGGTCCTCAACACCAACAGCTTCTCACTCAGACCCACTCCTGGGCTGCACGACTTGCTCATGTGGACACAGCCAAAGCCTCCCGCTACAGCTTTCCAGAACAAGCTGTTTTGATTTTAGGCTGACTCTTTGCTTGATTCATTTTTAATATATAGTATATTATATAATACAAAACTCAAAACTGTAATACAATGCTTTGACTGACCTCAAACCATTCTCATTGTCTTTCGTGGAGTCCTTTGAAATAACTAGGTTTCTTTCCAAATGCGAATGAGGACAAATTGTAAAATCTGAAAATCCTTTGCTGTTCTAAATTCCTCTGTTCCATATAGCTGCTCAGGAGACCTGGATTTCCTTGTAAATGAATACCTTTGTACTTTAAACCTCTGAATCATTCTGGCTCTGTTCAATCTGATGGCCAGACTGTCATATGTAATTATAAATGATGGGAAGAAGCTGCTCCTCTCTCTGGTATTTCTTATAGGACAGATCATACTTTACAGATTTCCCCTCCTCTCCAGCCCCCCAACTGTCCTGTTCCCATAGAGCAAGCAGGTCTTGCACAGTTAAACTCTGCAGGTCACTGCCTTTAAGCTGGTAATTTGAGCTGAGTGTTTACAAAGGGAAATGTTTGTCTCACACCTATAAGAGATGACTACTTCAGCCACGAACCCAGCTCTTCACTAGGCAGCATGTTCCCAAAACTGCCTTAATTTAAAAAAAAAAAGGTTTCTTACAATAGCAAAACAATGCTTTAAAGATTTGAGAGTTCTCTAATTGCCTGCATTGCTGTCTCTTTAAGCCAAGGAATGGACCCATGCTCACATCTGGTAGTCAAAATTAAATAGAACCAGCTGAGAGAATACCCTCTAGAAATTAAATTGTACAGAAGATGGTTAAGCCAAAAGGACTTAAGTGAAAGGCTCTTTTCAATAACTCCCTTGCTTTGCACTCATGCCTTTTGTTTACTTTGTTTATTTTTGTAATAAGCAAAAACAAATTAAAATGTCCCAGTTGTTAGCATTTAGGAAAATGTGTCCACTGTGCATTTAGGAGTGCATTTTCCATCCCATTTCACAATCGGGACGTCATTCATGGCCAGCAGTACTTCTATGGAATGTTGGCCTGCAGCTTTATGAATTGATTTTAAAATGTAATGGAAATATACTGTATGTGCACAGTAGCCAACTCTTCCAACGTTAATAACTGGGACATTTTCATTTGGTTTTTGTTTATTAAAAAAGGCCTAGTCCTAGGAATAGCCATTTGACTCCTTGTGTTGAAACCGCCCGTAACTGCCTGCTTATAGAGCTTTCTTTAGCATGGCTCAGGCCACACGCAGCTTCCTTTGGCTTGTTTCATAAACTGCCAAACCATGTGGAGATGATGTCTTGCTTTCATTTTGCTAACAAACATTCTCTACCCGAAGCATTTTGTCAAGTTGGTAGTTTCTCCCCTTTTTTGCCAGAATTTATAAACAAGATTTTTTTACTAGATTGGAAATTGCAGGCAACAGCCCAGTTCAGCCCCTCTTCAACTCTAGAACAATTCTAACCAAAGTCCATAGAAGCTATAAAACTGAGTGTCCATTGACGTGCAAATACTTTAGAAAATCTTGTTAATAAGACCTCTGTAAGATCTTAACATTCATTGTTAATTCAGGTACTTAATCACACACAATATTAGAGAGGAAAAATTAGCATATTTTGAGTGCTTATCACCAATAACAGACAGGTATATAATCCGAAATAGCAAAGGAACCCTTTGAGATTGCCTTGCGTAAAGGAAATATAAAGAAATGATATTATTTTTTGGGAAGGGAGCTGATTCTATGTCATTTATATAAGTATCATGCCACAGTATTCACGGTCTACAGTAGAGCTAAATTTTGTTTCAAAGAAAAGATACAAGAACTACAGGGATGTGGAAACCTAAATATTCCCACTGCGAGTTTGATGTGAGCTCATCCTTTTCTGAACAGGAATAGCACCATACAGGGAACCAATGACTTTTAATGCAACCTTTTTCAATGTTTACACTGTTCAGGTATTTGTGCTTCATACTGACACATAACTTTTCTAAAACTTCAAACCAGCTGACAAACATATCCTGATTAGCTGATATTCACTATTGCGTGTTTTTTCATATGTGGTAACTATTAACATTGAGAGAAGATGTTGCTTATAATTTCTCCTTATTACTGTTGTTTATTTTTAATACTGCTGTTCCTCAAAGACATGATGGGTATAGATCATGACCGATTTGCATTATGCCCCTGTATGAACCAGACAAACATTGCAGTCCTGTCCTTGAGGACTCAATTTGGCTTTAAAAGAAGTGGAAAAAGTGTTTTGAAACAACAAGTTACTGAGTAACATGCATTTGACATACCAGATTTATTGCATTGAATATTCTATCCAGTTTTCATTGAATCATAGAATGGTTTGGGTTAGACAGACCTAAAAGGTCATCTAGTTCCAGGACAGGAACCTTTCACTAGACCAGGTTGCTTAAAGACCCATCCAACACGGCCTGGAACTCTTCCAAGGATGTGGCATCCGCAACTTCCCTGGGCAACCTGTTACAGGCTTCACCACCTCCCGAGTAAAGAATTTATTTCTAATATCTAATATCCTACCACCTTTCAGTTTAAAGCCATTTCCACTCGTCTTATCACTATATGCCCTTCAAGTTTCACAAGGTCCTAGTGCAAAATCTTAACTCTTTAAAACTAATTTTAATTGGGCTATAGCTATGACAAGCTAGTGGGTGGTATGATAATACAAATAATTATTCTTATTGGTGAATTTTAACTGATGGAAAACATTTATGTGCTGCAGAAAAAGTGATAAAAACATAGACCATAATAAATAAGGACATCAGGCTGCAAGGGACCTCTTAGTGACCCTCTGAGTGTTACAGGAACCTGAACATATAATCCTTTGCCTTTATAACATACTGGTAGTCGCTCTGAGAGTACCCAGGGAACCATACACATGTCCTTTGGAGAAAGTTCAGCTCTGCTTCTTAGAAAAAAATCCAAACAAACAAAACACCATGTTTCAATCTGATGGAATGACTTCATAGGAAATCCCAGCTGTGGAACAGCAGCTCTCAACCTCTGGAGAGTTTGCAAAAGTTCACTTTGAGCTACCTCACCTCAGACCTTGCAGTCTTGCGACCAACGTAAAGTAAAACCGCTGATGAGAAGGATATAAGTTCAAATCCCTCAACCACAAGAACTCTGCTTTCCCAATGGTGCTGTGCAGCACGAAGCAAAGGAGAAAAGAACACCAGCTCCCAGTCCAAGAAGCAGAGCTGTAAAACACAACTCCAAAACCATGCTTGCAACAGTACTTGAAACAAACAGCATTGCATGCATAGGTGGGCGACAAAATCTCTTTGCCCTAGAGGCAAAGGCTTGCAGGAGCTAGGACATACTGCTCTAGCAGTGCTGAGGGAAGGCAGTAACCTATCACATGCTCATTTTGCTGGTGATGTTTGCTAGTGTTTAAAGCAGAATACTTGCCCTAGTGACCTTGCAGTCCTAACGAGGTTAATTTCCTTGGGCGGAAAGAGGGGGATTTGCAACATTTAGGCATTGTTCTATTCTTTTCTTCTTTAAAAGGACTACAGATATCTCAGAGCATTCCTCTGTCCTATTCCTTACTATTGCTGTGGCTCTATGCCAGCAAAAAATAGTGCTTCAGCCTCTCATTGTGATCCTGAGCCAAGTACAGCAATACGAAGGAAGCATCAACATAATCAGCACAATGTAGCGTCTCTGAGCCAGCAGGGATATGTCACAGCTTTATGTAGCATCCCCTATCTTTTTATTTTATTATAGAGACCACAGACTGGGATATTATGGGTCACTCAAAGGTCATGTTACAAAAAGCAGCTTCTTTTTGGAAAGATGAGCCCCTTTTTAGTATGCCATTAGATTATTTTCCTTCTCTCAGTTGACTGTATGAAGGTGCAGAATGAATGTTTGTTTTCTGAATTCCTTAAAAATCTTCTCTTCTTCCTGTACTTTTTTCCCTTTGTCTTTCACCTGTTTGGAAAGAGTAACTTCTGCAGTTTAGACAAAGATTTTTCTCCCCAGCCCCACCAATGTAACAGTCTTAGGTTGCTGTGTCAACTGACAACCCCAGTGAAAACAGTAAGACTTGGACTCCATTGTGCCTAAATGACACGCGTATATCAGATTTGTGCTTCCAAGTCATGCTTGTACATGTGAAACCTTTATACTTACTGTGACATTTAAATTCCATTAAAAATGATTTCTTATCTCTTTTGCTTGTCTCTCAAGGACACTCATGCTCTAATACTGCATGAAATGGTAAACACATAGTGTCTTGTCTCCACTAAAAGCCAATAGAATATGGTTACTGTCATTTCTTGTATTCATAGGATTCTTTGTGCAAGACCTGGAGCTACAATCACCAGGATCTGAGTTTGTGACCAGGATTTCTATCTTAGCTATGCAGTTTACAATGAAAGTCAGAGGTACCAAGATGTTCTGTGTTTCTGAGCTAATGACAGACAACATAGTCACACCGCTGCAGTGCTATGGTTCTAATTTTACATTGTACGAAGAGATAATGCAGCTACTTGTACCTAGAGAACTAGTCTTGTGAGGGGAGACTAAGGGATCTAGGATTGTTCAGTCTGGAGAAAAGGGGTCTCCAGGGAGACCTTACTGCTTTCTACAACTCCCTGGGGTGGGGGTTGGCCCCTTCTCCCAAGTAACAAGTGATAGGACTTAACTTGCTTGAAGGGAGGTTTAGTTTGGATATTAGGAAAAATTTCTTCACTGAAATGATTGCCAAGCACTGGAACAGGCTGCTCAGGGAAGTGATGGAGTCACCAGCCCTGGAGGTATTTGAAAGACATGTAGACGTGATGCTTAGGGACATGGATTTGAGGTGGACTTGGCAGTTTCAGGTTTACAGTTGGATTCAATGTTCTTAAGGGTTGTTTCAAACCTACACTATCCTATGAATCTGCTTCTTGCTCACTCATACTTCTCTTGACACTGCATTTTTACATTGCTGTGTTCTTCCTATCTCAGTCCCTCCCTCTCTTTGCTGCCTGGACATGTAGCTCCAGCACTCACCTTCATATCTGTTCTTCTCTCTAGAGCTAGGGCAATGCTCTCTGGTGATATTTTTGTTCCAACAGCACAGAAGAACAGTAGTAGTGGGAATTTACAAAGGGGGAAATTATACCTGACAGCCCTAATTGCCTCCAGTGACTTGGTGGACAAGGACAGAAAAATGGATGTTGTTTAGCTTGAATCCAGGAGTGACTTTGACACAGACTTCCACAGTATCACAATAACCAAACTTGTCAAATATGGACTGTATAAATGGATGGTAATGCAGGTGAAAGATTGGTTGTACCACTGCTCAAGGGGTTGTGATTAGTGGAATGAAGTCCAGCTGGTGGTGGTTACTAGTGGTGTCTCACAGGGATTGATACTGGGCCCAGAAACATTTGATATCTTCATTATTGAGCTGATTGCTGTGATGGGGTACATCCTCAGGAAATTTGCAGTCCATATCAAGTTGGGAGGAGCAATCAATACACTGGTGGGCAGAGCTGCTGGTTAGAAGGACTTCAACAGAGAATGTTAAAAGTTAAAAAAAGGCAAATGAAAATCCTGCATTTAGGATGAGTTCACCCCACACAGCAGTGCAGGGTGGAGGCCAACTGGAGAAAAAGCAGCTTTGCAGAAAAGGACTTGGGGGTCCTGATGGACAAGTTGAACATGAGCCAGCGGTGCTCATGTGTTTATTCCTTTCTGGGAAAGGTCTCTGGATCATGCTAACTTCTGAACCGTGTTTGGGTATTGTTTGTGAGAATACTAGTTGGCAAGTGCACAAAATGTTCCAAGGGCACTTCACAATTTAACAGTACAGATGATTATGTGCCAGTACCTGAGAGTGATCCCTGTCTGCATTTAGTTTATTAGTGTGCAACTAACTTGTAAGTCTGCAAGATGAGAGAGAGGAAGAGTGTCAACATGAAGTTCCCATCCCAGAAGTGGAAACACAGAAGAGCAGTGTATTTCAAGGGTATTTCACCCTTGTCCGAAAGGTTTAATAGCAATGTTCACACCAGGAGATACAGTGATATCTTATTTGTCATTGGCATCATGGAGGAGTCAGATAGTATCCCCCAGCACCAATCTGAACCTTGAGAAGGCCAACACTTCCTCAAGGTTTCATTTTTATATCTTCCTCTCTGCTGATCATAAACATCAAATGCTCCTTTAGCACTAGTCTATTCCTGTCCCAGTACATTTAGGGTCACTTTTTTTCAGTTCAATCTACAAATCGTGTGTGGGTGGTTTTCGAAAAACTACTTGGTTTGCCCACGATTTCCAGAAGTGTAACATACCTTTTATTAATGAAAAGTCCTAGAACTACTCTACAAATATTTACATGTAGGTCATGAATGGTAACAGTATTGCAGGACTGTTCATCAAGGATCAACGCATGCGTGGGAGTCTTGGATATGACCATGTGCACCGTGAAACTCAGTCGTGGGACAGTCAAGGTCTTCCAAGCAGCCTAAAACTTCACACATTTTCATAATGTAAACTCAATGTTTTTGGAATTCATTGCACTTAGCCTATAGATGGCAAAATGTACTGTCATCTGTGAAATCCCCTCCTTCTTCTGCCCACAGAGGCCACTGAGGCAAGCTGACCCTCTTGCTCCTCTGCAGGTGGCCCTCACTGCTTTCCCTTCTGGTTTTGGAAGGAAGGCTGCTCTGTTCTGAAACATATGACTAATGATACGCAAGTGCCCCTAGACTATTACAATATATATTAATTTAAACAGGAATGAGATTAGGTTTACAAGCTATCCCCTCCCCCATTACATATTTGTTACAATTTCCTGCTATTGTTGTAGATTTCTTTTACGAAGCAATAGAAAACTTTGATGTAGAATTAACTGAACCTGTTTTACATATTCAGTTTTTGTTGGCGGTGGTTTTATGCTCCTGGCCTTGGTCTCAATGCACTACGTACGCCGAATGGGAATTTCCAAACATTAATACATACATTTAAATAAGGAAGAAAATATAAACTTTAAGCCCACCTACTGCTTGTATGGCAATATTTAATAGGGTGATTTCTTAGCGTGCAGGAGCATGGACTTAATTATAAAAGTACTGTAAATGCACCAGTGTTCCACGGTTGGTTTTACACGCACACACATGCACATACATTTATGTATGTACAGAAGCTTCTACAGCAAGTGAGAAAGAGCCAAATTTAGGCCAGAGGTTTGCTCTCAGAAAAAAAGATAAGAAAAATCTGTATAGGTATATAAAATTGAAACATCTAGAAAGATGTTTTATCTTTTAGAAAAGACTGAAATATTGACATTTTGAAATTCTTCAGCTTAAAAAAATCAAACCTTTTCCTTTTTTCATGGCTTCCTGCTTTTCTACATTCTTTCTTACCTATGCACCTTCTTAGCTCCCCAACTTCAGTGGAATAATTAGCGACATAAAGAAATAAACAGAAAGAATCATAGGAAATAGTAAAAAAATTAAAAATTCCCTGTTTCTTTTTTTTTTTTTTGACAAAATGCATGAAAAGGTTTATTTATTAAGGTCTAAGATTAAAAAAGTTCTTCACATTTTCAAACCAAAAAGTATAGACATTCATTCACAGGGTTGTAGTTTTGTTAACTGAACAAAGGAAAAAATGGGATAGGAAAAAATATCAATTTCCAAAGAGAAAAAATAAACTCCCAAGAGTGAATTTTCTTCACCTTCCTTCACTTTTTTTGATGGTTTATTATGTTCCTCTTGTGCTTCTTTTAGGAATGGAAACCACAAAAAAAATCTAGAAAAGAGATTTATAACTTTCTTTTAAAATATTTTTCATTTTAAAACATCCATCACAACAGCATCTTTGTGAATCAACTAATTCTAAAGATGGTCAGACTGACATATAATAATGTATTAGTTCAATTCACTTTAAGTTTAATAACTTCTTTGACATTTCTGCATTAGGATTTTAGCTTTCTTAAACTACCTTTGTAATAAACAGAGACAGATGAGCCCTAGTAAAAGATGATACAGATCTCAGATTAACTGTGCTTTTCTGTCCTAATAACTAATAGATTTTTAGAACTTTTATTTAGCATTTTTGCAACAAAAAAACACAACAAAACAAAACAAAACAACAAAAAAAAAACCCAAACCAAAAACAATCAAACCACTCAAAAGCTTAGTATAATTACATTTCTTTTAAAGAAGGAGAGCTAAAAGAATGTGGAGTTAGTTGAAAATAAATTAGTTATTAAAATAATTAAGTGCAGCAGATACCGATTATCACCTAACTGTACAACCCTAACTTTGCTTATGCTACATCATGTTCTAGATGAGATACTAGTAGCAGCTTTGAAGAAAGAGATCTTAAAGTTAGTTCTGTCAATACCCACTGTTACCTCAGTAGAACTTAAAAAATGCAATGTGCAGAGAAAAATTTTTAGAAATTATCTAAGAATAAAGTAGAAAAAAGTGATAGCCTAAAATCATATTCCCACATCTTGATAATAGCATGTTGTTCTGATCTAAGAAAGAGAAGAGAATGTCTGGAGTATACACAGGCAAGGAGAACAAGGATGATCATATCTATGAATGAGCTGACCTGGGTTCAGTATTAAGGTACAAATTCCGTTCTTCAAAACAGCTTAAGGTAAAGTGATTGGAAGACATATTACAGCTGGTTTTATTTTTCTTTTCAAACACTACCCAAATAATAAATTGACACAACTGTTGGAGTGGATTTTCCCCCACCTTTTGCTTTTTTGAGGTGTAATGTACTGAAATTGCATTAAGAAGAGCTGTTAGAGAAGGGGAACATTTTTCCTTTTTTATGCTACCAAAAACCTTTCTTAAAAATTAGAAGTTTTAAAATATTTGACTTGGAAATACTTTAATTCTTTTTAAAATGATGTAATGTTCCTTTACATAATGCAAAAAAGGTTTTCATCAATTTGTTTTAGGCTCTCACATCTCTGTATATTGCATTATTAAAGCTGGGTGACACTGAAGTAAAATTTCACATAAAAGTTTATTTATAATATTCCTTTCTTATGTTTTGTTCCTTGTTTTGTTGATGGGGGCAGCTGTTGTTGAATGAAGAGAGGGTTTGTGGGAGAGGGAAAGAAAAAGCAGGCATTTCTATAGAACAGCGCATCTAATCCCAAAGCTGGCATTGAGAATAGCACAGAGTGCAAGTAGTGGCCACTTCTCTCTGCTGGCTAAAAAGGGAGTTGGATGACTAGTCCAGAGGTATATATCTGAGCCACTGATGTCTAAAGGTGAGCTGAGTCCTATTCACTGGTCCTGTGATACAGGAACAAGAGGGAGTGCAGGCCTTCTCTTACACTTCTATCTGTAGCGCCGTGGTTAAGAACGACATAAGAATACTCTGCAGAACACTGTTCTAATTGTCTCCATAAAAATTACCAAATCATAGAATCACAGAATATTTTGGGTTGGAAGGAACCTTAAAGGTCAACTTGTTCCAAACCCACTGCCGTGGGCAGGGACACCTTTCACTAGACCAGGTTGCTGAAAGTCCCCTCTAACCTGGCCTTGAACACTTCCAGGGATGGGACAGCCACAATTTTTTAGGCACAAGTCATATTTCAAATGGAAAAGTTCTGCTATGCAGGTGTAGAGTTCTCACATTGATGACAAAACATGCCAAAGGTGTGGACACACTCATCCTTTCCTCAGAGGAAAGTCGAGGGAGCACTGGAGAGCAGATGGAACGCAGAGCCCAGTGCAGGTCAGCTCTGCCTGTTGCTGCTCTGCCTGGGACCTGGGATTAGTAACTGTGAGGTGGTTGAGCTGGATTTTGTCTCTGCAAAGCTATGGAAATGTCACTTTATGGGCCTCTTGTTCCCTGAATAAGCATGCAGCTGACATGCCTTTGAAGTACATGCAGCTGCACATATTTACCCCTTTTCTGCCTGATATGCAACAGGAGATTTATATTTCTTTGCTAACTCTGTGCTTTTCTTCTCCCACTGCATTCATCTCTAGTTGTTTGGCTATTAATTAATAATATACTACATAGGATTAGGTAATCAGGAAAATTGGCATCATTTACAACACTATTTACTACATTTATCTTTGTTTTTAGACTTAAATTTCATGTTTCATTCCAAGGTTTTACAGCCGCATTTTTATTTCCATGCCTTTGCTAATGAAGACTGTTTGTGGCCGAAATACAGGATAAAATAAAACTTTATGATCTTAGCTCCAAGTTGGTGTAAGTTCATTAGATCTGGCAGTCAAACTATACTTACTTGGAGTTTGATACCCAGTGATTGTTTCCAATTTGATCCACTTGGACATTTGCAACAATAAATGTTAAGCTTTCCTATTTTACAATATTGTAAGTTCCAGGGAAGCATAAGACTAAGTATAGGTCCAGTTTTACCTCCACTGAATGAATTTTGGTGGTTTTTCTTTTGTTTCCCTTACTGCTAGTGAACCTGCCCTCCTAGGGGATAAGAAAGGAAACTTTGATTTCATGGAACAACACCATTTTGAGCTCCACAGCTAAACAGAGCTAAATCAGATTGGCATGAACATAGTATCTATATAAGAGAAGTTATGCACTTCAAAACTAGGTCTAATAATTCAAAAAGTCGCATTACTTTCCTCAATAAACATTGACCCATTACTTCAACATAGTGTTAGGAAATGGAGAATGATGTATTCTCTCAGAGCAGTAAAAATCTGTTCACTTTTGTCTTCTAACAGAAATGTTTGACCTTTTTTCCTGAAGTAAGGGAGTTTTTTCTTCCAGTACCAGTACTTCTGACTTTTTCCTTCCACTCTTGACTAGAAAGTCTTTCCTGATTTAGAATTAAAACCTTGATATTTTCTTTTATTTTTAATATCTTCCTGATACATAGGATTCATAGTGATAATTTGCTAATGTAATATCTATAATATCTGATGAATCTGTTTCTTGTCTATTGTACCATTGTTAATAATTTCACTATCTTGTTCTCTATCCATCCACATAAACCACTGGTCAAAACAGCTGTCAGTATTTAACTGACTGTTTAAATACAGATACCAGCTCAACGCATGGCAAGCATTAGAGGCTTTAAGCACAGGATGAGTTTTTGTGTGTGTAGGTGCAGCTGTTTTTATACTGCTACTCTTTTCAAACAAAATGTTTCAAAATTAAGTCAGTGACTCCCGGTTTCAGATAAATTAGAGCTAGAGCTCAACAATTCCTAACATAATTGTTTCAACACCAGAACAACTTCTTTAAAGCCTAGCTCAATTTTCATTGGTGAGTGGTAGTAGAACCAAAATATTGTTTTCACTTTATGTTACTCCAATACTTGTTATTTGTGTGTGTCCAGATTTAGAAGAATTATTCGAAGAAAGTATGTGGATTTACTAATAAGCTGGCCTTTTTGTTCTGTAGATCTGCCATACAATTCATGTATGAGCTATTCTTGCAGGCAGTGTCTTGTCACCAACAATAGTTACTATGGCCTGCATATTTTAAAAGTAATCCATTAATGAGTAGTCTGACAATAAGCTTCTAAAAGTTACTCTGTGGCACAATTGAAAAGAATACTTTAGATCTTCAGACTCAGGAAGCGAGATGAGTGAAACAGAACAGCGTGTGTGTTTGCCACAGTGTGTATGAGAGTCTCAACCTGGCTGTAAAGTCAGGTTCAAATTGTCACATGTGGTCTTTTCAGACAAATGATCATGCAAACCTGAAAATATGGGTCATCTATTTCAATTTGTTATCAGTAACTGCCTTCTTGAATTGAATTCAGTATTCAATACCCATATTTATTAAAGGTGCAAGTCCTGTCTATGTTTAGACAAGAAAAATTTCTGTAGAAGAGTTGAGAAAGTTCTAAAAAAAAAAAAATAAAATTCTTGCTTTGATGCAAGAGTGAGGCTGTCCTGCAGTGATCAGATCAGCTTGCCAACTGACCAGAGCTTTGAAGGCCAGCAGCATGCTTTGCACATACTGTGAGCCACTGACTTCATCAGATAAAAGTTTAGTAGTTCTGAATAAACTTAAAAACTGAATCATGAGCTCTGTGTTGACATGAGCTGCTTTCTTTAAACAACTTTTAAAATTCCTAACCAAGCTTTTGCTTTTGAGAAAATTTTGGGGAATTCCAGAAGTTCCTCAGCCATTAGTCTCCACCCTCTCTAGTTTAAAGCATTTCCGATACTCTGAGATGGTTCAAGGTTTAGTAAGGATGACAAAGCATAAACATGACTTTGAGTGTAGTGATAAGGGATTTCATAGTGTTAAAGGGAGATCTTGAAGTCAATCCTTGATTTAAAGAATTACGTAAAATATAGACACATCCTTGGCATGAATGCAGGAAATGTGGTGAGCCCTCAAACCATTAAATTTTGTGACTGCATATCAGCCTATAATATCTTTTTGTCCTATGAAAAACCCGTGAAGTAAAAAACAAGAGAATTTCCTTGACTCACAGATTTCCATTCTTTTTAGCCTCCTTATTTTTAGTTTTCTGGTGGGAGACAAGAACCATGAGTTCAGATGTCCAAAAGACTAGAGGCAGAGCTGAAATGGCATCTCTCACAGCCTAGTTGAATGCTGAGGTCACTGTGCATGATCAAGAAGAGAGTTTCATATAGTTAGTGTCAAGAACAAAAGTCATGGATGCTTCTGTTTTCCTTGAAAAGCTTGACACATTCCTTCTCTGTGACTAAAGTGTGCTTCCTATAAAACCTCTACATAAGGATTTTAAAAAAAAAAAAAAATGTGAGTTGTGAGTTGGCTATATCCTCATTATTTTTATGTCCTTGATGAAGGCCAGTAGAATTGAAGGAGCAAGGCTGTTGGGTCTTTAATCCACTATGATACCTCGGGGCACTGGGAGCTTTTAAGGGCATGTGAAGAGCCTGTCAGCAGACAGTGGTGGCCACCAACAGCAAGCTTTGACACCTCTTTGACACCTCAGACTCCTCTGGGTCAGAGTGACTCTGACCTCACTGTTGTCAGGAGTAAAACACTTCTTGACTTTAACTGGGCCAGGATTCTGCACATATTTGAACTGCCAAAAGCCATAGATGTACATGGCCTTTACCTCTGTGTACACAACACTGCAGTGAAGGCTCTAGGCTAAAACTCAAGGGATGTGGGGTCAGTTCCCAGCTCTGTGGAAGTTTTCACCCTAAAAATGGTTTCCCCTGAAGTTTCTGGCAAGGCACTTAGTCTATGATGCATTTTTGCCTATTTTTTCATCGTTTATCTGTTCTCATAAATTCTCTGCAGTGAGTCTCTCTCTGTATATATTCACGTATTTGTCTCTTGTTTTGCTTGACATTTTTATTTGCAATACAAATAATGTTTATCTAAAATTCAACTTTACTAAGTCAGCCATGCCAATAACACAATACTTTAACAGCTTTTATTTTCAGGTCACCAGAGCATCTTATGTTGCCTAACTTTTGACATTTAGTCTGACCAGCTAGGCCTGAGAAAGCCAAAAAAGTGAGCAACTGCCTCTGTTCTAGTGAAGAACACCCATGTGAAGCCACTTAGATGTCTCTTAATCTTACTCCTTTGTGTTTTTGCTACCATTATGACAAGACATTCATGGAACTCCTGTTTCACTTAAGACATCTCCATGCTTTGTAAAGAAAAACTAAAAAATACATAGACATACATATATGTTCTGTGAATCTGCATCTCAGAGCTATTTGTGGGGTAAGGAGGTCAAGGTTCACACAGCATCAGTTTTGCAGATGCCAATAAGCCAGTTTCAGGGTTTGCATGTATAGCAAGATTAATCTACAGATTGGAGAAAGAAAACAACCACCAGCTACAGATAGGCAAGTCAACCATACCTATCCCAGGGTACAATGAGAGTCTCATATACATATCTCAAGATAGACTCTTCAGCTGCTGAATACAGATAAAATTTGACCAATTTTCCTACCTGAGAAATCAAAGGAAGACTACCCATTGCTCTATCTGATGATATTCAGTGTATATGCTTACTTTCCTCTATTAGTCTAAGTGCTCTCATTAGGTTCAGCACGAAGGGCAATCCTGAAGACAACAGTGAAATCTGAGCTACATAGACAGTGGGAAATATTTGCAAGCTGTGCAAGGTCCAGCAGTGATACTTAAACAAAACATCACGTTTTGCAAGAGAACGCTGCATGCTGATCTCTTATGAACAAAAGTCCCTCTCCCTTTCTGCCAGAGGAGACAGTGCTTGTCTTGAAGTACACTGAGAACTAAATTACAGAAATAAAAGCAAAGAAAAAAAAAGCACTGTGAGAAGCTTCCCAGTGCTAAAAGGACAGATTGAGGCATCTTGAGAAAGAATGAGAGGGAGGAGGGAGGTAGAGATGAGGAGGTGATTCACACTGCCTGACTTCAGGCATCCATTCCAGGCTTCTTATAGACCAATGAGACATCTAGGCTCCTTTAGAGGTCCCTTTGGGGTCTATGTTTCATTAGTTTAGAGGAATTAGCTTCCTAGTTTAGGATAGTTAGGCTGTATGAATCTTTCCCAAACTATTACCTTTTAACAGCATCACTAGGAAGCTTATATTACCTAAGATATTTACTTGCATCATAAACCCAAATAAAAACAGTGAGTTTAAGAAAACATGAATAAAAAGGGAATAATGTGTCACTTAATAATGACCTAGGTACTTCAGTGTAACTTCATACATATCGATGATTGTCCTTTTATATTGACTTCTGTAGGATAATAGAAGTCATTTTGCACTTTTACAGGCTGGTCCCTAAGAGATAAAAGGCAAGATAAAACACTGAAATGTGAGGAATAGTCTTGAGAACAGGCCTGAGTATTCTGAGCTGGGTGATCTGTGCATTATTTGTCCACTCCTTTGGCTATTTCTTCAGCTTCAGCCTGAGCTGAAATGTTCAAGCTGCTTGAACAAGGGTGAACTGACCAAAGGGCCTGGGGATCCACCAGCAGGTATTGTGTGTGCTTGAGCACCCAGCTCAAGCTTGTGTCCTGGATGGCTGGTGTTCACATGGCGCAGACTTGAAGGTTAGCAGCTTTTTTGTGCTTTAACAGCTTTTTGGTGTGTAAGTCTGGTCCCGAGAAAGGGCTAAAATCCCCACTGAACAGGCACTGTAGATGTAAACATAGAACCTCACATGCTGTCCTCACCTGTGTAGCTCTCCCTTTGGTGCCCTGCAACGTGGGAACTCAGAGGGAGTGGGAGTGTGCCCCAAAAAGTACGGATTTTGCCTGGGGTGTTTTCTGAAAGCTTTCCTCCACTGCCAGTCCCACAGGATTAAATTGCAGTCTCAGATCTTTGCTTTCTCTTTGCCCTATTATTCCTGCCAGAAGTTATTCCACACTCAGACCAAGCCTAATTTTTCAAAATCAGGTTGCTAGTGGATATTTCTGAAATCCTTAAGGCTCAAGGAGGGTATTTGATATATGCCCTCTGCTTTCTCCTTGGTCCATCGCGGTTTTTTGACGCTACATCCCACCAAACAAACTGTTCAAACATGTCATTGCCTTTTGGACAATGGAGAGGTCCTTGCTGTCTTGTTACTGTCAGTAAACCCCCAGATTTGACCTCTGTGTCAGTGATAGGGTTAGAAAACAGATCATGTTAGAAATAGATAAGTGTATCACAGATTTATATCAACCAGGACATGACCACTTCTTTTTTAAAATGCAAAAATTTTGTGTGGGAGTTTACTGGAGCAACATGAAATCAAAAGGAGCGTTTACAAGAGCAATTTACTACTTCAAGAATGTTGCAAAAATATGTCATTAAAGATAAAAAAAAGAGACTCTTCCAAGATGGTGCAATAGCTTTCATCATTCAGTCTCATAAATGTCTAATCCCACTCTCAATGGATAATCGTATTCTCAGAGAAAATAAACAGACTATGTTTATTTTCATATAAAATTCTTTAAATTTTAGTGTTGCTCTTTTGTTATACATGACTAATTGTTTTATGCTACCCTTGTGAGTCCAGTTTTCGTCATAGCATATTTTCCTACCGTGTGATCTAGTTATATGTCTTCTTTATCCAGTAAAGAAATGGAGGTATTGTAATACATTTCTAAGGCATGTTTCCATCAGATATCCATTCCTCATGTTTCCCAAATTTTCTTAGTACAGGAGTATATTTTTTATTTGGCTTCACTTTCTGAGGGTCACATTTTCTGCTGGATGCATACCAGAGGTTTGGTTATTTGAGCAAGAGGAAATAATGTAATGGACAGCAATCATGGTCTTGGCCCTCTGTCTGGACATTTGGTGTTTTACATAGTTTTAAAGTGAGCAGAACAGTTTCATGCCAGTTGCAACTAAATTTTTAAAAGCTTTTGTGATAAAATGGTTCTCATCCCAGACAATACAACAGGATGTAGCTGTGGTTTTCCAGACCCAACCCAGGAGGTTAAGTGGGTTTACAGGTAATCATTTTCTCCCTCAGGAATCTCTTAATTTAGAAAGCCAGCCATGACCTGCATGTGATTTGGATATATCACTGGAAATCATTCATCTCATCCTACTTAACAGTCTTTTTTTGGGGTATGGTGATGGAATTGCAAATCTCTGCTCCTCTCACCTGTCCTAACCTGCATAAATAATGCCATTCTGAGTTTTAAAAAAAAAAAAAAAAAGAGTAGATATTGTCCAGTGCAAATATCATGAACCAGAAAACAAGAAAACCTTCTTCTTTCTATGTTCCCAGACAAAAGGCACAATTTAGTATAAAGTTTACATCTCTTGTTGGAGAGAGAGTTAACATGCCCCATTAACAGCAGATATTTCTTCCAAAATATCAGGATTGTGATTATACCTCTTTTTAAAAAAAAAAAAAAAAAGGTTTTTTAACTCTAGTTTTGATCATAAAACTCAAAATCTTTCTAAATATGCTCCCATTATATCATGAATGTGATAAACTAAAAGAAAACAGTCTTGCATTCCTCTCAGACCCTCTCACTTCTTAGCTGTGGTTCCATTTAAGCATGGTTTTACACAGAATAAGTCAGCAAGATAACTTCTGTTCATAAAGCTGTGTGGATATACATGGGCTTGGGGACGGAAGCAGGAGACTGATCTCTTGGTAGAGTTCTCCATAATTCCAAAGAGCATGTTTCTAATTCATGCACATATATGCATATATTTGTGTGTAGAGATGTGTGTGTGTATAAAACTATATGTAACTGTGCACAAATGCTAGGCAAAACATAGTAGACTAAGTAATACAATCATGCATACTGTAATGGGATGAACATTAAGTTGTGTGTTATCTTATCAGAACCCAGCAGTAAGTACATTTTAATCACATTTCTTTCCCAGGGCTGCATATTTCCCATACAACATTCAAAGGATATCTGAAGATTTTAGTAAGAAATTTCAATGTTTTTATTACATTCATATGGAAAGCATAACTTTACATTCTTACATGTTTACTGCACTTACATAATACCTCGGTTGTCAGGAAAAAACAGGAAAATTCTAAAAGAAAAACAGTTTAGATTAAAAGACTGAGCCCCCCATGGATATTCTCAGATCCATGAAATTCTTTTTTCTGGGGATTTCTCTGATGGACGTGGAGACTCATTGCCTACTCGCAGCACTGGCAGGAAACCCCTCACCTTGAACAGGCTGACCTTAAAAAAACTGCTGAATTTTCAGGCCCCTTTTTCAGACCTTTTCTCCTGGGGCTAGTGATGCACTCTGTGAACATTAAATATTTCATTGTGTTCTTCAAAAGGGAACCAGCCCTGCACTCCTTAACAGCAGTGGTCTTTGCCTCAGGAATTAAAGACAGTAGGAATTGACCTCAAAACAGAACTTCTCCCCAGAGCCGATGAGAATTTTCTTTCTCCTGTCCCTGTCATTTTACATGCCATGTACTAGCTGGCTCTCCCCCTTCCTTATGATCCCAAATCCATTTCAATTTTTTCTGTGTTTTACACTTGTAATTTTCCCTGCATTTTGGGTTCATTCATAGGCATCTCATAATAATTACAACGGATTTGATAATAAATTAAGGTCTCTTTGCATTTAGTTTATAAGAACACTTTACACTGCTGGGATAATATAAGTGGATCTCAGTGTAAGAGAAAATCGTTCTTTTTTTTTTCCATTTTCCTTCAAAGTGCTGTGTTTGCTACTCTATACAAAATGAAACAGAACAGCCATGACAAAAAATGTGATCCATCTGTCTCCTCCCTTAGGAAGGAATGCCTTGAGAACTTGTGCTACCAAAGTTTTATTATTGCTCACAAACCAGATCTTAGAAGCATTTACTGGATACAATAGAGTATCATTAAAAAATTAAACTAAACTACAGTTGTCCAAATAAATACACAAAGTACATTTTGTGATCCATTACCTCATTTTTATTACATTTATCCACTTTATTGCTGCTTTGCAGTTCAGTAATTTGTCATGGGTTTTCCAGTCATTAGTGACAATTAACAAAATTGCACCACAAAAATGATAAAACCACAATAAAATGGGAAATCTATTTTAAACTGTTTTATCCAAAAGAGTGCTCAGTGTTTCTGGTCAAGGTATTAGGTCTGTTACTGACAATCCATGCTTTTGGAATAATTATGTCCTCTAGATGTGATAAAATTACTGTGCATATCCAACAATGTCCAGAAAAGAGAAAGAGGGAAGGCAGGCAGATGTGACACAGTTACTCAGATTTGCAGTGGGAAAATCTTTCTCTTAGGAAGACTTCTAAATTTTTCTGTGGAACACTGAGTGGGTTTTTTTCTAAGGCATCCTTTGTTTCCTAAGATTTTTATTTTTTTTTAAAGAAGATACAAAAAATCCTAAAATTGTTCTTTCAAAAACTAAAATACTATTTCAAGTGAACTCTTGTGTCTTTTGCAACTGGAGTTCCCAGGTGCCTGATGTTGCCCTTGTTCTTTAATGAGACTTTCTTCCAGAAAGCCTCATGTTCAGGTGAGATAGCAACACACCCATGTCTTTAACAATATGGAGATAACTGCCTTGGTTTAGATAGCCCAAAGGATCTGAAACTGTGAGGGAAAAAAGAAGCTTCTTGCATACTAGATATATTTTCCATAGTATTTCCATAATACTCATTTCCTATAAAAGTATTTAACTGAAAAAGGGCATTTTTTTTGGTTTTTTTTTGTTTGTTTTTAATTAAAATAATCATAATTATGTAGATTTTTAAATGTGTGGTTTCCATTTTAAGGACTTGAACGCATTTTCCAGCCATCCTGCTTCATAGTTACTACTTCTAAACAGGAAATGAATAGTGATTCTCAGTGAGGAATTAACTGAGGAAAAAAAACAAATGGCTAGAGGACTAATATTTAAGGGAAAGATTTGGAAATTCATTTTGGATTTTGAGAAATACAGCAAGGACTTCTTTTCAAACTCTTCACTTGCTCCTGGTGTTACAACTTGGAAAAAAACCCCCAAAAACTCAGACTATTTATCTTCACAGTTTTAAATAAGGAGTAAATTCTAGATCCATCCCACTTCAGGTATGCAGCTGTATCATTTAAATAAGAACCAAGGCTCGCTTTGTGGCTAAAGGCAATGGATGGATTTGTCTAGAAGAGTATTCAATTCATACGATTTGATTTAGCCTTTGCAGGTCCTTCTATCTTTCTATTGATATCTAATTTAATACCTCCCGCAAGTGCCTACAGCTAAGTGTGCAAAAGATCTGAATGTGTGAGTATTATAGCAGGAATGCAGTTTCTAAAAATATGTATATAAAAAATTGAAACATTCTGTTATTACCCCAAAGCAGAAAGTTCCATGCTTGATTTTTCATGATTAATGCATTCTTTGGTCTAGAGTGACAAGTAAAATCAGAGTCTTTGTACCACTAAATTTATCCCTTTAGAAACCAAAAAAACCCACTCTGAACAGGTAGCTGCTGCATATGAATTTGTTGTGTACAAGCAACAGATCTAAGCATGGGATGTGTTGGAACAGAGGTGATCAGCCTAGCAGGAAATGGTAGTTCTGTCAACCACTCATCCCTTATTAGAGGTCTCTTCAGAGAGGCGCAACTAAACCATCTCCAGTCTTAAAAATGACATTATACATCTTTGTGATGATGATTTGGAAAACTCATTGAAAGAGTATGCATGACTTAGTTGTGGTACATATTCATTTGCAAGATTACAGATTATGCAGTCAATTGTGGCATTATGTTTTTTATTGTTTGATTTTCATCTTTTCAATAGTTCATTCTCTTTAATTATAGTATAGTATCCCCTTTGAGTAAAAAAAAAAATATTTTAAATTAACTTCTGAAAAAAAAGCAAAAGGACTGGAAAACAAGAGACCAGTGTAATTGCTCTCAGCTCTGACACAATCCTTCATGAGGTTTTAAAAGACTCCTTTCCTTATCTTTGGAATTTATTTTCCCTATCCGTGAAACCAAAGTAGTACTTCTCCCTGTGTATATTCTCCCATCACATAAAGGACAAGAAAAAGAATTAGTCACTCATGGCATTTTATTGCTTTTACTGTCTATATCGCTGGAGTGCATACTGATAAACCAAATATATTTGATCCTAATCATTGCACTATATTAATAAACTAAACAATATCAAAGCTCAGTCTTTGTCCCAGGAACCAACTGGTGAAGTTTGCCCATAACTCAAATTATTTTAGGATAGGATAGGATAGGATAGGATAGGATAGGATAGGATAGGATAGGATAGGATAGGATAGGATTGGAGCCTGGTGGACAACCTGTTGTTTACCATGATTCCCGGAGTGTACAAATCTCTGCAGAGTTCCTTAGGACTTCACCAAATCCAACTTACTGATAAGTAAGAAAAGGTACATGGTGTATAAAACAAGGGTTTTTTCTGCTGCTACTGAGAAAACAAAATTTATGTTCAGAGGTTACTGTGCTCAGGTGAAAATGGAGACACAGGTGCCTTAATACTTGAGCTGGGGTAAGTTTTACATAGCTGTAAAATGAGCTTTGGCTTTTAAGTTACTGTCTTTTTCTTTACAATAATAATCTCCTCACTTTTACAAGCTCTATATTATTTTTAGGTAAGAAAACACTATAAAGTTCATGTTTTATTGTTCCTTGCAGTTATATAAATTACATTTGGCCAAAATAAATGTAATTCCTACTGTGCGAACTGAGAACCCAGAATGTTGATTTTCCTCAAGTTATAAACAATGTGAAGATATGTTATACTGGGTCACAATTTTCCACTGTACAGCAAAATATATAACTCACTTTTAATAACAAAACTGCATATATCATTAAAGTTTCCTACTCCATGGAGCACATATTATGTTTCCCTGCACAGCAAGGGATATCCTTTCTATGTACCACAATTTTTAAAATATATTTAGCTGAATGAAAAATATTTTTGTGATTCATTAGTAAAACAGCTGTCATTTTGAAAAATTATTCAAATTAGTCTGTATTTTTATCAATAGTATAAATTCTTTTTGCTGGTCCTTTTTTTGTTTCTTTGTAGATCTAATATTGTAGCACTTGTTTGTACCTCTTTCACCTTCTTGTTGCCATGGTTTTTGGGAAGAGAACTTTGGAGAATAATTTATTATTTTGATTTTTTTTATGGCTGTTGGAAGTTAGAGGTGCTTCCTAAAATTTAACATGCCTAGCTAGGAAATCCACCATGTTCATTATGATATTTTGATTGAGTATGTTTCTAATTATGGCTTCCAAGCCATAGACTTTCCCAAAATATTATTGACAGGATTTTTTAAAGTACCAGGCTTTGCCCTAATACTGCCACCATTCACATCCATGGTAAAATATCCAGTGATGTCAGTGGAACTATTTAGGCCAATACCGACTGGTTTTGAATATCCTTTCTAAGAAGTAATACCTGATGATGTCATAAACCTTCATCTAAACCCTTCTTCAAAACACAGCACCTCTGCCTACTAATCCCTGAGGTCATTAAAAATCTGTGAGAAGAAATGGTCATTGCAGCATGCCTGCAAGGTTTGTAAACCCACACTCTGAGAGGACAAGAAAGAAAACTCAAGAATCTTGTCCTCTTCCCAAAACCACGCTTGCAGCAGCTAAACACCATAAAGAAGATGGTATAGAAAAATTTAGGTTGGAAGGGACCTCTAAAGGCCACGAATCTAACTTCCTGATCAAAAGCATACTAACTTCTAAGATCACATTTTTAAAGGTCTTATCATATTAGGTTTTGAATGTCTCTAAGGATGGAGATTTCATTCCCTCTCTGGTCAGCCTCTTCCAGCCCTTAACTCCTCCTATGAATAATTTTTTCCTCATTACCCAGAGTTTTCTTTTTGTCCCTTTTAATGAATACCTCTTGTCCTGAGTAGCCCCTGTCTTGAATGTATAGAGAAGAATAAGGAAATGGCAGAGTTTCTCAAACAAATTCCAAAATATTTAGGGCATAGTATCTTAGCAACAACATATTGATGCCTGTAAGACTCTATCCGTGCTAAATGTGGCATGTAAACTGTGTTGACAGTAAACTGACTGCACAGTGTAGCATTCAACAATGCATTTGGCACTTGTATGACCATCTGTGTGCAAACCAACAAAATTGGAGCTGCTGTATTAGTATGGGATTCATCTCCCTTCAGTCTGTAAAAGCTGAATGTCTTATCTAAATTGGGTATCGAGGATCTACCCTGGATAGGAAGGGAGAGACAGAAAGAAAAATAGAACATCACAGAATTTTGCAACAAAATCAACCTTTTTCATTAAGACTCCTGTCAAAATACAACATCTGGACATGCTGAATGGGTGAGTATATTGGTTCAGCTCTGCAATGAGAATCCTTCAGCTCAGGGGAAAAAAACAAAACAAAAATCAAGTAAGTAAGGGAAGAAGAATGGCCTGACACACTTATTTTTGTATCAAATATCTACTACAGTGTCTCCAAATTCATCCTGGGTTATGGGATGAGTTTTTGTCACTCCATTCTACAGTGTAAAGAAGACAGTGGTCTTTGTGAAGCCACCAATTTACTGCTGTCCTACACTGACATTCTACAGTACAGCAGCAAATACCCTTTGGAGCTGGTGCTGCCTTAGCAGAACCTTTTGGTTTCTGTCCAAGTCCCTTCCTATGCACAGACCCACTGCTCTTCCCCATGCCTGTTATGACACCTTTCAGTCCATAAAGTCTCCAGGAGTTGTGAACAGGAATGGGGTAGCTGTGCAAGCTGAGTACATAAGAACAATGACACTCATGCAGATGTAGGGAAAAATCTGTTTATCAGAGTTGCTGTAAGGGAAGATAAATATTTTAGTTAAAAGAAAAGAAAAAGAAATGTAGATAGTTTTTTTGGGGGGGTTAGATTCTATGAATTGTGGGTATAAGATGTCAATTTGGTCAGTTTGACTGTGTTCACAATGGTTAGTGTTCTGCTTTAAGAATATCTGCTACTCTAAAGGTAAAAGTGCAGTGGTTGGAATCCATAATGCTTAGAGCTGGCACACTCTGACATAGACTGACAATGCTCCTGCTACAGGGCACATCACTCTGTACTCTATGTGACACCTCTTTAGCCCTGAAACATTCTTATTGTTTATTTGTGTCTAATCCATGGAAGAGGGGGGAAACCCTCACATCAAAAAGAACAAACCTTAGATGCACACATCATTTTGGTCTCCAGGGGAATTTTAAAGTGCTAATGGGAAATGAGGTAGCAGGCTGAGGAGATAAAGGTATTCAGTTATATCAAGTTCTGTGTGTGTATCTCACACACAATCATAAAGGTAGGTTAAAACTGGAAGTGAAGGTCTCATAAAGATGGACAGAAGTATTACTGTTTTGTGAGAAAACTTTGTGATGTATATTATTCATCTGTGGGTGCAGTTCTTATGGAGATATGAGAAGAAATAGCATATGTATGTCAGGAAACTTCAATTTGAGATATATTAGTATGTGATAGTTAGCAAAGATAATTCATGGAAAAATGAAGGGATCAATCCTACAGAATCCTGCTTGCAGGAATGAGGTAGTGGGGAAAATCCATTCACTAGTTGAACTATGAAGTAAATAGAATGAATGAAAAACTGGGATGGTGGGAAAAGTACTACTTGTTTGTCTTAGTTATTAAATTGTTTCTTGTATGAAATAGAAAAAAACTAATATGTATAGACCTAATTCCCCACTGTCCCTCAGGACGTGTCTGTCTTTAAATTAGAAAACTTGAATTTTATTCTTTGTTGGCACAGGTGAGAACCACATTTGAGGAAACAGAGAGAAGAGAATCCCTTAGAAGCGATCCTTTTCCATGTTTGTCTCTTCAGGTTTGATGTCTACATGGTAGAATTATTTATTCTTCAATCCAGTAGTATGAGAGCTTGAGAAATGTGTAATGTGGGGACAGTTTGCTATAGTCCTTCTCCAAAGCTCAGCTGAGCTTCATTTCCCCTCCCTAGGAACTCTCTTCCCTGCTGAGGAGAAAAATTGAAGGAAATGCTTGTGTTTCTTGAATTACTTTGGGTTACAATAATTTGCCGCTTTCTAAAAAAGAAAGATTTTGCTCTGCATGTTGGGATTTTATTACGTCTATTTATCATAATCACAAAGCTATTAGAAAAGGAAACATTTTCTTTTTTTAGCACTGCGGTTTTCAGGAGGAAAGATAATTTCCTATTTAGTAAATTATAATTTTATTTTTTTTTTGGCATAACATTTCTCTCAGTCTTACTACTCTGCTAGTCCCCAAACATGGCAGGACTGATGCAACTTGAGTGAGATTACGGCTTACTGAAAGGCATTTCAATGCTCACAAAGCTGGACTGACTGAGATGGAAAGAATCCTCTGTAGAAAACCTACTCTTCCTCTCTGATCCAAAACAGGATCCACTTCACTTCAACAGTCTCTTAGGGAGCATATTAAACCATTTGTGTATCTTTTGATTAATTACTGATAGCATACATCTTCCTTATGCATTCAGTAAACACATGCAATCTCTGCACAGCTTTTGTTGCTATTCAAGGAGTGACTTGCAGCTGGATGGAGGAAACTCTGAAGAATACTCCTGAGCTCCAGGGGATCTACCAAGACAAGGCCAGTCTGAGAAGCTTCACATTGAAACTTTTCAGGGTATTCAAGTCTCGTAGTAGGTACAAGTGGTTAGTGCATTTAGAACCATCATACAATATGATATTGTAAGGAATAATGTTAAGTGCTAACCTGGATGTATTTAACACACAAATATACTTTAACACAACATCATTTTTTGTATTTTTTTCTCTGCAATAAGGCTCTACTAAAGTCTGGTTTGGGGGGTAATAGCCAGGTCTCTCCTGTGGCACAAATTTTTCTAAGCTCTTCAGCTAAAAGTTATGGGTTTTTTGCTCCTACTATGGTTCTTGAGAGGCTATTCACTAACTCTTCTATGTTTAGAAAGGATCAGCCTGAACTCTTTGCCAGTTTTAATCTATTTTTTTATCTCAATATTATTGTTTATGGTAAGTTTTTTCATTCATACATGTTTATAGACAGCTATAATTTCTATTTTCAGTCTTTGAATCATCTAGCTTCATGAAGAATATGTAATATATTCTGTTAGAATGGGCTCGACCAATCTTCTTGGTCGAGAATAATTTGGCTTCAGGGATGGCACTTCTACAGAACTATAGACAGAGATAGAAACTGAGAACTGCTCACTTTAAATCTGTTGTATTATCTGGTATAGTTTGAGCCAAATTCACAGAAGACCTTTGCAGAAAAAGCAGTGGTACTGGAACCGCAACAAAAACCTGATACAATCAACAAATCTCCACTGTGAGATCTTTAGCAAAGGGTTTTGTTCTATCATGCCAGTGGTGAGCTGACCAGTCCTCAATGCAAACTGGCTATTGGTAGTGGGACAAGGGAACTTCAGGAAACAACTGTTCCACTCTTGTCTGTAGCAAAATTCCTGGTAGAAACAAAAAGAACATGCTGATACTAATGGTAATGATACTTGTTTTGGCACCCAGCTCAAAGACAGCTCTAGATCACAGGTTGAAAATGGCATAAATTCATGCTATCTATTTCTGGTCTGGAAAAGCTTTATTCCTTCCATAAAGATGTTTTACAGCCTCACTATGTAGTATCACTCTGTCCAGACATTTTTTTGATAGAGATTTTGGAGAGGACTGATTGTAGGCTTCCTACAATGATAAAGGGGTGGGAAGGAGTTTCAGAAGGCAGCTGGCTGGCTCAGTGCATGTGGAAATGATTACTTTAATGGTGCTTTTATTTTATAGAATTATTAACGATGTTGGGGGGAGGCTAGATGCCTTGGAAAGGCGTCCTTTTAAATTATCGTAAATGTAAATGAAGAAATTAAATAAATCCATATATTTGTCATCTCCCTTACCAGATCAGATAGCACCACAGTAGACAAAGCCACACCAATTACAGCTTAGACACACGATCAAGTTGCTGCTACTTAACTGCTATCATGCCTGAACTGAGTTGTGGTATAAGCTGTAACCACAGCTCCACCCCCAGTAACTCATACCTTCATCACATACATGGTGTGGGCCTGCAGGCAGAAGAATGAAGGTCCAACCTGACTGTAGAATGATAGCTTTTCCCTGAAGCCTCTTCCTGCTGCAGCTCTGCCTGAGCATCCTGCACCTGAGTCTCTCCTGGCTCTGCTACCTGCTCATGTACTGGCTCAGTAATAACCACTGAGTTGCTGCAGTTCTGACAAGACAAGAAGCAGGTTAAACTCACATATTTCTTAAACTATGTCATACTACCTCAAAATGCAGTGCAGGTACTGTCCAAGATTTTTGGGTATGTGGGTATATTCTCCAGGTAACAGGACAAGGGATTAAGGAGTATCCTGCATTGGTAATACTTTAGCTTGGACTTCCACGTGCTCTGAAATTCTCTCCTTTCCAGCTCTGTCCTATACTTCTGAGCCTAGCAAGGGATGCTGTGTTGGAGAAAGCTCTGCAGGCCAAATTTCCATGCCACAGTCTTTGGACAAGAATAGGTCTTGTCAAACAGAAGAAGGAAGTGGTCTTCAATGTACAATCAAAGTGCATTTTTATGCCTAAACCAGTATGTGACTTCAAGTTTTAGTGCTATAAATCAAAAGGAAAATAAAAAAGGGAGAAGAAACATTTAGGTTGAAGGTAAAGCATTCATTAGTTCAACAATCACTGAAATAAAAAAAAAAATCATATGCTAGTCAAATCAATTTTTATTGCTGAAATAAGACCAGATTATAAATCCCAAAAAAATATTCACCCCAAATGTACTTTAACTGGGATTACATCATCACCAGACACTGTTGTTTGGAAAAATGTTCTTTTAAAAAAAATTATGCCAATGTACATTCACTGACCAACAGTTTTAATCCAGAAACTCTTTCCATTTACACAGACACAATTTCTTTTTTAAAGTGGAGATCAAAAATGAAAAAGGATAAAGAATTTTTCTTAGTCACACAATAAACAAATGGAAAAAAAAAAGGCAGCTTTTTTCTGACTTTTCTGTTTTCTGACCTATGGTTCTTTTTCTGTTCAGACATAAGTTTTTTCCCAATATGCACATCTCCTCTCATCTATATTCATCCTGCAGAGATGAAGATGACCTCAACGACTAGAAGATAATAAGAAAGTTTGCTTCAACACACGTTAATCCATTCTTCACTTGAAAGGATTTCTTTGACTCTTTTGTGCTTTGACTCTGAAGCACAAAGCCACAGTCAGCAGCAATCCCCTTTACCTGGTACAGGAGCATCCAGTTTTTCATTTCAACCCTTGGCAGATCTGTGTTAGAACTGCAGAACTGCCAATGGAAAATAAGCAGAGCTGGCCATGTGAAAACATCTCAAAACCATTCCTACCCCTCCAACTTTGCAATAGAACATCAAATCTCATTGTCCAAACCCAGCAAAGCAGCAAAACTGTTGTTGAGCAGGAAGAGGTATGAAGGGGACTTCACTTGCCCAGCTGGGCTAAAGGACTTTCTACAGTGGAACAATAAATTTATCTTCTTTGCTTTTCAGGGCTAGATCAAGGTTGATTCTAGGAGAATGAAGAACTGCCCACCTTAGAAGATGATCATGTTCAAGACCATCTCAGGAACCTGAAGGTCACAAGCCCATGGGACCTGATGAAATAGAATCATAGAATTATAGAATCAACCATGTTGGAAAAGACCTCCGAGATCATGAAGTCCAACCCTTGATCCAACATTGCCATGGTTACTAGACCATGGCACTAAGTGCCACATCCGGTCTCATCTTAAAAACCTCCAGGGATGGTGAATCCACCACCTCACTGAGCAGCCCATTCCAATGTCTTATTACTCTCTCTGTAAAATATTTCTTCCTAATATCCAACCTAAACTTCCCCTGGCAGAGCTTAAAATCATGCCCTCTTGTCCTATGGCTGGTTGCCTGGGAGAAGAGACCAACCCCCACCTGGCTACAACCTCCTTTCAGGGAGTTGTAGAGAGTGATGAGGTCTCCTCTGAGCCTCCTTTTCTCCAGGCTGAACAGCCCCAGCTCC
>NW_021938895.1:7269732-7326270 GCF_001715985.3 Manacus vitellinus
AGGTTGGTCAGACAGGACCTGCCCTTCCTAAACCCATGCTGGCTGGGTCTGATCCCTTGTCCATCCTGTAGCTGTTGTGTGATTGCACTTAGGATGATCTGCTCTATAACCTGACCTGTCAGCCTGAGGTCAGGCTGACAGGCCTGTAGTTTCCCAGGTCCTCCTTGCAGACCTTTTTGTGGGTGGCCATGACATTCACCAACTTCCAATCATCTGGGACCTCCCCAGTGAGCCAGGGCTGTTGGTAAATGATGGAGAGCAGCTTGGTGAGCACTTCCACCAGCTCCCTCATCACCCTAGGATGGATCCCATCTGGTCCCATAGACTTGTGAGGATCCAAGTGGCTCAGCAGGTTGCTGTTTCCTCCTGGATTACAGGGGGGCTATTTGGCTTCCTGTCTCTGTCTACCAGTTCCAGAAGCTACTTGTCCTGAGGACAACCTGTTTTACTGTTGAAAACTGAGGCAAAGAGAGATGCATCCATGGGTCCTGAGGGAACTATCATATTTGAGAAGTTGTGGAAGTTCAATAAAGTTCCCACTGACTGGAAAAGGGGAAGCATATCCAACCTTTTTACAAAGGGAAAAAGAATTGAGTAACTACAGGGCTACTCACTATTTTGGTACTCGATGGCTGGTAAGATCATGGAGCAGATCTTCCTGGAAACTGTGGTAAGACACATGGAAAATAAAGAGGTGATTGGTGACAGCCAACACAGCTTCACTCACTAAGGGCAAATTGTGCCTGACAGATTTGGTGGTCTTCTGTGACAGGTTATAGAGTTGGTGAATAAAGGAAAAGTAAAAAATTACATCTACCAGGACTTGTGCAAAGCATTTGACACTGTTCTGCACGACATTCTTGTCTCTAGACTGAAGACATGCATTTGACAGATGGAACACCTGGATAAGGTCCTGGATAAGGAACTGGCTGCATGGTTACACTCAAAGAGTTGTGGTGAATGTCTCAATGTCCAAATGGAGACTAGTGACGAGTGTTGTTCCAGAGGACAGGTGCCATTTAATGTCTTTGTTGGCACCCTCAGCCAGTTTGCTAACAACACCAGGATATGTGGTGGAGTCAACACACTGGAGGTAAGGGATGTCTTCCAGAGAGATCTTGACAGGCTTGAGAGATGTGTCTGTGTAAAGCTCATGAAGTTCAACAAGGCCAAGCAAAAGGTCTTGCACCTGGATTGGCGCAATTCAAAGCACAAGTACAGGCTGGGTAGAGAATGGATTGAGAGTAACCCTGAGGAGAAGGATTTTAGGATGCTGCTTGATCAGAAGCTCAACATGACTTGGCAATGTGAGCTTGCAGTCCAGAAAGCCAACTGTGTCCTTGTCTGCATCCAGAGAAGTGTAGCCTGAAGGTTGACGGAGGTGATTCTGTCACTCTACTCCGCTATTGTGAGAGCCCACCCAGAGTACTGTATCCTGTTCTGGTGTCCAGCATAAGAAAGACATGGACCTGCTGGAGCAAGTTCAGAGGAAACTGTAAAGATGATCAGAAGGCTGGATCATGAAGACAGGATGAGAGAGTTGGGGCTGTTCAGCTTGGAGAACAGAAGGCCCCAGGAAGAGTTTCTATCACCTTCCAGTATCTAAAAAGGGAACTACAAGAAAGATAGATATAGACTTTTTTAGCACAGCCTGTAGTGATAAGACAAGTGGTAATGATTTTAAGCTGAAGTAGGGTCAATTTAGATTAAATATGCAGAAGTTGTTTTTTTACAGTGAGGCTGATGAAACACTGAAATATGTCGCTCAGAGAAGTGGTAGATGCTCCATCTCTGGAAGTGTTTAAGGCTGGGTTGGATGGTACTTTGAGCAAGCTGGTCTAGTGGAAGGTGCCCCTGCAGGGGGTTTGTAACTAGATGAACTTTGAAGTCCCTTCCAACCTAGAGCATTCCATGATTTTTATAGCACAGAAAGTGTTGACTGGGTAATCTGTGTGCACTGTGATGTCTCAGAAACCAGGACACAAAGCAAGATAACCCAGAATGTATTAAATTATGTTTGCCTATATTTTATTTTTCTATGTGTTTCTGTGGGGCTTTCTCAGGCTATCCTGATATGTTTGTTTGGCCATACTGGTTTCAGTTCTTTATCACCATGGCAGTGAAGCAAAAGCCCCTTTCAATTATTAGGCTTTTATTAGTATGAAGTGCAATAAAGTATTTCACTATTGCAAAGAATATAAATCAAAAGACAATTCCATATCCACTTTTGCTGCTAAGTTACTACAGCAAAATATTTCAGAAATAAGTTCTGAGATAAATGAAATTATGTACTTGATTAAAAGTTGAGTTAATTGGAAATTTAGTGAGAATAGCAATTCCAGGTGTACCAGAATACATTTAAAAGTTGCTTCATTTTCACCATAAATGAAAGTGATTCTATAAGCTGTACCAGTTTCAAGTTATTTGCTAGAGGAGTAATCTTAAATGGAGAGATGCTGTGTCTCATGAGAGGAGGGGAGGAAAAGGAAGAAGTGAAAAAAAAAAGAAAAAAAGAAGGGAATGATGAGAAGGGTGAGAAGATTTATTGAATTGCCTCAAGAGTTGCAGTTTGTCTCTCTGAGCCTTTGTTGTGTGAGTTCTTAGCAAAACTGGTGAGGCAGAAAGTAAGATAATATATAGTAGAGCTTCAGTGGACAAACTCATCAAGCTTCCACAACTGATTAATCTTATTTTTATCTCTGCCTTAGAAAGATCTGTTTTAAACATCCAGGATGTCTCTTGTCCTTTTGCTTGGCAAAACTTCCACTTTAAACCCTGAAATATCTTGAAGTGCCAGTATAACTTTGAATCATATTGTGCATTTTCATTGTATTACAGATCTCTGTTGTTTGTACTTAATGATGTGCTTTAAAATGTTGTCAATTGCCTGAAGGAACTTGCAAGGACTAGTTTAGAAAAGTCAATATTAAATATATTTCTTCATTATATTTGATACTGAGACCATGAATAATGACTTACCCTAGATTTCGTTAACCAATTACCATAATATTTACTGGCAATGACTCCATGAAACTTGTTGCTATAGTGACTTAATCTTGGGCTTAGTCCAGGTCCCAGAGGAGGTGTTCATTATCACAAAAGCCACTGCTGGAGCAAGCATCTGTAGCTGCAGTCTTGGAAGAGTGGGACCAGGGACTGCACAGGCTGCGTTTCTAAACTACTATCTCACCCATTCAGGGCACTTGAGACTAGTGGTAAGGCTGCATCTCCTTGTAATCAGCCTGTGTTGGAAATCTTTCAATTTCTCTGTGCTTTCTACAGATGGTAAAAATTTCTCACTGCTCCCACTAGTCAACAGAACCACCAAGAGAGAAGAAACCCATCTGCAAAACCTGAGCTGGAGAGAAATATCCCAACCACCGTGTTCTTTTGCCTGTCTTTTCTTGAATCACTCTGAGATTTATCATTTGACATTGTTTTATTGATTCTTTAAGACTAAGTAGACAGAAATATTTGGGGTTTTTTTCTTCCTCAGAAAATTTCCAATAAGCTTCCCTTAAAAGTAGAACTGGAATAGTATTTTTTCCCCCTATTTGCCAGACCTGGAGAAAGACTGATAGGTGTACTTGGGGATCTGACAAAGGTCTTCCACAAACATGTGAGGAACCACTTGCTCCATTTCTGGCCCAAGCCAGGTCCTCCTAGATGGAGGCACACAATGCTGTAGCTGACCCCTCCAGCCCTGAACCTTCATTCCAGCAGCATGCCTGGACTTGCTAGTCAACTAAACTGTCTCTGCGCAGCCATCCTGAGGTGGGGAATAAGGAATTCATTGTTTCAGTTTTTCCATGTAAAAATAAATCACCTGTTATTTTAACAAAATGCCCTGTTCTCTGAGAGACATGTTGATTTTATGACGTGGGACTTTCCAACAGAAAAGTTGACTGATTGACTGACTCCCAGATTTACAAGTCTGCATGAGAAAAAGGCCACCGCATTCCAGCTGTAACGCATGCCTCATGTGTATACGAGGGACGTAATTGCCAAATTTCACCCAAATAAAGTTGGTTTGACACCATTATTTCCTTCTTGCTACCAGCCTGCAGGTGTTTGAAGGAAGACTTAGCATTCAATTCAGGTTGAGAAGTCCTAGAGACTGGCACCAAGGATAATTGCAGGAGCCAGTAATCTGGACTACATGAGAAAATTGGCCAATCAAAGATCCTTTTCCTCATATTTTTCCTTATGTAGGACTTCCCTCCTCTCCAATATCCTGAGCAAGCACTTCAGGTCATCTTGATGTTTAAATAGTATTGTCCTACAAGTGTAACATGATGTAATATAAGTGTTAGCATGATCCTGGATTTTTTACTTGATGTTATGTAATCTAGAAGATTTGGACTGTGCTGGAAATATTCCTTCTCATGAGCAGAAGTGTTTGTTCTGGTTCCCTAGCTATAACCTAAACTTGGCTTCAAAGAGAGAAAGTTGACCTGCGTAGCTCTTAAGAGAGATTTCCAATTCACCCTGAAGACACTAAAAACAACTTGCAGTTGGCTTACAGTGACAACTTTAACATTCACTTATCAAGTGCAGCAATTTATTTTTACGCTGTTGCAAAATGGCTTGGGCCCAGCTAACTTCACTCGGAGGAACAAATTCTGCCACAGCCAGAAGGCACAAAATGTGCAACAATAATCCTTAAGGCAACACACTGTAATTTGCCTTCTTCTGTTTAATGCCATGTCAAACAGAAGGATTTCTACACATTTCAGATGGTGGCTGTGTTGTCTTCCCTTGGTTTGAGCTTAAAAGAAAAAAAAAATTGATTTACTTCGGAGAGCAGTGATAGATGAAGGATATGACATGCACTGAGCATGCCTAGTTCCTTGTTCATGCCAAAAAAATCCCAGAAGGATAAATCTCGTTTCCTGCCTTACTTCACAGAATTTAACTTTTTAAACAAGTCATGTTCTGTGGTTTGGATTCTGTGTTTATATCAGGGTTTGTTTCCAGGCTCATGGACAATAATAGTACATGGGTCTAAAAAATCTGAACATTTTCACGGGGAGAGAAATCTTGGTGATTTAATCTCGCTTTCACTCTTGTTATTTGCATTAATTCTTATAAACAACTCTTACAGATAAGTTCAATAAAAGCTGATATTTTCCAGGTATAAGCTGGAAAATATGTGAACTTGAGCTTTCATTTAATTCAAAATTATTTCCATGATTTCAGGCTATACTTATATATTCATACTGTAGAATTTATTTATTTTAGTAAATATGGAGCTGAAAATTAAGACTTAATTTTAAAAATATGTTCTGTCTTTAAACTGGCTTATGCATTTTATACATACATAGACATACATACATATGCAAAACCATTGTGATCTACTGATTATAGCTGGATCCAAGTTGAATTGGAAGCAGAACATGATTTCTATTGAACTCATTTGCCAGACAGTATTTAGAAGATTGTAATAACATATATTTCTTTCTGGATTTTCATTAATAGCAAAATCCTTTAAAAAAGAAAAAAGACACTTCCATGTGACTCAATTATATCTTTCAAGGACATGTAGTGTTATCCAAACATCTAGCATGCACAAATTTGAAAGGGCATGTGAATAGAATTTATACATATAAGAGAACAAATAAACGCACATACACAGACAAAGTTAAGCCAAGGTAAGATCAAACTTAAGACTTTACATGACATGCTAGGTTTAAAACTTTAATAATGCCCCAAATTGTGTCCATAACAAATACATAAAACTTCATTTGTATTCACAAAAACAGTTTTGCCTAATAGGCTATTGATATTCTGAACATGACCAGTTACATGTTAAAGGAGAGTAAAAAAAAAAAAAACCCAAAAAAACCAAAACGAAGACAAATGAAAAAAGTTGGTGCCACAGAATCTTTAAGCTTACTGGAAACCTGATAAATTAACTAGCTTCCGGTGCACTTGGGTTTGTCTGTAGCACTTTTTGTCTAACCCACATCTTTTTCAAACCTCAGCTAACTCTAAAGTGCACTTTTACCTACTCACATTCTGGGTTTTAGTGTGTTATAAAAATGAGTAATTTCTACCTACTTAACACATACCTCAACAAACTCAATATGCACGATAGTAATTCCTAGGTAGACAGATAGTTGAAAAAATATATATGTGTCTGTGTGTGTGTGTGTTTGTGTTGAAATATAAATATATATATATGTATATGCATGTATGCAAGTTTATATATGCCCATGAAAAATATGCAGAAGTGGTTATATGTTAGATTCTGTGAAAAAAAAAGCTTCATGAGCAACAGAGGGAAAAGTTCCCCTTGGTGCTTGGTTAAAGCTTAAGCAGAACAGCTGGTGTTTGTCCAAAGTGGCAGTTCTATGTGTTACTGTTTGCTTCTACTGAATGGTCTTCTTATCACTATTCTTTAAGAAGTAGCGTTTTAGTTTTGGGTTTTTTTTTCATGGCAGTATAATGTTTTACTCCTTCTTTTGAATGTAGGACTAAACTTGAAAATTTTAGGACATAGTAGTAAAATAAAGTGTACATGATGAATTTGTTCAATAAGATTCTTTTATGTTTCGACTTAACCAATCCGTAGGTGACTAGTTTCCAGAGCTCCAGCATTATTTCTTGACACTCAAAACAAACAGTAAATATCAATCTCTGCTTTAATGTTAATACTCTGATATACATCCATAAACTTTAGTTCTTCTGCTTTCTGTGCAAGGATGAATGACCTTTATGTAGGAACTCAAAAAGCAGTTCAAAGAGAAATTCCTTCAAAGAGGGATTCCTTCAAACTAATGCAGACATCATTCATTCTTTGGCCAAAGGAGGAGTAACATAAACAGATGCTTCCACAGTAGTGCTGAGGAGGAGGGGTGAAAGAAAAGGGAAAGAAGGAGACTGACATGCGATTCTCTTGCTTCATGTGGTGCCATGTGGCCCGTGTTACACAAGACCAAGATATGTGCACCTTGGACATCATCCATGTATGAATCAGGATGCTACTCAGCTGCTGCTCCAGCACACGAGACCATAGGAATAGGCATACTGTCTGCAACACTGGCTGTAAGGGACACCTAAAGAGTAGCAAAAGCAACCCTAAATACTCTCTCAAATTCCAACTATTTTTAGGGGATTTCCTGCATTTGACATGATTTATTGAGTCAATAATCCTCAGTGTATTTCTTTTCCACATTCTTGTCCAGTTTCCCTTTGAGCCCATGTGAGTTTTCGCATCTACATCATCCTTTGGGGACACATTTCATAGGTCTGCTGACTTGTGCACATGAATAACAAGCTTTTTTTGGAAGTTTCTGATTCTCTTTTCTTGGGATCTTCATGGCACAGCCTTGCAAGAGGTACTACCTAGCTCAAAGCGTCAGTAATGAATTTCCAACATGTGTGTTGGCCATGTTCTTGATTTAAATACCAAAATGCTTTCAGTGTCTCATGTTCTTATGACTAAGAAAGTGTATACTTGAGTTCAAGACATGGTGCTATCTTGAGGCTAAGGCAAGCTCAGGTTGATGAATCTCTGCACTTTTGGGATGCTTCCTGTCATGCTGAGATCACTTTTCCAGCTGAATCTAAACACCATTTGAATAACCTGTTTGCTGCTTAGGGTGTGAACAGTCTCATATGCACTTAGTGCCCAGAACACAGAGACTAGAAGTTGGCTGGGTAACCATGGCACTTGTAAATAAATAAAATGTGTGTCAATCATTAGTCCCATACAGTTCCCTCTAAAACAAAACAGTCTCTATAAATGGGTAATTCTCTGTAATTTCTCTCCTGGGGCCTTCTCTCCCTCGCAGCTTTCCTGAGAACATTGCCTACACAATCATAACACCAAGTTCTCAACCTGGTACCTCTTGCTGTCTTTATATCTTGTTGCCTTAACTGCTTTTGTAGTCAAATACAAATAATCCAATTTGTTATGCTTTCCCCTCATTGTCCTTAAATTCTCTTTCTACTGTAAATGAACCCTCAGATATCCTTCTCTTTGTTTCTGTGCCAAAAGTATTTGATAAATAAATACTTTTCTAGTATCTTAAATTTCTTAAAATTCTAGTATCTTAAATAATAGCCCTAAATATTTAGTGGAGTTCTTGGAATGGTTTTACATTTAATTACTCTTGCTGTATCAGTTTCCTGGATGCTTTTCTTTTGACTCATCTAATGAATATGAGTCTCTTCGTAATGTTTACCTGAGAAGCGGGTATCTCCTGAAGGTCTGCCAGGTTTTATGTGAATTCTTTTATTTGCACACCCTTCTGATGTACTGAAGAAGGTTTTGGAAGTACATTTTTCATTTAAACTTGAGGATTATGCCCCAGGAATTCACCATGGCACAGATAATCTATCATGAGAAAAGGAATGTTTCAGGTACTTGTGCAATTTTAACTGGACATATTTTTTTTTTTTTTTATAACTGGAGCAAGATTATCTTTACAACTGCATCTGCAGGAGTTTATAAGTCTCTTTATAACCTTCCTCCCTATGTACTCAACTGTCTCCTGCAAAGCTCCATCACTGATCACCGAGTGTTCTCTTCTTCAGCTGCAGGCTTATGAGTCTCTTCTTGAAAGCTATAAGGAATATCTTCAGTTCCTGAAACACTGAATCTTGCCCAAACATATGAAACTACAGGAAGCAGTGAAGGAAAAGGTAGTTTTCATATCTGAACCCCACCCGTATAATCATGTCTGGCTCTGGTGCCCACAACACAAGCAAGGCTTGGACCTTTTGGAATGAGTCCAGAGGAGACCCCCTAAGCTGATCACAGGGCTGGAGCACCTCTCCTGTGAAGATAGGCTGGGAATTAGGGCTATTTGGTCTAGAGAAGAGAAGGTTCCTGGGAGACTTTATAGCACCTTCTAATACCCTACGGGGCTATGAGAGAGCTGGTGAGGGACTTTTCTCAAGGGCATGAAGTGATAGGAGAAGGAGGAGTGGCCTTAAGCTGAAGGAGGGTAGGTTTAGATCAGATATTAGGAAGACCTTTACTGGAAGGATAGTGGGGCACTGGAACAGCTTGCATAGAGAGATTGTAGACTCCCTTTCCCTGGAAGTGTTCAAAGCCAGGCTAGATAGGTCTCCCAGTAACCTGGTCTAGTGGAAGGTGCCCCTGCCCATGGCAGGGGTTTGGAACCTAGATGATCTTTAAGGTTTCTTCCAATCCAAACCATTCTGTGATTCTATGATTCTATATTAAAAATGTGCTCTCATTCTCTATATACTTAACACCCTTTATAGTGGAATTCAATCTAACTTTAGCTATACAACTTTGACCAAATTTTTAGCCATTATGTGCCCTCCAAATTAGTAACTTAAATACAACTAGTGATTGCTCCGAGCCACTCAAATTTCAGCAGCTACACTATTAACTTTCTGGGTTGATTTTTCAACAAGGACAATCAGCACATTTCAGAACAATTTCTAGTACAACTCAGGACTTAGAAGGAACTCTTCCAGAAGGTATTCTGTAGAGTAAAGTAATTTAATAGTGTGGATGAAGCTGGCCTTGACATTTGACTTGGAGGTAAGAGAGTAACCCTTGGCATATTTATTTTACTAAAACTATTCAAGATTAGGGAAACACTGCTTCTGAAATAACAAGTTCCCTACCTTGCCAGAGGAAACAGTTTCTTGATAAGTGCTTTAAAAAGCCTCTAGAGGAAGGCACTATATTCCTAACTGAAGTATTTGGGATAAGATACCATCTTCACTGACTGCTTTGGGACAGAAGTCTGTCAATAGGAGAGAACAGTAATGACATAATACTTCTGCAATGGTTACCATATGGAGAGTCACATATGGACTTTTATATAATTATAAAAGTGACATAATTATACTCCTTAGAAAGAAAGAAGAAAGAAAATGAAGCGTAAGAAGAATCTGTAGCTCTCAGAAAGGCCCTGTTCCTGTCAGAGGCACAACTCACTCCTGCATCCTATGACTCAGTCTCTCTTCTCCCACTCAGGCACTGTGTAATGAAATCAGGCAAATTCAGGTTTAGGTTACATAGAAAACAAGCTAATATTTCTTTTGGATGGTGACTCTTTCCCCTTTAGCTTCTACTTATCACATAATGTGACAGGGCATGGATTAACAACTTGTTGAATCCAATCATGCAGTCACAGAAAATGGAACTGAAACAGGTTTTTGAGAGGTCATGTGGTACTTTGCATTGCCTCAAGACACAACTGGCTCTGCTAAGGACATTGTGGACAGCTGTTAAAAAATCAGCTGTTTTAAAGACTTGTAATAATGGTAATTCCACACTCTCCTTAAGCAAGTTGTTCCAGTCCTTCACTATCTGTACTAATGGAATGTTTCTCCTCGTATTTAACTTCAGTCAACTTTGCAGCAAAGTAAGCCCATTAATTTTTGTCCTATCCCCTTCTGGCACAGAGAAAAGATTCCTTTCTTCTCTGCAGAAGACTGTATTAGGTTTGAATACAATTAGTATGCTTCCTTCTCAAATCTTTTTTTTTTCTGGGTTAGGCATGCTCAGTGCTTTCAATTTTTTCAGAAATGGTCATGGTTTCTAGCTTTTCTGCATGTGTGGCTACTCATGGGATTACACAGACTGGATGAGCTCCCAAAACCAAGCGACTGCGTACTGCCAAGAACAGGGAAGAGGACATGGCCACATTATTGGGGAAAAGGTAAAGAAGAGCAGTGAAGCCTTTTATAATAGCATAGACTAAAATTTACTTAACCATCTTGAAACTTAAATGAGAAAAGCAAGTGACAGCAACAGTAACAGGGGAAAATTGCTTTGAATTAAAAAGGAAGAAAAAGTTGAGTTTTTACACATTTCCTTCAGCACGACAATATATTAATTAGTGTGAATAGGTAGAAATGTCTTTTTTCAGGTGAAAACTTACTACGTTTGTCAGCTTTTCCTTGCACTTTACACTGCAGTTACAGTGTTACTCCAAACACTGATAGAAATGGAGTCATCTAGGTAATGCACACAATCCTGAAGAGCTCAGCACTGGAAGATCACCCAAACTCACACATTAGATATTCCTTCAGCTTACTTCCTTGCAAACCAGATAAATTTTAGGATATCTGCTTAAAGCCTTGGTTAAAATTCCTTGTCTTTTTGGCTTGGTCTCTTTGGACCAGATTTTATGAAGACTTCTTTGAGAATCTGGGAGAGCAGTTACTTGGAAGTGAGTAAGTGTGTAACTAAGTAAGTTTTTGGGGTATCTCTAACTGCATAATGAAATACAGGACTGTTTATTCCTCTAATGTTGTCTGTTACACACCCACAAAATTATAGGTAGTGATTCTGAAGTTTTCCATTTTGAAAATATGTATGTAAAACAGCTTGGACCAAGAATCTTTGACTGTAATTGTATTAGTGAAGTGGACAGGATCAGGGCAGTGGCCCAAAAACTGTTATCCATATGGTTAAATTGTTAATCTATTCCCTGGTGCCCTTTTGGCCCATGTCAAATAGCACTATCTGTCTGGGAACTAGCACATGCCAAGGACCATTCCCAGGGGGAGGTTTGGATGCAGCCACCCTGTTCTGTAATGTAAAAGAATTTATTAGTGTGGCTGTGGCCAGGTCATGTAATTTGGCTTTCAGGCCAACAAATTGGCCTAGATACTGTTTTTCCTTGTTACCCTCTGTTCAAATAGCCTTGGTGTAACAGTTTGAGGGGAACAGGTAATTTTTTAAATTCTTGTGTCTAATGTTTTTCATTTTTAGAATTCTTAAAATACTCCTTATGTATTAAGCTTCATAACTATGAAGTTTAAAAACAAATGTTTCTGGTAAGTAAAGTTTTTGACAGTATTAAATAAAATCAAGACCTTTATCCAATAATGACTTCTTGATTCTCACTGGAAATACCTTGTTAACACAGACTGTGAAACCATAACTGTCTATTAAAAACAAATTTTAATTTGTATTGCAATGCAAACCACCATCAAGTATGTAAGGTAGGACTTGTGCTGAATATCAAGGGTTTTGGGCTTTACTCACTTCAGGCATTCAACTTCCTTTTTATCATGCTACACTTTCTGGTAACTGCAGGTAGAATGAAAGAGTTAACTAAAGAAAAAATTTGTGCAACAAAAGTTTGTTTATATCATTTTCAGTCCTGGCCCCCGAATGCAAACGAGTATTAGCAGTTTATAATTACAGTGTTAACATTTTCTGTTTCTAAAGTAAGCTAAACATTTAGGAAAGCTGTATTGCAACACATCTTTGTTGTCTTCAATGAACAAGAGAGTTTTGTGTAGCTATGATACACTAGGTTTCTAAATTTTTCTGTTCTTGCAAGTATAGAATTTATGTAAATTTTCATTGATTCTCTCTCACTTTTCCTTAAAACAAAAACAAAAAACAAACAAACAAACAAACAGGTCTGGGAGTTTTTTGTAATTTTTTTTCCTGTGTTGTTGTTAAATGTTGCATAAACAAATTAGTATAGTCTGGTAACTTCAATGTTCACAAAATGAAAAGCCATTGAATATACCAGGATTTAATTTTTTGAAAGTGTACTCCAGACATTCAGACGTAGTTAAATAAAAGTTTATTTTTCCTTCTATTTGAGAACATTTTCATCCATGGCAGTTAGCCTGATCCCTACTGGGAAAACAGAGACCTAATTTTGTCCTCCTTAATACAAACAGAATTCCCAGTGACTTCATCGGGAGTTCTGCCTGAACCAGGAGCACAGAAGGCAGCCTATAAACTTTCAAGAATATCCCTCTGCTTTCCTGTGGCCTAATATAATCTCTGTAGCTTACCAAGTACTTAATACTGTAGTTCTGCATCAAAGTGATTTGCAAATTATCATAACCTAATGCAGTAAATTTTGACTTTTGGTAGAGATCAAAATTTTGTAGAAAGAGAACATAATTAAAAATTTCACATGAACTATGTGGTTCTACAGTCTTCTGTATTGGGTTGACAGCTCTGAACATTAGTTCTATATCAATGAAAATACCCTCCCCTTTCCCATGACTTTACTACTAACAAATTCATTTGGTAACCAAAAATGAATATCTTGGATTCAGTGAACAATAAATATAGCATAGAAAAACAAACTATTTCCAAGAATGTATTTTCTCTGAGGTTAAGATACATTATACTATTCTACATTATTGAGCTAGTTAGTGCTTGGAGAGAAAAAAAAACAGAGGAGAAATCTGAATGGGAAAGCCAACATTGGCAGGAACACTGCTGCTGGTTTTAAGGAATGAAAAACAGAAGTTAAAAAAATAGAGACAAGAAAGAGATCAGAAAACTTGTTTTTCAAATATGTATCAGACGAAGGGTAGATTATAGTAGAGAAGTTTAAAAACAGAAGTTAAAAAAGAAAGGGTAAAAAAATGGGCGCTGTCTTTTTTTTAAAGATGGAGTGCAACTGGAAACAGCATGCAGCCAAAGGTCAGGGTCAAGAGTAATAGAAACCTGGCACTATGTGCTAGTTTATCTTCTGCACAATGAACTCCTGCCAAACCATATACACAATGTCATACAGCAGGGAAAAGTGTCTGATGCATCTCCAGAGTATTTATGAGGGCTTCTGTTTTGAAGATAGTTTCTTAGGTAACAGAATAATAACATAATGGGACTATTTCTCATTTATCAGGGACCTTCTTTTTTTCTTTCTTTTTGGCTTATTCTGCAAATTAAACCACGATAACTGTTTCCCCCCTTCTAGACTCCCTCTCCCAGTATTAAGAGAATGGGGGGGTTTCTTTTATTTTTCAGATTTGCGTTAAGAGAAGGTTTTAGATGGTGGTGGTATAAGAGCCGATTCAAATAAGACTGTGTCTTGCTCAGCACCTTGGGAAATAAATAGTTCAGTTGGAATGATATGCATTTGCAACATTTAAAGAAGATCCTGACTAAGTTGTTGCTTCTCGGACTGTGTGCCTTCCTGTCTCTCATATAGTGCTGTGCGTTATGCTTTGTTTCTTTTAGGCCTGGTAGTATATTTATACTCTGCTTGCAAATCCTTCCCCCTTCAGCCTACAGTCAGAGCACAATCTAGTAGTTTGTTTTCCTACAGTTATCCTAATTTCACAAATGTATAAATATTCCAAAATTAGTTTTAGAAAATGGTTTATGTAAAGCATATCACATATTTTTTAACCAAAAACTTTGCAGATGTATAGCATGAAATGCAAGAAAACAATATGTCAGATTCTGATACAGCACTACGAGCAAAATGTCTTCATTAAAGGAACATGGATTAAACTTACAGCAGCTGCTCTGTAATATTTATATTCCAAATTCTCATGAACTTTTATTAGGGGACAAGTGAGATCACATTAACTGCAGCAAAAAAAAATCCACATATTCACTTACCTCAGAGTAGCCTATGCCTAATTTTCTAGCTCTCATCTGGCTTCCCTCCAAGTGAATTATTCATGTGGCTGTGAACATTGCTGAACAAGTAAGGTAGCACACAAGATGAGATACTGCCTATTTCAAAGCTTTGACTTCAATAGAAGCATCAACTGTGTTTAATTTTTTATAAACATTTGTAAGAAAAATATAGGTACAGGCCTGGTTCACTCTGGTAAATGAACTATTTCAGTGAAATCAGTTGCCTACACAGAGCAGAATCTTCCTCAGAGACCTCCATGAAAACTATTAGAATGGAAAAGGTGCTCCCTCTGGTCCAAAAAGTCCAGCTGATTTTCCAGGAATGTGTTTCAAGCTACAAAAAGATTAGAAAATAAATAAACTTTAAGAAGTCAATACAGAATATAGGGTTCAACATTATGCATTAGAATCATAGAATTATAGAATCAACCATGTTGGAAAAGACCTCCGAGATCATGAAGTCCAACCCTTGATCCAACACCACCATGGTTACTAGACCATGACACTAAGTGCCACATCCAGTCTCATCTTAAAAACCTCCAGGGATGGTGAATCCACCACCTCACTGGGCAGACCATTCCAATGCTTGAATACTCTCTGTAAAATATTTCTTCCTAATAATCAACCTAAACCTCCTCTCACACAGCTTAAGACCATGCCCTCTTGTCCTACTGCTGGTTACCTGGGAGAAGAGACTAACCCCCTACCTGGCTACAACCTCCTGTCAGGGAGTTGTAGAGAGTGATGAGGTCTCCCCTGAGCCTCCTCTTCTCCAGGCTGAACAACCCCAGCTCCCTCAGCCTCTCCTCACAGGACTTGTGTTCAAGTCCCTTCACCAGCCTCGTTGCTCTTCTCCGGACCTGCTCCAGCACCTCAATATCCTTCCTGAACTGAGGGGCCCGGAACTGGTGAAGTAGCTTTGTAGTATAGGAGAGTCATAGCACAAAGCAACAGAGTTGAATCCAATGACAGAAGAAACCGTGCTGTTGTTACAGAGTTACCTTGGGCGAACAAGTTTGGCTCCTCTCCCTTAGTCAGACTCCAGAATAGTGCTGCGGCTAGTGAAAGTGGCATCAAAGCAGAGAACTGACTGTAAAGCAGTGACATGTAGCACTACCTTAAGAGTACAGCTTAAGACCCTAAGAGTTTGTCTTGAGCTCATTTTCCTGGACATACTGACTTTCGGCACCAAGCTGACCCTGGAGGGACTGTGACTCCCAGTGCTGCTCAAGGCTTTATCAAACTCTATCAAACAATGTATGAGTTCTTAATTTCAGAGAACCACTCAAAGGTCATAATTGACACAGTAGGTCAGATCCTGCAAAACCATCTGCAGCTGCATAAACCCCAGGACTAATCTTGCAGAGCTTTGGGCTGTTTATAGTTCAGATTGCTAGAAAGTAGCATTGAATTCTGAGGGGTGTTATTGGTATCTGAGCACACAGCACAGAAAAGAGTAAGCACAGATCCAATACCAGGCAGTAGTGCTGCCTGCACCAACAAAAATGATAATTTTATCCCTGTTTATCCCTCTGCAAATCCCTGTTTATCCCTCTTCAAGTTAAACATCAGGTATAACACAGTTTTTAGCAGCACTTACTGAGAGGCTGCGGAGGACAGCGCTTCTTTCAAGTGACATTCATCTACTTGCATCTAGACCTCTTTTGAAAGAAGATATTTTCAGATGCATAGTCTTCTTGCTAATATACTTTTTCCCTATTTCAAGATTTTCTGACCTTTTGTAGTGTTCTGCTAAATATTATGCCTCTTAAATGTAAATAATCTTCTTTCAGAAGAAAGGTAATCAACTCTCCTTCCAGCACATATTTTCTAGGTGAAAGGCTACAGTGGAAAAGCAATGATTCTTGCTTTAAAACAATCTTACTCAGTTTCTAGGCTTGTAAACAGAAGTGCTGAACTCCTATGTCTTCTTGCATATCCAAACCCATCACTTGAGAGCCTCAGACAGAACTCAGGACCCACACTAAGTTCTTCTCAGAATCTCAGACCCATCATTTTTGAGATTACTTTAAAATGTAGGAAATTCAACTTTCTTTGCTTGAAAGTGAAGCTGAGCTGTATTGCTGGTGGAATATGAAGCAAAATTAAATTGAAATGTTACTGGCTTTGTATGCAAACCAAAATAAAGTGTTTCTTTGGCCAGGGAGAGCTAGTGCTGAGTAGCAGTGAGGGTTAATCATGCTAGCTGTTGCAAAAGTCTGTATCCAAAATGTGCACAGAGTAATGCTGGCTCTAATTATTACACTGTATGGAGAGATCAGTCAACTTTATTCCTTGCAATTCACTAACTTTTCTTTTGTGTAAACTTGGCACAGAAAGGCTTTTGCTATTGAACTAAATAAAACCCTCAGCACATGGCCATGACCCAAGGGGACACTTTATCATTTGTATATAGAGAGACATTTGATTATGGTTTAATTATACAATATGCTGCTATTTATTTTCAATCAGTCTGCAAACTCCATAATTGTGGATTATTTACTGATGAGCTACTTACAATCCATTATTCTATTATGTTAATGTATTCAAATCAAAAAACATACAAATGTTTTATAACCTAGTTTAAATCTGTTGATCTTTTATTGGTCTTCCAGAAGAAAGATATGTGGACACTGACTATTTGGTAAATCAGAGTTACACAACACTGAAAACAAGCTTTGTTTTGTTTCATTTTTTCTGTTTCTAGAAAATGTATAATTTATCATAGCATTATTATTTGCTACTGTACTTATGGTTGTCATCTTCTCTGGATGGTATTTAATCAATTGCAGAAATCAAACAAATAAGATAGTGGACAACATTTCCTGAAGTCTCAGGGGGATTTTCCAATCATAAAAGTTCTTCATAACTACCTCTTTGGACTCCCAGTTTTAAAATTATAAATTACAGCTTTCCCTTTCTTTCATTTCTCTACCCAGGTTCTCCTCAACCCTAGAGGGAATTACTTAGAATGTTTGGATTTGAGCCAAAATCAGAGGTTTTCTTGAGTTCTAGCAGGACTCAAACTGCACTTTTCATCATCTCCTGTGGAGGTACCTCAGCCAAGAGGTTACAGACACTTCTGAAGTGGCATTTTACTGCTATGCAAAGATTTTAATCAATCTATAGGTCACAGAGAAAAGGCTAGAGTAGTTCAATACTCTGAGGTTAAAGGCCTTCGTGAAGAGGCTGAAGTTGCAGCCCTTGCATGCAAAAGGTTACGGACCTACTCCGAAACATCTCAGAGGAAATCTGAATTATATCCCAGATAACTCCATAACTTTCAGTTTTGCTACGGAAAAGGGGGACAGGGAAGTAAGAAATAGTGATCTAATTTTTAATTGTTTTGCCAGAAAGGACTGATTTGTTGCACCATGAAATATTAGCAGAGGCACCAGACTCCAATGTTTAAGTAAAAGGAAGAGCCAAAGATGCGAAGCAAGATGGGTGCTGAATATGCATCTAGAAGCATATTTTGATTTTCGTGTCATGGACAAAATTTCTTGCTTATGCACCCCCTTTCCTGAGCCCCATTTGAGATCTTTGACAAGTACACTAAGGATATGTCAGTGTATTTGAACTTGTCAAACTGTTTCCCTTATATTTTTTTAAATCTGTTTCACTTGATTTTGCAAGTTCCTGTGTCTGCAGACACCCAAGTCTCCTTAAATCTCAAAAGGTCACTTTCTCTTCAGAAATACCTACCAGTCAGTTACTTATTATTGACTTGACAGTAGTTCACACTGGCAGTGACACACAACCAGGACTCCAGGTTCTCCAGTGGGCAAGGACTGTGAAGAGCCAACATTACTTTCATTCATGTTTCTGAAGGGCAATTGGTAACTTTCAGGGTAGTTTCCAACAAAATCTCTTTAAAATGTCAGCCAGTTGAAAAAGATAGAAATTACAGGTGAAACTTTTCAGGTAAGAAAAGAGGAGACCCAAGCCAACAATTGCCTCTCTAGCCACCTTCTGTTTTATGGCTCCTCAGAGGATTCCCCTGTAATGTAGGCTGTAGGATCAGATGTAAGATTTATATAGCAAATTAACCACATAAGTATGACAAAATAAATCACTACTTTAATACAGTAATAAAACATTATATTAAGGCTTCAATATAAATGGTTTGTACAGAGATTAGTAATTGAATACTAGATATTAGAAACATATTATATACTTTAGTAATATTTGTTATGGATGGTTACAAGCATATTAGTAGGTGTTATTGATCTCTCCATTCTATAATAACCTCTAATAAATAATTTACCCTTTACTAAAAGGTTATTACTCAAGTATCAACTCTTTAGACATTATTTATAGATATTCCAAAATGCTAAGCATGATGACTATGTCAGATTTAATAAACCATTGCTGTAGTTTTTCTGCCATTAGGTTTGCTGAAATGATTTCATCAACATCTGTACAACCTTTTAAGATATTTTTAGTTTTAGAAGATGTACTGTGCATATGAAAATAAAAATAGTTAAAATAATGATACCAATATTCAAAGACATTGAAATCAAGGAATGCAGAATTAAAGTATCCATTGCATTTAGACTCTTTCTCAAACTAAAAATCTGGGTCAAACAGATTCTCACATTGCCAACTTGCTTTGGAAGGGAAAAAAGCAGTGGATTTTGACTTTTCTACACTAGTTTTGTTCTCACCAGGATGCACAAAGTAGAACTAACTGGTCATGATGGGTGTGGGCATTAGGGTAACAGCCCGTAAATGTCCAATGTGCTTCAAGAGCACCGAGGCACATCTCTCCTGTTCTGCCTGCAGTATCTTCATAGTGAACAGACGTTCTGAAAGCAAAAATAACTGATGGTCTGGAGACCAGAAAGGTGAGAAAATGTAATAGAATTTCTGCATGGAGTGATGTGTTAACTTCATGTGTCATTTTGTTTCCTACATATGCAGGAAATGTGTATACATATACATACATAATTTATCATCTTTTAATATTTTTTGATAATTTTTAATGTTTTTCATATCACGAATGAAAAAACAGAATATTTTTTTTACCCCTTAAAAGTAAGGTTTGTGTTAAGGAAAACCAAAGATGTCAACTGTCTTAAACGAGGATCTATTTGGTTACTGAAGTATGATCAGGACTCTTATTCAGGTGTTAATACTTTCAGGATCTTAATATGAACTTATTACTATTCAGTTTGTTTTTCTTGATATTCCAGTTTTTCACACCATCTTATTTTGTGAGAATTCATAATGAAAGTATGTTTTAGGCCTCAGAGATACAAAGGACATCTCAAAAAAAGGTATCCTGAAATGCATACTGAGACTTTTTGCATGGCTTTTTCAGGTAGTCATCCTCCAGGATACTTTTCATCCTTCAAAAATTGATTAGTTTCCCTTCTGCAGTAATTCCTATCACTCCTCATTTTCAGGAAGCAATTTCAGAAATCTTAGAATAGGTAATGAAATTTTAGATTTCAACAAGCATTTGAGATTAATTCCATTACTTAAACTACTTTTCTTTTGAACTTTTAAACTAAGTACATTTCTAAAAAGTATCATTAAAAGATGTCTTGCAGGTGATGTTGATTCCTTTGCTGACTAAATGCAAAATTAATATATTTGAAAGTATATTTCTATGGATATATTTTTGTCATTTCTTCATCCTTTTAATTAATATTTGCACTATTCTTTCAATTCCTAAGGTAACATTTTATCATTATTATTGTTTCATTCTCCTTAATAAAGTATCGTTTATGCTTTATCTTTCTATTTCTTGGTGTCTTTTACTCTATATTTCCCAAACACCTAATTTCCATTTTAATCACATACTTTGGTTTTTGTGACCATTTAAAGACTGAATTTTCCACTCAAATACCCCCTTTATGCATCGTGTCACTGATGCCCTGCATGTAACAGATCTCGATGTGGCCCTCTGCGTTTTTGGGTTATATCTTGGCCATTAATCTTTCTTTACTGTGGTATGTTTAACAAACTGTTAAAAATAATGGCAGCTGGCAATGAAAAAGTGTGGTGCCCTTTAAAAGGCATTGTTTGAACTGATATTTAAAGATTTCTAATTCTCTGGGGTCAGGAAAGTAACGTTTTCATGTTTTTACAAGTCATTCTGCAGCAGGTTTTATATTGTCCAGAAATGATGTTTAAAATTTCAATAGCTTCTGGTTCTCTGTGCCACATCACCTTGCAATTGCCCCCAAATTGTTTCTGAATCACGTTTCCTCTGGCAAGGAGTGGTAGCCCTCATTTTGTATTATATTGTACAATGTACAGTGCTCTCACCCCACTCATAACAATGTTAATGTCAGAATGAAAAATGATAAAGCATAAATTAAATAGCAACCATATGTTTTCTGTAATATATCTTCTTTTGTTTTTTGACCCAGGTAAACAATTTCCCTATATCTCTTATTCAGATCTGCATTTTCTTCCTCCCAATTTGCCTCATGAACATCAGATTGCAGGCATCTTGCCTGTGTCCAGACAGCTGAGCTTGAACTTCATTTAATACAAAGTGATGGTGCTTCATTGCTGCTAAACAAGCTTCTTATTTTAACCAGCGAGCTTGTGAAGTAATGTATCTTCCATCAAAGGTCATTTTAGCGCTTTACAAACAAACTTAAGCTTCCAGTCTATGTTATAACAAAGAACAGTGAATCTTTCCACAGGATTATTCTAGTAAACCCTTGGTAAATTATTCGAACAAATAAATGTTGCAAAATTCTACTGTTGGACTCCCCACACTCCTCCTCCCCAGCCTTTGCCAGCAAGCGGAAGGCGCTCTGGATATATCACATTCTATACAGAGGAGGCCATCCAAAAGCTACAGAAATCATTACAATAAAATACAAGCCACTAGTTTCCTCTGGTGCAAAAGGGAGACTGTATATGGGCCAAGGACCTCTCCACGTGTGGATCTTTGGTACGTAACAGCCTAGCCCAGCTGATGTGTGAATTACCAAAAAATTTCCAGGATACATTCTTATTCTTTTCCTTGAGAGATCATTTCTGAATTGCAGAGACCCTTCTCTTTGGTGCTCAGGGACTATTACAGCAATGGGTCACTGGCAGCAGAGGCAGAGAGGAGAACCAACATGTGCATGGAGCAGAGGGTGACATTCTCCATGCAGCTTTAACAGCAGCAGTGAGCACTTTGCGGGGCTCTGAGCACTGTTAGGGTGCTCAGCACGTTTTGGGTTGTGTGTATTCTCACCTCCATGCTGATGGAGCATCCCTGGCAGATGCTCTGTCCTGGTCTCACTTGGCCTCCAAAACCCACCCTCCCAGCTCTCCCCGTGGATCCATCCTGCCTGTTTCACATTGACATTTAATCAAATTTCCAGGAAAGAACAAAAATCTTACAAAATCTTGTGCCTAGCTCATAATACTTTCCCCCCCATCTGTCCTGTGTATCATTTTCAGTACCTGTTTTGCTCACCTACTTCTCTTGCTCATCAGTCAGGGTACCTTCTCCTGCCATCTCCTCTATGTGACAGAGATTTTTTTACAGGAGTGTGGTGATGGATCAAAAAACACAACCAGACTTAGTGTCACCAATGGTGTCACTGCATAACTGAAATGCATGCAGTGGCAATTTACCGAGAAGCAGGACATACTTCCCAGCAGAAAACTGGATCGTTTATATTGGCTCTGGTGAGCTGGCTGTGCTAGTTCTGTTCTGTTGGCTCTGATGCACAGGCTTGTCCAGTTAGGTGAAAAAAGAGGATAAGATTCATCAGAAAAATGGTTAATCATTTTGTCTGTCTGTCCTGAAGAATAAGAAATAGAGTCAGAAAAGGAGAACATTTTTAGCAAAATGTCTTCTAGAGATGTTTAATTTTCACCTTTTATTACAGGTAGAATTTAGAGAAATAGCCTGGTTTTTATGCTTGACTTTCAGATACTTAAAAGTATCCATCCTGTGTTCTGAGTGGCAGCCTGTGAAATATAGCAGATATTAATATTATTTTTTCCCGTATGATTTTCCAATAATTATAACTACATAACTACATAGCCCTGAAGTGATGCTAAACTTTTGGTTTCAGCATTTTATTGTTAATGCATATTTTTCAGAACTATAGTGTTTTTATATGGATCAGATATTTTTTATCTGAAAATCGGTTTTTGAATATACTGAACAATAATCTGCATGACTTTCCTGTTAATTATATATCAATGGTTAAGACTGTAAGAAAAACTAAAAAACTTGACTGACTAATGACTAAAGTCAACATTCTTTGTTTTTGGCTGTGGATGCCAGGTAAGAGGTCTTAATTCTTTAACAATTATCTGAGAAATAATAGGTTAGATAGTGCAAGAATAATGAAGAGAAAGAGTTGTATAACAATCCTATATTAAATGTCATATACTCAGCAGGTTAGGCTGATTAGATCTAGTGACAATATTTTGTAAGACTTGCATAGGAAAGCAAAACCTTTCACAGGAAAGTAAAACCTTTCATACATTCTTTTTCTGATTTTTTTTCTTTCCCCTGGGAGAAAAAGCTTTGACTCAAGTCTGGAAATGTATTTGAAAGACCTGCACATATGATAGTAAAGACTGTTCCGATATATAAGACTGTTCTGATATATGCACTTCAAATTCTAATCTAGATTTGAAAGGCCATTTGGACCTGAAGTTATAATTCTACCTATAAAGACAAAAATTTCAGGGAGAGTGTTATTCAATTTGGCTGGAAATATGAAAGCGACATGGAAAAACAATAGGTACCAAGTTCCCTCTGGTTTTACTGAGTAACTCTGTGAAGTTCTTGGAAAGTTCTGTCCTCTCTAACCTGGAACTGGAATTTGGCAAGGCAAAGTTTGGCATGTTGGAAGATGTTTTAATTCTTAAAACAGATTGAGATAGCTATTTCCCTGATGCAACCCTGCCTGTTTGCAAATAAACTAGCCTACTATGTGCTGAGCTTGGGAATACTCAATAAGAAGACAGGATTTGATTAATTGTCATTTTTTCTTCCCCTTTCTGGGAATCCTTCAGTCAACTCTCCAAACAGAAAGAGATCTTCCTTTCACGCACATGATCCTATTCCTTCTGGGATTCCCTCAATTTACTGTTCCCTTCTGAATAATCTGAATTTTTTTATCTCCTTGAATTATTTTACAAAAGAAAAATTAAAAAAAACTCCATTGTCAGTATAAGTGAATCTCAACTCCGAGTTTGGAAAATCAACCCCCTTTGGGTGATATGTCCAGTTTCTACTCCAAACTTACACACAGCCTCGTCTGCACAGAGGTACTCAGTACCTCAGCAACTCCTTCCAAAAAGCAACTCTGATAGCTTTAGCAACTCAATGAATGCAAAGAAGCTATTGCACACACCAGTGAGGTTTAAATCAACTTCTCAAGTTAGGAAGGGAAGTTTGTGGCCCTTGCTTTCTGCTTCATCTTACCAGAAGACATCCCTCATTTTGGGATAAGACCCAAATGGGTCATAAGACCGTCTGCGTGAAATTCAGCCAGAAACAAGTTTACTCCATGTGACATAGAGTAAACTTCAGGAAGGTAAGCACCTGAGGTCTTTCTGAGCCATCCCTCTGTGATCAATACACCACCATGGTACAGCACTGAATTAGGTAGAGAGAACTTGAATCCTGGGAAAGGCTTAGGTGCTTGAGATCATCACTGTGTCTCAGTTCATAACCAGGCCTCATTTTCCAAGGCACAGTCGCCGACTGTAGAAAGCTGGTCCTTGCGCTTCAGTCTGTGTCAGATAAAGAATCTTCAAAGTACATTTCACAGCATGTTATAAAATGGCATAGAATACACTGAGGACATGGGGCATCTGTCCTCATCTTCCTGCAGACAAATTCTAAAAATCACATACTGCAATGCCCCAAAAGCTTCCAGTTTGTCCTTCTACTTCTTATGTGAACTCTGAGGTTTTTGCTACTTGAACCTATTTTTATAATAACATTCACAAAGACTCACTCTCTGTTCACAGATAGCCAGGAAACAGAGTTTCGAGACTGTGGCTTAAATATTCAGGCAAGGGCTAGACAGAAGCACAGGGGAACCCACTACCTTTTTTTCCAGTCTTTGGATACCCTCTGTGTCTTTGTCTTGCTGGAAGATGAAGCTGTGAGGCCTGTCTAGTGCTGCCAGGATAAGATTATTCCATGCCTTAAGTTAAACACGTAAGCGTTTGAAGGATGGAGGTCATCATTCCTAAAACTTTAATAAACTTTACAGTAGAAATAAGTTTCCCTTAACCCCATTTATTTAAACAATCCATATTGTTTTATATAGAGGAAACTATCCAATGCAAATACAGCTAAATATTTTAATGGTTTACACATTCATTTTAGAAAGTTTTCTTTTAATTTGTTAACTTTTGTTCTTTTGAACCAGCTCAACCTACTTATTTAATCCCTTGAGCTTTCAAGGGACAGCTTGCAGAAAGTTATATACACAAATATAACAAACATTTCAAATAAAGCACAATGCATAAAGCAGAGAAAGGGAAAAATTTGACAACAGCTGCTAGATTTAACACTAATAGTTTTGAAAGATTTTGGCTTAAAGGTTAAGAGTATCTTATGACAATAAGCAGACTTTGTATATAATGTCAACAGCCCTGTTGCAACATGTCCAGTTTTAATTTATTCTTGTTCGCTTGCATAAGACAAATAATATAATTATGTATGTCTGGTTCATGACATTCAAGTTGGAAAAAAATCAAATAAATCATGTTTTTTTAAGAATAGCAACTTCTAAAGCCGTTGGCCTACGTCCCTTATTAACATTAGAGAAATTTTTGCCTGAAAGTGATAACCTGAAAGCTTGCAAGTATTTATTTATTTTGATCAGATTTCATCTTTTTTGAGCCTTTTTGCTTCCGAATATGTTAGTGGTAACTTGTATCCTCCTTAGTCTTTCTTTTCTTTTTCAATTTATGTCCAAAGAACATTGCAAATGATATCAATTGCCTCACTAGCAAAAAAATTAAGGCTCTAAGGACTGCACTCATCAAATTTTGAGGCTCAGTTTGGACCAGTTAGGTATGCTGACAATTTGGAAATATTTTTATTCCCTGCATATATTATTCTTATAATGGAAAAATAGCACAAGGGATATTAAAACTATATATTAATCACACATTATAGTATATACCACATTTCAGTGTTTCCTAAGACCGGTCATTAACCAGTAAAACTGTTTATTTACATATATGTATTAAAGAAGAAGAAAAAAGTACTTTTTTAAATCATGTTCTTAGTTGGTAATGAGTAGCATCACATTAATCCTCTCTGTAAGCTCTTTACATGAGACGTAAAGTTCACATCACATGATTTTAGATGTCTGGTGCAACACAGATGATTAGTATAAACTAATTATGTAAGCTTCTATTAATCTTATATTATGGACAATTATGCACTTCTAGAGGATGATGCACACATCTGTCTTCGGGAAAGTTGGAAGAGCCTATATCTTTCCTTTAACTCTGAAGAAAATCCAGCATGTGGTTTACTTTAGATGTATAATGTCTAGGAAGCTTTAAGTAGGTGAAGTGAAACCCTCTCCAGGTGGAGATTTGTACTTTTAATATATGGTTCCATATCTACTTTGAATAAAAACAGCAATACATTTTAATGGTTTCAAATAATGCTTTTCAGATTTTAATAGTGTGAATTAGTGTTTAGGTTTTTTCATATGTATTTGTTTTACACAGGACTACTCTGGCTTCAGTGAAAAATTTCCTGAATTAGAGTAGATTAAATGAAATCAAAATCTCAGTAAGGGTAAGATGAGATAGTATTAAGATGGATGGCAAAAATAACATCTAATGTAGAATGCATAGGCTTAGCATGAAATGTGCATGGAGAGCTTGGAAAGTACACTAGTGACATGTATCTGTGTAATGGTTCCAAAGCATTTTCTTTTGGATGATATTAAGACTTTATAAAACAAACATATGCTCATGCTAATACTGTTTTGAAGTAAATGTATTAATGCAAAAATGTCCAAACAAATGTGCCAGATTTCCTCAGGGTTTAACTCCCACAGCAGCAAAAGAAGTGCTCCAGAATGTTTGAACCACTTTCCATGGGAGTATTTTTACCATGCCAAGATCAAAACACACGGTGCTGTTGTGGCAGAGCAGAAGCCTCCACAACACACATATTGCTGTTGCATCCCAGAGGGGGAAGAGTCCAGGTGCCCTTCTTCTTGACTATAAGATAAAGAGAACCAGCATGGGTTTGCTGGGAAGGGAATTGTAAGAAATGTGTAAGAGGGGCAGAGACCATGAAAACTTTCTAATTAATGAGAAGAGAACAACAGAGAAGTTAATTCATGCCTTTATTAGGCACACATATGTGTTTGCAGGCACGTCAGTGTACTGGTCACTGTGTTGAATAGAAACACATCAGCCTCAGCACAGGGGGTAAGGCAGGATCCCCCATCACATTTACCAGCATGGACATAGGATCTACAGGTTCTCCAACCCCAGAGACTTGCATCGTGTCAGATAAAACCAACCACATCTTTACTCTCAAAAATAGGAAGACCTGTGACCAGACACAAGGCGATAATATCACTGTGGCCAGTTTTGTTTCTTCATATATTTCACAACAGTTATGCAAATGCCATTTGGTGAAGTAAAATGTTTTTAATAAATAGACTTCTTTCTTGTTTTTTTACTGGTTCAATCATCAGACTTTCCCACAAGATCCAAATTTATCACTAGGAAAAATGCTGGTGAATCTGGACTGGCCAGGCCAAGCAGGCAGCATACCAACCCCTGAGGATGATCCATTGATGCTTAGAAGGTTAAGCCAGAGTTTAGTAGACAGAGGACTGAATCGAGCACTTATTAACCAGATGATCTTGTTACTCCTATAAAAAGCCTTGGATAAAATTGTACGTTTAAAACTCTTTATCTGCTATATATGCCAGACTTGGATTTACTAGAGGGGAGAGACAAGAAATAGAAGAGGAAATGCTAAGGGAACTTTAACCGCTCCCATTACTACCCATTAGTTCAGCACATAAAATTGCAGTCCCTGCTGCAACCCCCAGGTCACTGCCTCTCCTTCCATATTGGGCCTTTGTTCACTGCCCAAATAATTCCAATACTATCCAAAAAAAGTTTGCATGTATATATATCAGGTGGAGTTCATGGCTTGTGTGAGTATATATACACACATACATACGCACACACACATGCATAAATATATATTCTTATATAAATCCACACAGACGACATTATTTGTCCTAATAAATAATTTGTATTTCTTACTACTTTTTCATCCTTTTCTTAGGCAAAATGTTAAATTACTGTTTTTTCTTTCTTACTTTCTTTATAGGGGTCATCGCATTGTTCAGTCGCTTTAAATCCTGAGTCAGGAACATGTCATGGAGTTATAAAACAGTACCGTTGATGGAGCAGCCTACCACTGATAGGAGAGCTATTGATTGCAGATCTACTTTTAGATTGGATTTGTGCTCTGCAGTCCTTTTACTTGGTCATAAAATATAAGTGGGGTTTACAAAAAAATAGCAGTTCACTTAGGAAGTCTCTTAACAGGTTTTTGGAGCTTAAATGTACATTCCTTTAAGTACCTGTTAATTACTTTACTGTGATGATACGCACCTGTACAATGTCAGACTGCCCACAGAGCCCATTGTTAACCTGCCCGTCAGCCGTTTACTGCCCCTGATTCACAGTCAAGGGGTCTAGGATTATTGTCTACTGGGAATTATGTTTTACTAGTACAATAGTGTGCTGGAGATGTCTTAATGGCTGCTCAAGTGAGATTGTTATAATGCCCACATTGTTGCTCTAGCCAGCACACAGCCCAATTGCTTTTTAAGTTATGGCATAAGCAAACTCCAGATCATCTGCACTTAAATCACATGCACATATCTGATATGTTGATGTGGTAACTGGTAGCAATGTATACAATACTTTTAACCTCCAATTTGGTGGGTATTTGGGATCATATTATATGAAGTGTGCGTGTATGCTTCAGGCTTTGGGGCTACAGCAAGCTTTGCTGATTTTAAATGTCATCATAAATTTTACCTTGAACAACTTAGCTCATGTGTTGCTTTCCCCTTGATAAACCAGAGAATAAAGAGTATATGCGGGTTGCATTAAAACTCATGTACATCACCTGCATGGCCCAGTTCATGAGTTTGCTAGAAAAGTGTTTAGATGTGTAAAAATGGAGGGTACAGACACCACTCCTTAAACTTCTCTTACTTTTAGTCAACTACCCCTGCACTACTGTGCGCAGGTGGACACACACAGAGACAGATAAATGTACATGTAGTCACATAGGTATGCTGTACCACAGAAAAATAGCATAGGAAGACTGTAGAAACTTCAGTTTCTAACATGTTCTGCTGGTTCCTTCCCCCCACCAGCACCCTGCTTGAGCTCATGGTCTCAGTTCTCCCAGGAACAGCTGGAGCAAATACATACTTGTCTCCCAATTCACTGCCAATGTGTCTGTGGCACTTAGATGAGGCCTTGAGCAACATTATTTATTTTCAAAATCACAAACATCAAGCTAAACTATCTTGATTTCTTTTTCTTCTTTTATTTTTGTTTGTTGGGGGGACTTTTGTGCCTTTTTTTTTTTTGATGGTGTGCAGGCATTGACACACTCAAGTAGATGTAGAAAGCATCTAAAGAATTTCTAATGGGTTTGGAGTCTGTAAAGTTTCCTGGCAACACTTGTAACTTAAGCTGATTGGAAATATTGGATATTTCCCACAGAAAAAGCAAAACAAGCTTCCCCAAACATAACAGAAACAAGAACACATACACCACTCCCCCACCTCAAATTTTCCACTGAAAAGATGAAAAATATAAAAACTTTGATTAATCATTCCAGTTTCCTTCTCAACAACAACAAAAAAAATCAATTTATCTGCAGATCCTTTTCTAGTCAAAAACCCCATCAGTAATGTCTCCCCCCAGTTTTCGGTTCTAAGCAAATTTGAAGGAAAATGTTTTAACTAATTCCATTGCAATGTACAGAGCTTGATGGGAGGAAAATGTTGAATACTTTAAGGCATCTGATCTAACCTGGTACTATATAAATAGTACTCTTCTACATTAAATGAATTTGTATTCCAATAATATTGATGCAAATATTACCTCCTTCAGTTAGCATATTGTCACTGTAACGGTGCCCTTCGCAGCTTTCCCTTTTGTCAAAAACACAGAACTGGAATTTTTAACAGATGGTATTTTCACTGCTTTGAAATTTTTACAGAGAATGAACTAAACACATCGACTTTGTCAGGGGGAGACAGGTGGTGCAGAGAAACAAGGAGGGAAGGCAGAAAGAAGAGATTTTCATAAGTGCTCAATGTGGACTTTTCCCCCATGTTAAAAATAAAAATTTAAACCTAGTTTTCAATGGGATCAAAATAAGAGCAACTCTGAGCACTTTGGAAAAAAAAATCACGCTCCTCAATGTTATTAATATGAGTCATAATTAGAGATGGAACATTTGATCCAAACCCCAATTAACTTCAGGGGAAATTTGGATCCAAACTTTATGGCTTGAATTTATTTGCATGCTGAGCCAAGACAGAACTCCTGACCCAGTACTGTGCAATCCCTCCCCCACTAACAAATCCTTTGGGGAATTAAAGATGCATATCTGGTTCAAGATCTGACATTTGTGGTTTGGAGCTTGTTTGACAGTATATCTTACACATAAAGAACACTTTCCACCTCAAAATGCCATTTGTGCTTTAAAATATGCATTTGTATGGGAAGCTGATTCTTAGGAAGAATCAGTGAAGCCAAATGATCTGCTTTCTTCAGCATATTTGTAATGAAGATGAAAATGCTCACAGATTACCAAAGTTCTCGAAGCTTTGTCTTTCAAGTTAGACAGTTCTTTATGGAGCACTGGGTGCATTTTCCAGTTCACAAAATGATCCTGAGGATGTGACTCTCTTTCTTGCTCATGTGGAATCACACTGGTTTCAGATTAAGCAAGTCATTTCCCACCCTGAAGACATGTGGGTAAATTAGGTCACACAGAGACATGGAAAATGTACCTTCTAATCCAAGACTTTGGAAGACCATGTGCTGTTTTGTTGGTGGCATCTGACAGTGAGATGTCCAATGAGGTTTAAAAGGAGTCTCCGTTGGTCATATACTGAAATCTTTATTCTTAGATAAGTAAAATGAACTTTAACACTGCAAGGACTCTGGAATGCATTAAAAAACATTTTTTCCCACAAGGTGAAATAACTAAAACAAACAAAAACTGTGACTTTAAACATAATTGAATGTTATCCAATTTTATGTAGCTCTAGGTCAGATAGACTATGACCTGATACCTTTTTTCTCTCACCCTATCTAACAATCTTGTTCAAAATTACCACAAAATATTGTCTTTAGGAAGGCAATCATTAATTATTTATAAGCATTATTTTACTGAAAGAGTTTAAGCTGTTTACTTGAGTTATAAACTCCATGGAGAGTTATGTAAATCTTTTTTTTCACCTTTATAATCAGTGAATGATCCATTAATCACAAAGCATATACAAATATTTAAGAGGTAGCATCACTCACAGGATAAAACATTTTTCTCCAGAATTTCTTTTCTTCTTAGTCCAGCCGTACAATTTGGGGTGAGTCACTTCTCACTCTGCATGCCTCAATTTCCCGTGTTGCAACTTGTCATGTGTCTTTCTTATGGAGACTCATGTGCTCTGTGGATACCTATTTACACAGAGGAGTTGTGCTTTCAAGTTTGTGAAAGCAAACTCAGAGTCTAGGACAGAACATGAAAGTGATAGTAGGACCCGTCTTTGGTACCAGCAGAGGAAACACTTGAATTTTTATCTACAGCAGGACTACAGACTGAAAAAGCAGTAATATTCCAAAGGACTGATCTGACAATGATGACATTACCAAAGCAATGCAAAGGAGGACTATGGGTCAATATTCAGAAGAGCGCATGGCATATGCTCTTGGTCCATAACTAAATGAATTGTACATTGCAATGTTATACTGCACAAGGGCAAACAGGAATCCTCCAGCTGTGCAGCAGGACAAGAAGATAATTCAGGCAGAGCAACAGAGACGCAGGGGTGTGCTGAAGTAGTCCTGTGTAATGCAGCTTGGAACTACTTCAGCACACAGGCAATTAGTCTGGGTCTGCCCGCAGTGAAAGATGTGGGCATACCCTCAGCTCCCTGCAGCCAGATTTCCACCAGTAACATTTAAGGACCTATAAATTCATATTCATTTCTAATTTTTCCAAAGATTGGCAAATATTTTGAGTTGTGTCCAGCTCTTCTTACTTTCACAACTCATCTAGCTTCAAGGACTCTGGGCAGTAGGCTTTTATAGCTTTATTATGTGTCTAGTCTACGTTATGATGCAAGAAAGCAACCAGAACATTAGTCCCTCTGAATCTCTCCATAGCTCTTAGGCTGTACCCGGTTTGCTACATGAGACAGGACTAATTCACTGATTGTAAAAAGGCTTCCTATAGATTTTGGCTTAATTTGGGAATCTAGGCATAGGTAGAAAAGTAAATACTTGCTATAATTGCAACGCATTGATTTAGTGCTTTCTGGGAAACTGTGCAGTATTGCAGCAGTAACAGAGTTACTTCGTGATTGTGTGTGCATAGATATATGTATAGGTGTGTATATATATATGTACACATATGTACACATGTGTGTATATATATATATGAAAGTAAGTTAAATATTTCAGATTGACAACATTGTAGCAGAAAAAAAAAATTGGCCCCATGTGAGTATAGGATTTTTTCCTTTTTCTTTTTTTTCACAAAATGCATTTTATCATGGGTGATAGAATTTTTTGCATCATGAATATTTTATACCAGACTTTAGCCAAAGCCATGATATATCCCAGAAATTAACTTAAGTAGATCTGGTTCTCATTATTCTCTGATGTTCATTGATTTATTTGCTTTCTCAAACAAAGAATTTTAGTCCCCAAACTTTCTATCTGCTTAGCTTATTCCTAACCCTTCAGGGAGGTGTGGAGTGGGGAATTTTTTTCTTGGGAAAGTGTAGAGTGGAATAATTCTTTTTTCATGCTATTTAACCAACTTTTATTATTTACAACAGCATAAATTAAAATATTTTCCATTCATATAAGTAGAATTTAGACCATCTTGTCTACTCTTATATTTGTATTTAAAGGTCTTAATGGTCTGATGAGAAGAAAAAGACCAAAAATGCAAAGGAGAAATGTATTACTCTGAAACAGAATTTTACATATTTGTTAGCTATATACAACTAACTGCAACTCATTCTCTTCCCTCCTCCAATTTCAATCCCGACCTAGCATCTGAGTAACTCTGAAAACATCTGAACCCATCAGGCACACCACATTTGGACCTGGATGCTCTCTAGGCACCTGCAGTTCTACATTGTGTGCATGCCCAGATCTACCCAGGCCTTAATGGGATCCAGAAAGTCAGCTGCATGGTGCCAAATTTCCCTAAAGGGCTTAATCCCATAAACATGACTAAAGCCTAGTTTATATGTTGTAGTAGGACCAGGCCTCTCACAAACTGTAATTTTTTTCTGTTATCCTTTAAAACAGCTTTCTGGAGAAGAAGGTGGTGTTCACTGGCTTTTGCAAAGTGGTCAGCTTAGCAGCAAATTTACCTGTGAGGTATTTAAACCAGAGTACAATTTCTCCACAGCTTGAGGGGAACTTAACCCCAGCTCCTCATGCCCTGCAGCGGTCTCAATCCAGCATGTAATAGTGTGTTAATAAACACTATCCTGCTTACTACTCCACCAGAAGCTGTGCTACAGAACCATAAAAACAGAAAAGTTACTGGGCCAAACAAGGAGCAACTGATGCCCCTTGATAATTCATGCATTTAGCATACATTTTGGTCATGGTAAAGTGACTGGAAGTAAAACCAAATATTCAGAAGTCATATTTTTTCTTGTCAATCCCTTCTAGTCTCTATTTGTAGCAAGAATAGTATGAGCTCAGATTCAAAAGAAAATCGGTAAACTATTGTATAAGTCAATGGTAATAAAAATTACCTGTTTTTCTACTGTCCAAGAAGAGAGACTCAAACCTTAGTCTCAAAATTTCTACTACTTTACCTTTGTCTGCATGGAAGAGCTTCATCTTTTTCTACTGCTCTTAGAAAAAATCATACATATGCGTGTCCACAGGAAGCAGTCAGTCTACCAATGGGGAGAAGCATCTTCACAACAATGTGACTAGTGCTTAAACTATGAGAAGCAGAGGAGGCTTAGACAGTGCCATGAAACAAGAAACAGCCCACTGAAGCTTACAAATGAAACAGGAGGTGCAGTTGCCATGTAGTGACTTATTCGACTCCTCTGGCAGAGTTCACTCCAATAACTAACACAGTGTGGGACAGGGATGTCTTTTGAAATGCCAGATATGCACAGCTCCTCCCAAATTCCCTAAAAACAAAAAAGAAAGAAGACCCTAAAATGGCAGGATGTTTTTCTTTGGGTTCAGCTTGTCTTGAGCTATTTAAATTCAATGTAAGATCTTTAAAATTAAATAAAGATAAAATAACCATTTGAATTGGACTTTTGCAGGATTTTATTTAACTCAGAGGACTGGTATTAAGATCTAGGACTGATGAGCATGTTTTTAAATCAAATAAAGGACTACAGTGACAGAAACTATAATTTGGTATGAATTCAGTGAAACTAGACAGCTATGCTAAGCAACAATGCCCATTAATTTCAGTAGTTAGCAGCATTTAACCATGTCAGTGTTAGGTTTCTGCTTACAAACATGACTACACATTTCATCACTGGCCCATTAATGTCTTAGTTTTATATCTTGTCCTGGATAAAGAGATCCTTGCTAGAAGAAAGCACTAAAGTAGGTCAATGAGCTCCCCTGTCTACAGAAAACTGGCAAAAAGAAGCTGATCTGAACTTTGCTCTGTCCCTACCTCCACCAGCAAACATCTCACACTGCAGCTCTCTCCAGCCCTCTGGTTTGTATCATACAGTCCTTCATTTTAGCACATTACATCATAAACATCACCAATGTTAAACAAAAGATTTTATTACATGTTTTTAAAATAATGTTCTTCTCTGGAAAAAAATGCTCCATGAAATTCACCTGAGAATATAGATAAGATGTTGCCTTAGGTTGCCCATTTTAAAATCATTTAACCATTTTATGTTTAAAATTGTCTTAATTTTTATATTTTATCCTGCTTATGTTTGTCTAGAATTGTAGAAACATTTAGTTTGGAAAACACCTGCAAGATCATCGAGTTCAACAATTAACCCAACACTACTCAAGTCTACCACTAAACCATGTCCCTAAATGCCACATCTACACATCTTTTAAATGCCTTCAGGGATGGTGACCACACCACTTCCCTGGGCAGCTTGTTCCAATGCTTAACAATCCTTTCCATGAATAAATTTTTCCTAACATCCAATCTAAATCTCCCTTGACAAAACTTGAGGTCATTTCCTCTGGTCCTATCACTTAACACCTAGGAGAAGAGACCAAAACCCTTCTTGCTACAACCTCCTTTCAGGTAGCTGTAAGAGAGTGACAAGGTCCTCCAGAGCCTCCTTTTCTCCAGGTTAAACAACCCCAGCTCCCTCAATCACTCCTTGTAGAAACTGTACTCCAAGTCCTTCAGCAGCACTGTTGCCCTTCTATGGAGGGGAATCTCAATGTCTTTTTTGTTGTGAGGGTCCCAACACTGAACACAGGGTTTCGGGTGTGGTCTCACCAGTGCCGAGTACAGAGGGATGATCACTGCCCTGGTCCTGCTGGCCACTCTAATTTTGGATACAGTCCAGGATGCCATTGGCCTTCCTAACTGCCTGGGCACACTGCTGACTCCTGTTTAGCTGCTGTTGACCAATACCCCCAGGTCCTTCTCCACCAAGCAGCTTTCCAGCCACTCAGTCCCCAGCCTGTAGTGCCACATGTTGTGGTTGAAGTGCAGGACCTGGCACTTGGCCTTGTTTAACCTCACAAATTTTCCTCGGCCTATCGATCCAGCCTGTTTAGATCCCTCAACAGAGCGTTCCTGCCCTCCAGCAGATCAGCACACATGCCCAGCTTGGTGTCACAGCTGATTCATCTACAAAATACTTGTGAGCTAGTAGACTGAAAACTCTCTAAAATGGTTTGGTTGTGTCACTCTCTCCTATACTATACCCCCACCAAACCAGCATGACTTCACCAGAGTCAGACTAATCATGTAAATTGAGCAGATATTTGGGGTTGTCTGTACCAGTAAAACTTTGTGGTGTTATTGTATTTGTTATTCTACTGTATGGACTAAAAATGGTGTATCACTGTAGGTCCTGTGATACATTTAAAATAATTTAGTCTTACTGAAAATATCCTGACTTTGCAGCTTCTTTTATTCTGTGAATTTTTCAAAAACAGTTAAAAATTGAAATATTTTGTCATTAATTTTTTACACTTTTTTTTCAGAAAAACCTTTAAACAAAATTGAAGAAATGTGTCCTCTGAAACCAGTAGACACTGTTTTTAAAAAATCAGAGTGCTCAGTTTTGTTCTGACAGTTGTTGCTAAATTTCTTATATTTGAAATTAAATTTAAAAAAATAGATACAAAGGGATACCTAATTTCCTCCACACAAGGTTAAAAATTCACTCTATAATCGCTGTTGAGTGAGCAAATAAATAGCAAACTCATTGTTTCCTGTAGCATGCTAGCTACCTGTTTATTGTTGAAATAGCTTGTGTCACTATTATTTTTTTAAATTCCTGAAAATACAGTCTTACCAGTAACACAAAAAGCCCACAGTATTAGTGTTATTCTTGTAGGCTGCCTGCCAATCTTTTAAAATCCATTGAATGCATAACACAATGAACATGAGCATTATTAAAAATAAACTCACATCTTGTTGCTTAAACATTTTCTCTCTCTTTTCTTAAGAAATCATTGCTACAGCATAATTTTTTAGGGGAAAGAAAAAAGCAAAGGCAAGTACAGCAGAACTAGATGAAATTTTTATGCGAAAGAATCCATTAAAAATGCTCTTTGGCTGTCTGTGCCCTTGAGTCTCATGAGTATAGTTGGCAAGAACAGAAAATCACTTATGGACTCAGAAAGTGATACAGTACATTTCCTACCCTTTTAAATCCTTTAATGTGTCCCTAGCATCCCATGTAATTTAGGGAGGAACATCAGAAAGTTTGGATGCTTTTCTGAACCTTGTTCAAAGAATTCCAAATACTTTGTGTTATAAAAATAGGATGGAAATTCTATAAGAAAAGCCCTCTTTCAGATTTTCATACCCTTGACATGGAATTAGTTTAGATCTCTGCAGAAATGAAACAGCATGGAACAATTGCAGAGGTTAATCATATCTTTCCAGTTTCAGTAATCTCATGATCTGCATCTCAGTTGACTCTTAGGCAGTAGGAGATACTCCTTTTGGGGACAGTGGTAAGGCCTGGTGAACAGGCTTAACTAATTTATTTAATTTCACTGGGAGGTACTTTAGGGAATCATAAGGAACAGCAATTGATGCCTTGCCACGTTCTTCCCGGACTGTGATTTCTTTGCGCTTCCTAGCTGTTTCACAGCCTTTCTCAAGCCTAGAAAACAATCATAAATCATACTAAATATTTATATAGCTTTTTGACATTTTTCATGCGTGAGTAAAAAAGATGATGGGTAAGTTGGTCATAAAAATTCCAAGGAAAAATACTTTATGGAAATTTGTCTATTTGTCGAAATACAAATGCTTTACAGAGGCTGTTTGATTCTGTTGATTCTAGGATGGCTGTATTTTCATGCTTGAAAATACACTACCCTGAGGGAATGAACACTGCCCTGAGTGTTCTGAATACATCCCAGGAACAGAACCATCAAATCCATCAGTGGAAACGCTCTGGATTTTCACTTGTGGAATACAAAGTAGGATTTGGTCTCAGATTTCTGCTCTTAGAATGCTGAAACCTAAAACATAGCTAGGAAAACCTTTAGGTTGGAGTAAGTAACTTCAGTTACAAGAGTAGTTAGTGAGCAAATGTACGGGGCAAGATCACTATGACCTAACCTAAATGACCAGAATAGGCGCCAAGGTTCCAACAATGGAGAGTGTTTATTTTCTCCAAAGACAAGTTTTTGAGTTAAATATGAACGATGGTCAAAACAGAACAAGGAAGCTAAATCTAGCCAGTTGGAATGGTTGGGCACACTGTTTGTCTGAGGTCTCCCTTTCCAAGGAAATATTTATATATGGCACAAATCCCTTAATCCAAGATCCCAAATACAGTGGAAACTTTACATACGTAATCTAACATGGATAATTTGATTTTAGATAAGACTTTGAACCAGGATCTTCTGCTTTCTTATTTCCCTAATTGTGAGATTTAGAGGTCAAACTAAGAAGCACAAGCTTACCTCTTCTAGTAGGAGCTATGACAATGTGCAGCCTGTGAGCTGGGGGAAATATGATGTCTGTTTCCCCTAGCCATGAATTTTTGTATTCTATGTTCTAAGATATAAAGTGCGTGTTTATTTTAGCAAATTAAGGTGGATTTTAGGACTGGGTGTGAGCACTGACACTTGGTCAACTAAGCTGTTAACCCAATAGCATGGATGCTAAAACAGTTTGCTTAGGCTCAGTTAGCATTTTCCAAAATAGCTCCCAGACACAGTTCAGGATTTACCACATACCCATTCTGTTCTGGGAAGATCATAGTGTGGATGTGGCCATATCATTCCAGTTGGCCTCAAGACCAGAGAATGGCTCCTTTTAATCTAGTTTATGGGTACCACTAAAATCTGATTCGCAATTAAAGCAGAGAAAGTAGTCCAGGTCTGTCTTGCTCCTGCTGCTTACCCTCAAGATGGTTATTCAGACTATATTCTGCCTACTCTTGGCAACTAGCCACAGTCTCACAGACAGACCATTCTCGTAAGCAATAAGGATGTCTGTAACACTATTCATGCTCTTCCCAGCTTCTTCCAGTAAATCTATGGGGTTTGGGTACCTGGCTAAAGCCATAGGCTGATCAAGGGGATCCATACTGGAATGTAAATTACTAAATTGGCTATTTTTATGTGAAAGCAGTGTGGACCATATACAGGACTTGTGTCCTCTTCAGTCCATAATGTCTACATTATGCTTCTGAAAAATCAGTATATCCAGTGTAAAAAGGAAATCAAGTATACAGTACTGTGAGCTACAATTTAGCATCATAACAGCCAGAACAGTCTCATAATATCTTCCACAGAAAAAAAAAGCCTGCCCTTAGACATAGAATCCCAGAATCACAGAATTAAGGAATCAAAGTATGGTAGAGGTTAGAAGGGACCTCTAGAGGTCATCTAATCCAACTCCCCCAATCAAGCATATGCAGATAGCTTTTGAAAACTTCTTAGGACAACCTGCGCCAGTGTTTAGTCACTCACACAGGGGAAAAAGTATTTCCTGATGCTCAGAAAGAGCCCACTCTTTTCAGTTTGTGCTACTGAAAAAAGCCTCTCTCTCTTCTTTACACTCTTCCTTCAGGCATTTATATACATTTATAAGATCTTCCAACTTTTCTGTTCTACAGGCTGAACAGTCCCTGGTGTCTCAGTCTTTCCTTATATGACATCCTCCAGTCCCTTAATTATGTCAGTTGGACTCTCCTCAGTATGTCCATGTCTTTCTTGTACAGGGGAGCCCAGAACTTGACATGGTAAAATAAAACAAACCCAGAACAGTGGTCAAAGATAGGGTAGGGTTTGAAGTCAAGTATACAAAAAACAGAAAGTGAGGAAAGTCTAGTTTTCCTCAGGTAACATAAATTCAGCCTGCCTGCATGTGAGCACTACTGCAAAATCTTGAATTAAATGTTTACCTTGTACCTCCACAACAAAAAAAACCAAAACAAAACAAAATTGGAAAAACCCAAAGAATGAAAAAATCTAATTTAAGTTGCCAACAACTTGATATCATCCTACTATGCTATTATATGTCAGAAACTGAAGTAAAAATCAACATAAACAGCTTCAGTGGGTTTTTGTGTGTATGTAGAAAAGTCAAGCGTGAGAATGCTGAATTTCTGCTAGTGCTATGTAGGGTTTATTCAGATCTCAGGTACTGAAACTTGTGAAGGATCTCGACCTAACTTTGTCAACCAACTTACAGTTGAATCCTAGGTGCCTTCTGAAGCTTTTTGCCCAAGTTAATGCTTAAATTTCTATAAAGTGAGCAGATGAAAAGAGATTTCTGAAGTTGTAAAGGAGTTGTTCCTAGCCTGGCTTTAGGCACTTGGAATTCCTTCATGCTTTCACTCTTACCTGTTTTCTTTATTTAGATTAATTAAACACTTTTGGAATGACTGATTCGAATGCACGAAGGAAGCATATCAGGCTTAGACTACCTGGGTTTTATCCATAACTTTTAGCTTTCCAAAGACATTGGGTTAAAATTCAGTGGATCTATTGTTCAGGGGATAGGGAGGCTTATTATTTCCTAAAGTCAACAACCTCCAACTTGTCTTAAATTGGCCATAAATCTAGGAAGAAATTAATCAGGACTCCAAAATATAACTCAGAATAACTTGCTTAGTTAAATTGTGTTATGTCTCTGAATGTCTCAAACAGGCCATATAGTTAGAAAAAGAGGTTGTGGTTTACTGTGAATCTTTAAATTTTTAAAAAGTTAAATACTGGACAGACAATTTGTCTTTCATTCCTGGGGCCTCAAAAAGACCTTTATTTCTGTCAGAGGATTACAGTGTTATCCTTGCTGATGATTTTTACATAATTTTATCCCAGGTGTGCAATCATATATATTCATACATCTGCATACACTCATACACACACACACATGGACATATATATATGGTCATGGAAACATATATGTATACATATGCATACATATCTATGTGTGTGTATATGGACGTATATAGATGTGTGAATATATATACATATAAATAACTTCACAAATAGTATTTAATTCAAATTTGTTGATAGCTTAAGTTAATGAGTGGTTGGAATTTTGGCAAGTCTCACTGGAGTTTGGATCCAGTGCTCATAAAACTAAGAAAAATCCTGGAATCTCATCTAAAAATGGACCTTTTGTGGCATGTCTCATATAATTGTTACATGTGATCCATAAGGTCTGGTGAAAAAATCATAAAAAAACTGGAAAACAGAATTATTAATGAAAATCAGGTTCTATTTAAAGTTGGTGGTTTGGCATTATTGAAAAACTATGTGATTTCAGATTACAACAATTTTCACTTACCCGTTTCGTGACAATTTCTTTTGATTATATTTAGTCAGAAGCAATTCCCATTTTTATTTTCTGACAATTTTTCTCTTTTTTTCCTTTTTTTTTTTTTTAGCAATGATACAGTTTGTTGGAATGAGTAATGGGCAAGAGTAGGATTTCTCTAAGTAGTCTGTTAGCACTTTTCTATGCTGCTGCATTCAATGGTTTAGAATATTCTCTGAGCAACATCATGTATAAGTAACTTGCTCTCCTATGCTCTCTATATTTAGTAAAGAAGCTTGTTTGGAACCCTGCTGTGCCCATGTGGTTTCTATATATAATTTGGTTGTATAATAAGAGAAAAAGACAAAGCAATCCATAATGTATAGGACACAAATGAAGATGCTCTCTGCTGCCAGTGGTTTACTGTCCAACATCTCCAACTTGAACATTTCTCTGTTGGATGGACCCCCACCTCCGTATGGAGCCCTACAGCTGCCAGTGGGCTCCTTCATATACTCTGGTCCCTGCATATGCAGTTCATTATGGGGCTGTGGCCCAAAAGTCATACACGAGAAAGAAAACAAAGAGAGAGGGAATACATACATTTCAGTTGGCATATTCACAGATCACTCAAAGCCATGTGATTTCCATTAAAACACAATTTAATGCCACTTTTAGAAGACCATCTTAGCAGGTGGCATACAAAAGGAACATTCCACCTGAAACAGGTGTTGGTAATAGTCTTTATTATTATTTCTGTAAGCATCATCTGTGCATTGCAACCAATGCAGTTTGCAAAGAAATACATTAATAACAGGAAAAAATGTGACTCTTTGAAGTCTTCCTACTGAGAACTACTGAGGAATTTGTTGCTGTATATTCAAATTGTTTCCAAAATCAGTTACATCGTAGCTTGGATAATGCCAATAATCCCAAATATTTTAAACTGTTCTGCACCTTCAATGTGCAACATAAAATGAACTATATTACTTTCAATGGTACTTTAGATGTAGTCCAAGTTACAAAAAACCATGGAAACAGCTTCTGAAAGGGACAACAGAAAAAATATTAACATGCATGAATAAAATCAGTGGTTAAGAAATACATAGGTGGAATGGGAAATATACTTTAAGTAAGTAACCTCCCAGGATGGAATTCCTGGGGATTGTGTTGCCAAGGACCAGATATGGAGAAACTGTTTCCATGAGAACTACTCCCAAATCTACCATCCACAGAGATTGCTGGCAGAAGTACTGTTAATCTGTCTGTGTGAAAGTTCAAACTAAATTACAGTAGCATTCTTTCTGCCCTTAATACCTTTGATTCTGCTATGCTACCAATAGAAAAAAATTGATCCTGCTTTACTCAAAGGTGAGTTTGTGTTGCCAGTGCAAATCAGTACATCTAAAATAAATCATCACATTTGTTCTTTGTTATCCAGACTTTCCTTCATCTCTGTTACAGAAAAGAAGGTAACTAACAACCAGAATAGCCAACTTTGATGAACATTACTATCAAAGGAGAAAAAAAAAAGCACAACGATAAGACTGTGTTCATAAAATAAAAATACAAACATTGACATCAAAATGTCCTTTAAAAAATATTTTAATATTGTACCAACTTTACCTTTCTTCATGCTGACCCAGTAGTGTAAATAGGTTAAGTTCCAAAATTATGGGAAAGAGAAAAGTAAAACCTAACTCGATGAAAATAAATACAGTCTTTCATCACACTTTAAGGCACTGGGACATACAGATATTACAAGTGAATTGTCCACGATATAACATTAAGTAGCAAAAAGTCATGGGAAGGCTTTGACCCACCTCTGGTCTAGCAGCAGGTGCAGTTGACTCCCTGGAGGGCAGAGAGGCCCTGCAGGGACACCTCTACAAATTAGGGAGATGGGTAATCACCAGCAACATGAAGTTCAACAAGGGCAAGTGCCTGATTCTCTACCTGGGATAGGGCTACCCTAGCTGTGTGTATAGACTGAGGAGAAAGAGGATGGAGATCAGCACTGAGGAAAGGGACCTGGGAGTCCTGGCCAGTGGCAAGTTAAATATGAGTCAGCAGTGCCCTGGTAGCCAGGAGGGCCAACCATGTCCTGGGGGACATCAAGCAAAGCGTCTCCAACTGGTCAAGGGAGGGGATTGTCCTGCTCTGCTCTGCACTGGGGTGGCCTCACCTTGAATATTGTGAGCATTTTTGGGCACCACAATATAAAAAAGATATTGAGCTCTTAGAGAGTGTCCAAAGGAGGACAATGAAGATGGTGAAGGCTCTGAAGGGGAAGCTGTCTGAGTGGCTGAATTCACTTGTTTTGTTCAGCCTGGAGGAGACTGAGGGGAGATCTCATCTCAGTCTTCAACATCCTCATGAGGGGGAGTGGAGGGGTAGACACTGATCCCTTCACTCTCCTGACCAGTGACAGGGCTCAAGAAAATGGTATGAAGCTGAGTCAGGGAGGTTTATGATAGATATCAGAAAAAAGGTTTTCACACAAAGGGTGGTTGAGCACTGGAACAAGCTCCCCAGGGAAGTGGTCACGGTACCAAGCCTGTCTGAGTTCAAGAAGCTTTTGGACAACACTCTCAGGCACAAGGGGTGATTCTTGTGGTGTCCTGTGCAGGACCAGGAGTAGGACTTGATGATCCTAATGGATGCATTCTAACTCAGCATATTCTATTATTCTATGCTGTTAGTGCGCACTTCCTTTGGAGTGTGTGTGCAACTTCTGGCATATTTCTGTTCTTCAGGATAGCTTGCTTTGAATTCAAAGTGACACATCCTTAGAAGTGCATTTACTCTGCTGAGCAAACATGGACATGCTTGAAATAGAAAGGGAAAAAAATGGAAAGAAAAAAATTAAACCTCATTTAGTGGTTGGAAGTTATTTTCAGATTGCAACCACTGGAAGGGTTGCCTGGAGAAAACTTTTCCCTCTGTTATTACAGAATAATAGCTTGTGGATGCTGAAAAGCAAACACAAGTTGTGGTTTTCTTTTAAGTCACACTGCAGGACTATCTCCCGCTTAGCACTTTAGCATCATGTTGTTTGGGAAAGGTCACGTTTTTACTTTCAAGACACCATTTGTCTTCAGCCCCCTCTTCTAATCTGTAAATAGTTACACAACAGTTTTGGGCAGGAAGCCAAGTACTTGGTTACAAAAACTCCTTCAAGTGGCATTTTACTAATAATGGAGGTCTGTGTTGTGTTAAATAAATACAGGTAACCTTCATCAAACTCTGCTTTTGCCTCTACTGAAAGCTGAAAATATCAGCCACAGTATGTGCAGGAATATAGCAGTCACTGAAGTTTCAGGCTACAAATTCCTATTTAGATGAACATGAGTTAAATCCTAGTTACCTAGAACTTACTGTCATTGTTTTGCAGATTTTTGGCTCAGACTATCTCCTATTACAGCAGTCTGGAGTAAATTGTTTCAGCTAGGGCCAAATTCTGCTATTTAATTTACACCAGGCAGCATGTTTCTTTCAGTATCTTTACTGGAAAGATTACACATCATTGAAAACAAGATTCCATTTCACATCAAGGTTGTAGAGTTACTTATGATTAAATCAGCGAGGATTCTATGTTGCAATGAAACTACTGTGTTTTTACATCAGTATGATGGATAACAGCTTAACTACTCTGTTAAGGTCTATTTATCCATACAAAAGTCATGGAAATGGATATCTCAGTCCCTCCTTTTAGATGTTTTCACTATTGTATGAGATTATCATATATTCTCTTTACCTTTTAATATAGTTTTCTTTCTATGCTGACCCTAAAAATGTGATTAATATTTTCATGTAGGCGTTGAAGACAGTTACTGAATACTGCGATGAGAGATCTCTATGCAAAGAGCAGGAATTGTAGTCTTGGCTAACAAAACCCTTTATAACAGAATTAAAGAAAACAAAATTTTGTTTCTTCTGATCCATATTCAATCAAACTAGCAATTCAATCAAACTTAAATATTATTTATGTTCTCTGTGGTGATACATGAGATCTTCTATTTATGGTTTTTTTAGTGAATATGAACTATCAATCAGTGCAGAAGTGCTCTATGAAGCATAAAACCAGACCTGGAATGCAGCGCATAAAGAGGTTATATCTTTCCAGGTAATTGATCATAGAAGGTCTAAACCAGTCTTTGAAAGCTCAGAACTGAACCAAACAGGGTAGAAGAAAGCAATCAGAGATTCCACACTGATTTCAAAAGTAGTGGGGCAATGGGTCTATTGACTTTGCCCTGAAAGGCAGAAGTGAACTCTGCCACAAGGCCACATCCCACTCAGGTACAGTCAACCACAAAGACAGATGACCTGGAAGGTTGTATGAGCCCAGGTATGTGTTGCACTGTCACAGCCACTCCACTCCCCAGCCACACAGCAAGCAGGTAATATCTTGTATTTGGCTGCAGAAGACCATTTCAACATATCCACTGCTGACACTCCCTATTAGTATTACAAACATACTGGAAGATATGTTGGGATTAAAAAAAAAAATTATCATGGGCCATTTTTTTATACCAATAACAGAATTATCAACTTTGATCAAAACTGGTCTTGGTTAAGACTGCAAATCCTATCCCACAATTAAACAGGTTTTTTTTTTCTGTGTGGAAAAATAAAAGTAGTCTTCCCTTCTATTTGCTTATCCAAACTGTTTTGAGGAGTGTCAATGGCACACTGACTTTCCAAAAGTGGTGTTTTTATTACTGAACAGATCAACATCTGGAAGAAAACTGCGGAACAACTGAAGGATCTCAACTTTAAGATTTTTTTCACCCAGCATCAATTTGGTCAACTGTTTCAGTAAAGAAAGAAAAAATCAACATCAATAAAAATTGACTTTATTTTGATGTTTTCTAAAATATTTCAAATCAGAATTATGCTTAATTTTGAAGAATTTTGGGGTCAATAGTAATAATAATAGTAATAGTAGTAGTAGTAGTAGTAATAATAATGACAACAACAACAACTCTCAAGAACAACACTGTACATTTTGAAACATTATATTTGATCTGAATTTTTCTTCTGCTCAAGTCTCTGTTTTTTAAAACTGTTTTGTCAATAGCCACCAAACAAATCAATGTGTTATTTCTTGACCCTGGGAAAAGAATCCCCTCTACAAATGACAGCCTCACAGGATCTCTGTGTGACACCTCAGTTAGCTGTGCAAGTCAGCTGCTTGAGAGACCTCCCAGGTGCAAAATGTCATTGCAGTGGTCAGTGTGCTGTACAACTCCTGCTCTGTTACAGGAAAATCTCTTCACCTTCTCAGCTGCAGATGACTGAACTCTGCACCCTTCTAGCAATAAAGGGTAACCACACACTGGTCTACACCATGGTTAGTAGAACAAAAGAAATTATTATTTTCCTTTGATTCAGCATTCATGAGGCTACAGCTGGAAATCTATGTCCAGTTTGGGTCCCTGAAACAAAAAAGACATCAGTTCACAGGACAAACCTCAGAGGAGAACCTCCAGGACACGTAGGGGTCCAGAGCACATGGCACATGAGGAAAGACTGAGGGAGATGGATTTACTTAACCTGGAGAAGAGATGACTAAAAAGGAATCTATTTGTTCTCCAAATATCAGGGAGACACAGAGGAGATAGATCTAGACATTTTTGGCAGGAACACGTTGAAAGAAAAGCAGGCAGTGGACACTAAGTTGCGAAAATTGAGATCCTGGCTTGATATAAAAGAAAAAAAATTGTAACTATGCCAGTTATACATTGGAAAAGATTTCATAAAGTTGCTGTGGAATCTCCATCCTTGGAGATACTCAAAACTTGAGACAAAATCCTACACTTCAAGCAACCCGACTTAATTTGGACTCTAACCCTACTTGAGCAGGTATTCAGAATTCCAAAGGTACTTTCAACTTGACTTATTCTACATATACTACAGTTCTAGAGATGGATTTTATTTTCAGACATATACACTTTAAGGAATTATAGTTTGTTGTTTCATGTTTCAGCTTCAAAATTATGGTTTGCACACAGACCACTGATCACTCTTTTGTGAAGCTGTTTGAATGTAGGAACTTGTGGGAGATTATGGGGAGGGTTCCTAATGAAGCTTACATCTTATAAAACCTTGCCTGAGACATGGGAGAATGGAAAAATCATGACAAGAGGTTGAATCACTGATAACAGGAAACTGTTCTGCATAACTGGGATTCATTATCTGGCAGGTCTGCTAGAATGAGAACTGAGAAAGAATACAAAATCCATTTAGGGCTTTTAATATTTCTGAATTTGAAGATCTATTTGGAATTGGGAACTAGCTGTTTATTCTGAAGTAAGTGTCCTGACTATTCTTTGGATAGGTGAAAAATGACTATGATAACTTATGGAAGACAGTGAAAAGAGAAAAACACTTCAGTTCCTCAGGCGGTAAGAACGAATGAGTGGCAAAATAATGATGGTCAACAAATAGCTTGAGAATGGTAGTCCTCAGGGAATTTTAGGATGTTTGTTTTCAGGGAGACTTTCACGGATTTAACTTTCTCAAAGTACAGACACTGCCTAAGGAGCACCTGGAATAGGTTGGGTATAAATATAGAATGAAATAGACAATAATTTAGTGATAGTACAGAATAACAAGTGGAGTTGGGGGGGAGGGGGAGGAACACCACCTTGCTTTGAGACTGAAAAAAATTATTACATGCACTAATAACAGAACTCAGAGAATGAAATTTTTTGAGTGATTGCACGACCCCTAGCTAAAGCACTTTGGGCCTGGGATAACCGACCCTTTTCTCTCCCAAGGAATCCCTGAAACAAGCAATCTAAAAGAAAGTAAGAAACAAGGTTTTCATGGAAGAGATGGATATAGAAACTATTCATGGATTCAGAGAGCATGAGCTAACTAAAATGATTTTAGATCTACATACAGTATCAAAGTAATTTTCTGGGTTTTTAAGAGACAAACTAAGACAAAAAGGGATCAAGTCAAGAAAGGTTACTACACAGAGAAGAACAGGGATTTGAACATAATAAAAATCTTTATATGAAATTGCTTTCCAGGTAAGAGGGGAGACTAATAAAAAAAGTTAGAGGGATGGGAAGAATTAATATCACTACAGAATGATATGGTCACCTTTAAAGACTATGATTCTGATAACTCATGTAAAAATAATTTAAATGGTAATAGGTTTAAGTAAGATTTGTCAGGTGAATAATATAATGAAGTACTTACTTTATGAAAACAGATTAAAAATTCTTAGTTCGTTTTGATTCATAAAAAAACCCCTAGGTTATATAACTTCTTGTAAGGAAGACATCTGGATCATAAATATGAAAGACAAAGAATTGTTATTTTATTTAATAGTTGATATTGGTATAGGATCAGATGGCAGATGAGCATAAAATGCTTATGAAAGAACTAGGAGTAGAGATTTAATGTTTTCTAATCATCCACATTGCAATTTTTGCGAACAGCCTTCTAAAGAACGTAGATAGGAATGAGGAACCTAAATTGTTTCAAGATGAAACCTGAAACCTAGGATAAAAAGAGGATTCCATAACTGACTAGAGTGATGTTATAACTAAAAATCAAAACAATACTATAAGAATTCTTTTTTAATAAAAAATGGTGTCCCTTTTTTGTATATCCCTAAGGAGCACCCTAAAGATATCTTGATCACCATTTGCTGAGGCTTGTTTTCACACTACATTTGTTCAGTGTAAAACCTGTGCTTTGAAGTTGCTTCTGATCCCTGCTGAGTCTGGGAAGAAATATATTTTTTTAAGCTCCTTGTGTCATAACTTGATTATGTTAAGTGGGAGAATGTTTTCCTTCTGCAGCCTGTTGGAGATGGACCTGAAATGGATCTACAACATTGGGAAGGATGTGCTGGTGTACCCAGAGACACTGTAAAACATGTCAGACTAGTGCAGCTCAGCCTTGCAAGTTGCCAGGTTTGGAGTCAGGAAGGGACCTTCTCCCAAGTCACTTCAGCTAAGGTCAGTGAGGACTACCTGCAGTCTTCTGTGGCACAGGACACAGTTCATTCTTCAGGATTAATTGGGCATATTCACCTCTGAAATTTCATGCTGTTACTCTTGACAACAGCCCTTGGTTTCATGGATCTTTTGGCAATGCTTGGTAGTGGTTTTTGCGCATGATACGTTGAAGTTTTGTGTCAAGCTAGGGAATATTATGCAGCTTGCAATGGGCAGTAGGAAGGGCAGGTGTAATGGTACCAATTCATTAAACTTAATATAACACTCTTTGAGCCTAACTGTAGACACTTTTATGAGCTATTAACCTTCGAGGACAATTTGCTCTAGATTTTCCCTACAGACACTGAAGAGAGATAGAAATTACCAGGGGAGTTTCACCCATGAGAGTTTGCAATTTTTCCTTTCTGAGTAATCTTCTTTCTCTCCTGGAACTATGAAAAACACCAGATACAAAAGTAGGAAAAAAGGAGTTTTCAAGAAACATTTAAGTTTGCATTTATGAAACATGTACATGGAGAAATTAGAGCTACTATAACTACTGCATGATATCTTACACTTCCATTGCAGCCTGCATATGGAACCCTTTAAACATAAAGATCCATACATATATGTTTCATATTCATATTTTTCCTTCCTATATTTGGTAGGGGAATGGTAATGGTCAGTAAAGATATTCTTCATACATCACAGAGAGACCAGATATCCAAGTCACTCTTTTAAAAACTGTAAAAGAAACAGTGAATCAAAAAGCTCACGTAAATTCTATTTTTTTTCTGAAATTACCAAAGTAGCTCCACTCATTTAAGTTTAACATGATGGCTATAAAACTAAAAAACATTCTCAAAAGAAAATAATCATATCTTGAGAATTTATATATATTTAAATTTAGCCTTCTTAATGAAGCATGTTAGTGAAATAATCCACTTCTTGTGGTATTTAAATACTGGGCAACCCCACATAAAGTGCTCAGTATAAAATTATGTACAGATATCTGTATATACTATGATGTCTCAAATTAAGTCCTTGCCAAACCCTTCATTTAAAATAAAAGCAGAGATGAAGCCAATGACTTTACAGCTGACATGGGAGACGTGTCTGTATCCAAACACGAAGACATTATGGACTAGATTTGAAAGTGTAGGCACATGCATTTGCGTGCATGCACTTGAACATGCCTAATATGGCCACAAATATGTGACATATGCAGGGAAATTACATTTCTGGAAACATACATTGCTAGTTATCCAGAAAAATGCTCTGTTACCCTCAGGGCCAAAGACTGAGCTTCAGCAAAGTTTCCCCAACACCTAGTTGGGAAGACAGAGCAGTACGTGAGACTCATAAGGAAGGGGATACTCTTGGAAGGTTGTTTTCTCTTGCGGGCCCTGGTAGTAATAACAATTGTTCAAACTGAGAGTTTTCTATTTTCTTCTTTGCTTCCATTACCTGTCTTTGCTTGTGTGTTCATTAGAAACAGTCTCATCAGTCCCTCCCTGTGGAATAGTTCTCTCTTTCTGTAATCCTTGTTGTTAACGAAGTAGCAATCCATTGTTTAACATGGATGTATTGTGTACAAAGAAATTCATGAAGTATATGGTGTCACTATGCTTGTCAGAGACACTTTCTTCAGGCACCTCTTACTATAGGCAAAAAGGCTGTGCAAGCAAAAAATACTCAGCTAAAAAGTGTACAGCAGTTGTTGATTGGCTAAAACACACAATGGGAGGAGGGTTAAGCCTCTCAAATTGGTCATTTATGTGTGTTAGCTGGGCATATTCCAGTGTGTACATTTTAACTTCAAAAGCCAATTCTGCATGCTTATTGCATGAATGAGAAAACAAAAAACCGTAAACACTGGTTTAAAAGCACTTTTTTGGTTGTTTGGTTTTCGATTTAGTTTGATTTTTGTCCTCCAAAATTCACCTTTTAATGCTGTTGCTTTGCCACAAAGAACTGTCTTTGAGAGAAATGCCTTTCAAGCAGCCCATATTTGCATGCATATGAGAGTGTCTTTGTAACTAACTGATCTCCACTGTTCTTTTGCCTAGTAAAGAATGGCAAGAAATCCAGGAACCTGATTGGGTGGCATGGATTTTGTTTGCAATAATAAAATACAACAAGGGCTGTCAAGACTTATTGCTTCAAACGAAGAGCTGTGTACAGCATGGTTCCCCGTTGCAGCCTGCATATGGAACCCTTTAAACATTCTTAAGAGACCCATTGGGGCTTCTAATTATTGTGAAACATCTCCTGGCAGAACCATTCCTACCCTTCCAAGAATGCGTTGTAAAAATAATTAGATGATGAGATTTAGATCGAAACCGCTAACTAGTGATTTAAGAGTTTTGCTCGTACCATATAGAAAATGAAGGAAATGAAACGCTAAAAATCTCTTCACATGAAAGGAAAACAATCCTTTGTGGTTCACATTTTGGGGGGAATACAGAGAACGAACTTCTCTTTTTCCCCATTCCTTCCCCCTCCTCAACTTTAATACTTTGTTTCCTGTGGTTACATGAGGGGGTGGAGATGTTTCTTCATTTTCTAAACATTAAACCACTTGAGAATCTCTCTCCATTTCTGGGGAGCCTGCTATTAGAGAACAACTTGAGGAGCTTGCTTTAATCAAGCTTAAAAGCTATGAAGAATAGAATCACATTTTATGGCTTTAGAGGCTAAACCAACATGTAGTCAATTAGGTGACATCACTTCTACAAAAAAAGCAGAACATCTTTGTTTAATCAAAACAAACAAACAAGATTAGAAGTTAAGTGCTGTGATTTAGGAAAGATTCACATTTTGAATTAAATCCTGGAGGACTATGGACGTGGCAGTGATAAATATTAATCACATGAAATCTGGTGGCCAGCTTAACAGTTGTGTTAGTTTAAATGTGAAGATGTGTATTTTTACATTTTGCCAAGGAAAATTAATTCATAGTGTATGCAGGTGTCAGGGATATATTTGGTTCTTTTTCTTGTTTGTTATTTTCTTAATTAAGTCTTCAAATTGAGCTTTTCAACACCTAGATCCATAAAATGAATTTAAACAGAGCTGAGGGACCTATTTATATACTCTCATTTTCTATTAGCTCTTTGCCACAATGCAGGAGGGGACACACCCTGCTAAGAGTTATAGAAAATGCAGTGCCTTCCCTAAAGATATTACAATACTGACAAGTCAAAGAATAAGAGTGTCACCACACTGCCATCAGTCCTGTCATTTAGGTTCACAATTTACATGCAATCTCTGAGCCATTTCTCTGTGGGTATTCTTATCCAGGCTCTATCTCAGATTCTTTCCTTCACCACAAAGTTTCTAAAATACGACCTCTGCCACCAACCCCCATGGCTGCTCCTCAAGGAAGCTCTCACTACATTGTTGTTTGCTCAATACTTCTGTGACCTTCTTTCATGGCCTTGACAAATGCAGTCCTGTCAAGTGGCTTGTTTCTATAAACCATCATCTTATCCACACTGCTGTCTTGTTGCAACCCTCCTGCTCCTTCATATCACAGGACAACCATGGATGAATCTTCACCAGCAAGACAGTTCCCAGCTGGCCTGCAGGTCTCCTCCTCCCATGGGCTTTCTAAGCACCTTCTGTTCTTTCACGTCCTGTCTCTCACCTTTTGAAGATGATCCCTGGAGGCATCAAATTACTAGGGTTTTTATCCCCTCTTTAAGAAACTTTTCTAAGCATGGTGGATACAGGAGACACTAACATGGCTGCTGACATATTAAGGCCATTGCTTGTCATTCATTTCTTATTGTCTTCAGCTGTAAGTCTGTGTCCATCCCAGTTTCCTAACTGTACACTCTTAGCTTTCTCCAGTGGGAATTGTTCTCTGTTCTTTTTTAAAGCACCTGGCACAAAGGGCTCTGGCTCCTAGATATACAGCAATACAAATAATCATAAATGAAAATAAATGAGTTGAGAAATTGCCTGCAGTCACACAGCAGGGCAGTGGCTGATGTAAGATTAGAAATTTTGGGACAGCTGATTGGAAAACATGAGCCTTAGTCATGTTTTTCTAATTGAAAAGTCATTTTTGGGATGAAAATTTAAGCTGTAGCTGTAAAACTCAGGGACCTATCTTGCAAGGACTAGTTTCTATGATTTTCTTATAACCAGTAATGCAGAAAAGTCCTACCGAGCTGATTTTAGGCATATGGCAAAAGCTGCACAGAAAAAGTTTTTTGTTGCCTTCCTTTCTCCTACTTTTTAATATTCACACTTTGTCAGTGTCTCACCCACTCATCTGCCCTAGGTAAAAAGTTTTGAGTCACTGCTCTGTCCCATGCACAAAAAAAACTTGTTAGCAAAAGGCATCTCTTTTGACCTCCAGGTCACTTTCACACATCAATGGTTAACTGTTGGCAATAGCTGAGCCCTTGGGGATTGTAGGATAATCACTTTTGTCTTGAATACTGGGAATTTTTTGCTTAAACTCTGTTAGCTTGTTACTGCATGAAATTAAACAGAAGTAAGTCTGACAACATTATGAGAAGCAGAGGACTCAATGACATACCTTAAGCCCAACAAACTGTGCTATTCACTGATCTGACAGACTTTACTGTGCAAAGACTGAAGTATAGTCCAGAAGTTACTGTTTGCAGTTTTGCCAGCAGTACTATTTATAGTTTCAATCAATTTGAAATGCTTCAGAGTTGGACAATGCTGCTGTGCATGTGTGCAGGTGGAGAACACATTTATATCCATCTACAGCCTGTACAGCCTCTATTCCACAAATTTGTCAAAGCCAGACCCTCTGGATAAACTTAACTAATATGTTTAAAGCCTCCCATCCTCAGCAATCAAGAGAAATGTGTCTGCTTCATGGATTAGGGATAGTGCTTGGAAATAACTTCCTGGCTGTTTGAGTGGCCTCATCTCCTTAGCTGATAAGAGCAAATTTACTGTCTTCATCTAAGGACAGAGATTTCAATTTAAAATGTAGCAAATTTCTCAATGAGTTAAAGCATTAGGCTTTATGACAGCTTCTCAGCTAAAGTCTGAAACACACTATTTCTGAGACAAAGAAATTACCTTCAGCAGAATGTGTATTAGACGTGTCTTTAGCTAAAAAAATAAAAACAAAAAAAGAGCATTTGCAGGTACTTGCTAGTTAAGGTGACAACAAGAAGAGGGTCATCTCATCCAACCCAGGCTGTCTACAGATGCAGCTATCCAAGACAATTACCCTAGACTGCTTAACAGCAAAGGAAGGAAGAAAATCAAGCGCTTTTGAGGCATGATTCATGTGATCCATGTTATAAAGCTACATTAGGGTGACATGAATCACAGGGCAGAAGAGACTGTGTTCTTCATTGTAAGGGAAGTGTAGGCAAGCAGCTCAGATAAAGTCTTCAAGATTGATCCTTAATAACCTCTTCCTCTGGACACCTCAGAGACATGACTGTTAGGGATCAGTCTCTGTAAATCATTTTGTCCAGATGAGATTTGCAAAGGAGGCTGCTTAGATTTTCAAGTATCTATATTCATCTGTCTTTTACTAGGAAAGTCTTTCCATTGTTTTGCTAAAACTTTCTGCATTACCCATTTTTCTTGTGCTTGCAAAATTTGAGAATTTAGCACTTGTATCAAACTAGAGTTCTTAAACCATCCTTCCACTAATTCAATTATTTGTAAAGTGCAGGTTTTCAGCGAATGAAATAGCTCTTTGAAGATTTTGATAGGAAACTAAGCACATCTACAGTCATATGCACTGTCAATGTCTATAAATCTTGCAGACCTTAATAAACTTTCAGCCACCCTGACCTGAATTTGTAAGTTCATAATGAAGTATTTTGTGTAGAGATGTTTGATAAAAGAAGATGGCCAATTGCTCACATTCATCCTCAAAAAGGGAGCACAATGTGATGGAATTGAAATCCAATTGAGGAAACTTTTAGGTTAAATGTTAGGAAGAACTAGATAAACCTGAGGGAAGTGGTGCATACTGCCAACAGGGGTCATGGAATCAACATTGCTTCAGTATTCAAGACTGGGCCACCCATCTCTTTGGGAATGGCTCGGAAGTAAAGCCATCAATCCTACTGTGATGCAGGGAGATAGACTTCCTGACCTACCAGCAGCATCTTCCAGGCTAAATGAGCCCATTATTCATTGGACTAATAAAAAGACAAAGAGGAAGCCTTCTGGCGAAAAAAAAAGAGTAAATCAGCATTTAGAATGTTTTGCTTTCTCCTTTTCTTTACCAGGTTTACTTTAAATACCAAATAAAAGAAAAAAAATCAAAAACATTGCATCTAATCTTATTGGTTTGAAATTATGTTTCTAAAGCACTAGATTTGAGAGATATCTTAGCATAGATTTAGATTCAAGTTTTACGCTAGATCTTTCCCATTTGGAGGGATAAATCAAATCTTGATAGCAATAACTAATCTAGATTTATGCAATTCATCTTTTCTTTTTGGTCTCAGACCTGTCAAATGTAGGGAATATAATTTGCCCTCTTTTCCCCTATTCAAAAGCATGGATTTATTGTCTCCTGCTTGCATCAAAAATGTTCTGTGGCAAAATTCTTCAGTGAAATATAAAAATTATATACTTAAATTTTTGAGTATCACTCAGTTCTCCAGCTGAGCAGTCAGAGTGGTGGTATAAAACACTCCCTCCTCTTTACAGACTACAAAAGATAAATTCAAAGAACAGATCCTTAATTGTTTTCAGACTCCAAAATCCTGTTCAGTATTTACCTGTGAGTGCCAGGGCTGAGAGGTGTTAGTATACTAAGTGCAATTTTATTAGGCAAGCAGAACACTCCTTTTGCCTGTAAATTCTACTGAAATGAGATAAAAACTAATCCAGTCAGTAGGTAAACTCTATTGTTCTCTGCTATCTGAATTTCACAGATTTATGCTTCAGTAATCAAATATTAGGTCAGTGTAATTTCAGTTCCTGACAATATCCTTCTGATTAAAGTGGTATATATTAGTAAGAATATTAAAAGAAAGTCTTTGATTACTATTTTATATAATTTTAAAAGTACAGTGACAGGAATTATATGTCTTTATGCTTTCAGCCCTGTTACATGGGGGTAACATGTACTGGTGTCAGTATAACATTTCTGTGCATTTTCAGAACCCTAAGAGTGGTTCTATTTCCTGGAAATTATTGCTACAGAACTGACGTGGATAGTGCAGTTCAAATGTATTGGTAATCAAAATTTTAATTTGATCTGTGGCAATGTTCTTGTAACTCAGTTCCCAAAAATTCAGGCAGTCACTATTTCAATACAGCTTTTAATGTCTACTTAAAGAATAGAATAAATAAAAACTGCAGATGTTGCATTTGTGCTATTTTAAAACTTGCTTTCCAGTAAAAAAGTTTTACAATTTTCTAAAACTTTTTAACCTCAGCAGCAATATTTCAAAGTAACAGTTTATTCAATTAAAAAGGAACATTTAAAAACAGACAATATTTTTTAGGTATCTTAGCAACAGGTGATTGAATCCTTGCCTGGAACTATGAGACAAGTTTTGCCAAATGGGCTACATTCTAATGATATCTTTCATATAGCAAATGGAATAAATCTAATATTGTTTTGGACAAGTTACATAAATTACATCATAATACAAAATTCTTTATGTGTTTTCAACAACAATAGATGATGGACCTATGAAAGAAGTGAGAAAAGAGTACATGATTTTGTCCTCTCCAGCTGTGGTGGTTAAAAGCAGGTAGCAAGTTCAGATACTTGGCCCAAAAATCTTTACTTGAATACTTCTCCCACTTTTCGCACATATAGACCGCATACAAACTCCTGCTCTGTCTCTGAGGTTGTTTCAAAGATTAAGAGAGAGTCTTTAAGGAAAGATCTGATAAGATTGTTGATAAAGGGTGGTTGAATCAGGAGATGACACTAAACTTCTGTGAAATCAGCATAGATCATACATAACCTTTTTATTTTTGGTTGATGATCTTTTTCTTTTCTTTTCTTTTCTTTTCTTTTCTTTTCTTTTCTTTTCTTTTCT
>NW_021938895.1:7326665-7499389 GCF_001715985.3 Manacus vitellinus
TTTTCTTTTCTTTTCTTTTCTTTTCTTTTCTTTTCTTTTCTTTTCTTTTCTTTTCTTTTCTTTTCTTTTCTTTTCTTTTCTTTTCTTTTCTTTTCTTTTTTTTTTTTGAGATAGATCTCTGGAGATTGCTCAGAAACTCTGAAATATTACCCTAACACTTTGAGCATCCCGTCTGTGTACCATACCATCATGTGACAAACTCTTAGTCCAAAGAAACCAAACAAACCCCAAAATGCTACAACCAGAGCTTGTATTTTAGTTGGAGCTTGCTGCTATAAATTTCTTTGATAGCAAAATGTTTCCTTGTAAGATATTAGTCCAATACTAGTGAATAGAAATTAACTGTCTGTGATCAGAACAATGAGAGTGGGGTTGAGCAATGGACTCAACTAACATTGCAATAACAATAATACAATTGCAATAATACAATTGCAATAACAATAATACCCTTTGGCGCAACCAAAACAAAAAGTTTTTTCCACACTGGGCTCAGAGTACAAACACACCTCTAGGCAGAAGGTATTTTGTCTCCCAGCCCAATATTTTCCCCATTATAATCATGAACCTGTTTTCTATTTCCTGAGATCCACACATGGCTTTGCCTCCTTTGCCAGGGGAACTCTTAGAGAAAGGTCAGTAACATCAGTTGTGACCAGGAAGCCTTATCTGAGGGAAACAAGAACTACTGCAGACATGAACATGTGACATGTCCACTCTACAGCCATGCCCAATAAGTCTCTTAAGAGTAGCACATTGTCTTACCAAGAGCACCCTTCACTCATGTACTCTCCCACTGAAAAAAATCTTCACAGAAGAAATGGCAATTAGAATAGCATAGCACAGCATGGCATAGAATAGAAAGGCATTGTCCAAATGCCCCTTTAACATGGACAAGTTTGGGGCATTGATCATCTCCCTAAGAAGCCTGTTGTAGTGTTTGACCACTCTCTCAGTAAAGAAATGTTTCCAAATGTCCAGTATGAATCTCCCCAGATGCAGCTTTGAACCATTGCCAACTGTTCTATCACTGGATACTGCAGAACTACAAAACATTCTGAGTTGGAAGGGAGCCACAGGGATCATGGAGTCCAAGTCTTAAGTGAATGGTCAGTACAAGGGTCAACCCATGACCTTAGGGTTATTAGCACCATGCTCTAACTAAATGAAGCTCAGCACCTCCCTCTCCACTTCACCTCCTCAGGAAGATGTAGACAGAGATGAGGTTTTCCCTCAGCCTCCTTTTCCCCAAACTAGAAAAACCTTAAGTCCTTAGCCACTCCTCATAGGACATTCCTTCCTGCCCTGCCCTTTCCTGAGCTTTGTTGCTCTCATCATGCCATAATATGTAAAAGTTTTTATCCCATTTAGGTAAATTTCTCCAAGCCCAAAGTGATGATAGTATGCAACTGTCACTCCTGACTCTCATTTTTCTTCCACCTGTTATGTATCATCCATCCACCATTGTTAGAGTCCTGAACACATCTAGTAATCTTCCAGAAAAGCAGCAGATATTGTTATGCCTGTGTCTGTACTCTTCTTAGTTGTGAAATATAACGTGTTCTCCATCCAGAGATCACGGAAATGGAACTTCTTTGTTGTCCAATTTCCATCTTATAACACTGCTCAGTGTTTCACTGTCTGCCATTAGCAGCAGTCACTAACTAAAAGATGTGCGTAAGACCACTTAAATCAACCGGAAAAAATGAGATCTTCAATAATTGAATTATTTCTTTTTATTATGTACAGTATGGTTTAATAAAGAGAATATTGGACTGCAAGATAAAACCCACTGGATTCTATTTATAGCTTGACTTCTAGTTTGTAAAGGCATTTTGACAAGTCACTTTTTTTCTTTGCACCTGTTTCCCCATACTTTTCATTTCCATAAAACTTAAAAATTATTATACTACAATCCTTCAATAAGTAATATGTTTTATAAAATTTCAGTTGTCAAATAATTTATTGAAAATTTTCAAGTACATTGTACTTCAAAATGCCTTTTTTTTACTTTCTTTTTTTTTCCTTTTATTGAACAGGGTTCAGCTTTAACTTAGAAAGGAAAATTAAGGATATGTATGTATTTATCTGGGTCATAATTTCTCAAGAGGTTCTAATATGAATGTATGCAGAATGTTACATATTTGTTATGCTGCTTAAAAGAATATAAGTGCTAGTTAAAGTGAGTGAATATTTGGAGCAATAAGGTAATTCTATACACTTTAAAATTAAACCAATATTATATATTCTTTTACTGCCAGATTCCTGTCATCCTTTAATTTAGCCTTTAGTCATATGATATCTCTAATGGATATTTTCAGACTTTTAATGTTGCAAACAAGTTATAAACAATATTCGTACCAGCTGTACAATTGGGAGGTAAATGAATCAAGTATTTCAGCGCAATAAAAAGAAATAAAAAATGAGATATAGTTGAAGTAACATGGAGACAAAGTCATACTTTCCTTTCTTTCCTTATCTTCATCACAATTCAAAAAAGATTCACCATTTTGGAGGTAAGGAGATTTCCACAGACAATCTGTTTGAGAAGAATGAAGTGTTTCCCGCTTCATATAAGGGAAGAACATTGTGTCATGCTGAGTGATGAACCATTATCCTTTGCCACTGACAGTGGCACTGAATGCCTTCAAATGTACAGCAAGACGTGTTAATGTGTCAAGTCACTCTTCCTTGGAACACCTCACTGGGTTCATAAACACAAGCTACTGCACATGAACAAGAGAGAAAATGTGAAGAGAATGAAGCAGTTCTGAAGATGATGTTGAGGGCAAAAAGATGTGGAATGGAGACCTGTAGAAAATCATAAAAATATTTTTTTCTATTCCAGAAGCTGTTGCCTGAAGGACCTTTACAAATGGCATGCATCCAATAAAGCCACAGGGGACTGTGACAGGTCAGTGGTAAAGAACCTAAAACAAACCAAAGAAGCTGTAGGTTCTGGTTTTGCTCATTCCAGGAAGATAATGATGAGAAATTTTAATGGGGAAATAGAAGGAGCATCTTATCTTACTGAATTTCTATGTCATTAGAAGAAAATGGAGCTCAACGGCAATTTCCAAGACACCCTATGAAGAAAAGGGTGAATTTATTCTGAGGGTAGGTTTGGGAACAGATGCATAGGTTAATCATCATTCATTTATACAAGCTCATTTAAAAATTTGAAAGACTTTAGGGAAATTAAAAGTGCAATTAGAAATTATCAACCTGGTCTTATATTTAAAATGGTCAGGATTGTGACAAATAAAACCCTGTGATGTATTGCTTTAACTGCATTATTAATTAAACAAAAAACCGTATCTGTTTGTTTCAGTACAAAAGCACGCCAACCTTGCATCCCCCATAAGCTGGAAAGAGGTTTCTTTTAAGAGTTTTTCAGTTGTGCTCCCATCCCAGGTGACTTGAGTAGATGATATGCTGGTGCTTGTCCAAGAGCTCCCCCTAAAACAGCTCATGTGTTTCTCCATGAACTGTTGCTCAAGAAATTCTCACTAAAGACAGAATTATTAGAGAGAAAACAATGCCTATCTGAGACCCAAGGTGGATGACTCTGTATTTGGATCTTTCAGAAGATATGCACACACCTCCAGTTTTCCTCTCCTCATCTTGTGCCCCATGAAGGGAAGACTAGGGTAACTAAGACATTAGTTTTCCCATGATGTAAACTTTTATTAGTTGTTGTTCTGATTTGCTTTAATCTGCAAATTTTAAAATATTATAGACTTTCAAGTGTCTCATGTTGTCACATAGTAAAAATGACCTTGTCAGCTTATAACAATTTCCTGGGAAACAACAGTGTTTTGGTTAGGACTGGAGCTAGTCCCTTGACTATACAAAAAATTCTAGGTCTACTGGTCTTGGAGAATCCCTCCTCCATTTTGCTCTCTTGTCTGGTTCCTTTAGTCAAACAGCATGTTAAGGGTGTTCACCAAGAAGACATATGCAATAATCAACCTGGTAGCAGTGTCACACAGATGAGAGAGGACCATAAAGGACCACTAGCTCTGGACAGTTTACTTATTCCTGGTTCCTTTCTTTTGATAGGGAAAATTAATATCTACCTGTATGTTCTTTCTTTTGTTCTTATCACTTTTTGCAACATTCAGTAAAAAAGAGGGAAAAGGTGTCTATCACTGCTTCCTTTTCACATCTCAACCTAATAATAGATTTTTCTTCGGAATATTATTACACTTCCTGTTCTTGGCACAAGTAGGAAAGCCTAATTTTTTTTGACTCACAGTTTCATTCAGACACATATTGGTGGCCACTTAAGCAAATCAAAAACAGTGTTTCAAAATTGCCTCATATGAAATGAAGGCAGTTTTCTTTAGCAAATTTTGTAAAAGGACTTTTCAAACTACAGGTGGAAAACTGATAAGAATGTTTAGAGCATTAACAAGCAACTGTTGATACAAAATTGATTATTGTAAATATCATAATGATGTCATCGGAACAAGCTGGAGAAGACCCATGAATAGGGTTCAATTAATTTTTTTTCCTATAATTTCATAATATTTCAAAAATCAGAAGGCTATATGTACATACCCATGTTTTAATAGTATTATATTATACTTTTAAATAAAGGAAAAATTAGAGAATCTTTCCCCTTCAGCAGTGGCAGTGGAATAGTCTGCTGGAAGTTCCATTCCATGAAGTGACATTTCTTTTCCAAAATGAAACATCTGAATGTTCTGCCAATCACACAGTCCAGTTGGCCAAATATTCTCTATTGCTTTGTGCAGGAATATAGACACGTGTTCAGTGCTGGGCACTTCAGAGACATTCAGCTTAGAAAATATCACAGACCAGCACAACAAACCACCATCTGGAATTTGCTAAAGCAGTCCTATTCATTTCTTGTGTCATTTGTATGCCAAGATAGTTCTTGATCCTAGCATGTGCATCTATAAACTGAGGTGATTTTTCAGGAAAAAGTCCCTTTTCAATGTATTTGTATGCAAATGTATTTTCAAGTGCATGAAATACTTGTCCTCTCTATGCTCTGGGAAAGTGTGTTTTTGGAAAGAGCATCAGTACAGTTTCTTCCCTCTTTCTGATCCTCTGAGCAGATCAGGTAAATTACATGTAGCAGACACTTACAGAAAAGAGAACCAGTTAATTCCTCTTCAATAGAGCAAGGTGAAGAGGAGCCCTTTCCTCTATTCATTGCTCAGTTGAGGAAACCCCTAATCCCTAGAATATTTTAAAAATAATTCTTACTTATTTTATTTAAATGAGATATACAAAATACTTTTGAGTTGTCTAATATGGTGTAGGGAACCAGAAGACTCAGTAAATAGAGCTGAATTCTGGAGAGCTGACTGTGGAGAAAACAGATCATGAGATGAAAACACATGCTGCCTGTGAGACATGTCACCCTTAAAAGCTAACTGTGACAGAGAATGGAGTTCTACAGCCCACTAACTTTCTCTCTGTCAGGCAGATGAAATGGCTGTGATAAAGAGCTGCTGCTGGTAGGCACCAGCAGAGCTCTGGGGGGGGGGGGGAATTTGAAGGGGCAGCAGCAGAGGAATAAATGAGAGAAGTACCCTAGAAGCAGACATGAGGGGCAGTAATGCTCTTTCACACAGATCAGCACGACAGGCATGGAGGAAACTGCAGAGGTGGCAAGGTGGGAAACCCAGTGCAATGTGCAATGCCTGAATGTGGAGAAACCTGTAATGACACTGGTGTATAAGACACTACACTAAACTCCATCACTACTGAGCAAGTCCAAGTGAACTGGCAGACTCAGACTCATACACAGGAAGGCTCTAAACAGAACAGTGTGGTGTAGGCACTGCTTCACAGGCTCAGTTCTTGTAAGCTGTGTGACTGTTTTCAGGCAACATTGCTCTCTATTGGTTTGGCTTGCATATACAGATGTGATCATCAGCTTTCAGCTTCATGAGTAGTTCACTCAATGACTGTTCCAGTCCCACCATTTTGCAATCAATTACTCAATGTAAGCAGACCCTCAGATTTATTTTTTTAATGCACTTCTTAGAGTTATAGAACATATTATTAAGTTTTAATACTTTGGACTCAGAGAAAATTTGGCCAGTAGTCGTTCCTCATTAGAGGAAAGTGGTTACTTTTCAATAATTACTCATTAGAAGAGTCTAAAAGGTATGTTTGCATTTCATGCTACCATGGCTTATTTGTGACTTAAGTCTTCAACTTACATTTTGACTATGTGTATGAATACTGCATTTGCATTTACTGGAATGTACTGGGGTGAAGGATGTATTTGCAGGTTTGAAGTCGTACATATTGTTTTACCTAAGTATCCTTTTCAGTCATTAATTACCTACTACTTATCAGGTATCATAGTTAGTGTATTGTCATTAAATGTGGTCCCCCAATCAAAACTCCATAGTCAAACACCCTGAACATTTAAAGCTGTGGGAGACAGAAAACGACACTGGGATCAGGACTGAGCCTTTAATAGTAAACGCCATGTTTTTGAAATTAGTAAACATTTCAGTGGCAATAGCAGAGTTAAAGTTGAACAGTTCCTAGCTGCACAACACACAATCTAGGCCCTGTACAGGCCTTCTTTGCAGTCTACAAAAGGAATATATTTTAATATACCTTTCTCTTTTAAATTATACATAGAATCAACAATGAGGACATTAGTAAATGATATATTGTCCTTAAGATCAATTTGTGCAAGCACTAAATATATGATGTAATCAAACTCATGAAATTTTAATTTGATACTAACTTTTTACATAGTTGCTGATTTTAAAATTTTAGAAGCCAGATAAAATCCCCTCCAAACTGGGTGTATAGTTGAGGTACATTTGCAAAATGCTTTCAGAATGAAGAAATTAATAAAATAGTTAGTAAAATATAGTGATTTCTGAAAGTATTAAAAGTATTGTATGTCAGTAATACCTACTTTGTTCGTCTCACTTTGGACCTCACAGACTGATAAGAAAGGAAAAGCGTTATAACCCAGAAGTAAAACTGTTGCATGACTATAACCCTGACAACCTCCTCCTAATGAGCTTCCCTGCAGATAGAGGGAAGAAACAGCTTTGATCTCTCAGAGTGAAGGATCTGAATGAACCACTGTTTTAAGAAAAGGAATCTGATTAGGCCTACTCTCTTAGCAATCAAAGTCACAAGCTACCATTTGAGGTATTTGGGAAATTCAGATAAGATTAGTTGCTCCTTGGATAAGCCACTGAAGTCAGTAGGAGCTAATTTTGTCTGGGATATGACCACAGGAAGGAGCACAACGGGAAATGAAGAATAATCTTGCTAAATAGTTTACAGGGTAGAACACATTCTATTAGAAAATGTAAGCAGCTTTAAAGGTTTGCAATCACTATCACAATTAATAATTCTATCTCATCAACATAGTTACTACAATTATTTGACAATGTGTTTCAAGCTGTATGATGAGTCCTGTCTCTAAGTAGTTCAAATAATAAAAAAGAGAACATACTTATTTCATGTGACAACACCCTTGAACTTTTTTAAATAGCCTTATTAATGCTAAAGCCATATTTGACTTGAGAGTGCCTCTTACATTTGCTACATATGGATATTAAACAGATGTACATATGTATATAATGAATAGCAAATACGCTGATAAGTTATATCAATTTCCTCTCTCTTATCACTTCTTTGTTCACTGGAAATGGGATAGAATGGCATCTCCAGAACTGTCAGGCTGGGAAGCAAAAATAGACATATTGGTACTTATTTTAGATTACATATAAACATGAGCAGCTAGAGAAATAAGGGATATCTCAATGAGGAGCACAAGAACATCTCTGTCTGAGAAAAAGCCTTTTCTGAACTGAATCAGAGTTCAGGTTTGGGCCAGAGCATCTTTTTGCTGCTGCGTTGCCTGTGTCCAGCAAACAATACACAACAGCACATGACTTTTTTTCTGATTGACAATTTTAATTTTGACATGCTTGAAAAACAAGAGTAGCCATTTAGATATATAAAGGAAGCAAGATGGCTTTCAATAAGTAAAAGAAATCCAAACTGTTTTAGATTATTCTAGGTTTTTTTCGTATATAGCCTTTTGTAAAGTAATAATAATTGTTCTATCATGTAAAAAAAAAAAAATACCCCCCCAAAAAAAACCAACAAAAACCCACAAACAAACAAACAAAAAAAATGAACCACAAAAAATAAATAGATAAAGTCTGTTGAAAACTCTTCCCACTGCTGTTCCCATGAACAGATTCTGACATTTAACTGTTATACAAAGGGCCCAGAAATTTCCTTTTTTTTCTTTGGAAGTTATTGTAAAACACCTACATTAATTTCCATCAGATTTTAAGACAAGTTTGCAGAGGACAGGGGGGTTGTGGGGATCAGTGACTCATTTCAAGCTGTCACTGTTATTTGTGGTGAGCCAGAAGCAACTGATAACAGAGTATTATCTGCTAAGAGGAAAGGAGGGCAAGAAAGGGCTTATGTTTTGTTGTTCATTTAAAATGAATTACCCCCATCAAAATGCAGCCTTGAGAATTTAATTAAGCAGCTGCCTAAATACTGATATTTAAGGATGTTAGGCATCTCATGTCAGCCTATTAAACAAATGGTACAATAAAGATGCAAACTCCTTTGTTTGATTGAAGACTGAGCTTTTTCACTACTTAGTCCTCAAACCATCTGTCTGTGTTTGGAGAATGTGGGATGGTAGCTACTCTAAGTCTTATCTAATGATAAGACTCTCACTGTCAAAGGTGCACCAGAAAGCAAATATTACACTTTTAGGCTTATAAAGTCTTCTTATTTCTCTAGTGGAAGAGTATGTTTTGAAGACAATAAATTCCAGGGCCTACGTGATAATATTTTTCAGTAATCTGAAATTTCCAGATCTTTCAATGTCATTTCAGAAACAGTGAAATTGCTTCAAGAGGTATTATTCATCTAGTTATACTTAGAGCACAAGATAATTTGAAGTTTCTCAGTTATTAGACACCCATCTCCAAACTTAAAGAGTGCCTGATTCTCAATGTTTTCTGAATAACTGAGCCTCCTTCCAAATCGGGCTTTTGATTTTTTTTCTGTTCTTTTTTTTTTCAGCTCAGATACCTGAAATTAAAATCCATTCATGAAAAAGTTGGCTCTAGGAACTCAGCTTCCCAGTCTTACACAACTTTGTCCCTGCCAAAAATCTCACATCACTTCATTTGCTTGTATTCTCACCCTACAGTACCAGTCTGCACTGCTTCCACTTTCATTTCCAACTGGGTTGTCTGCACTGCCACTTCTAATTAGGACCTTTTTCCTAGCACTGTTCTTCATCTGACACCATTTCTTCCTTTACTTCCCTTTCAACAGCACATTTTTTCTAACAAGTGCTTAGAAGAAAATTCACACACTGTAGCAGCCTTATTTCTAACTTCTACATGAAAAAAAAATTACATAGGAGAAGCCCAAATGTGCTACTGACACTTGCAGACACACCTGTATACGAGGAAGAAGAGCTACGTGAGCTCTGTGTGAATCACTAGCAATTTTCCATGGATTACCAAGGGGCCACAAACTACAGCGTGGGTTTCACCAGTCAAATTATTTACCAAAATTGTCCTGAATTAAAAGAGAGTTTCGGTTTGGATAGACATTATTCAAACACTGGGAGAAAAAATATCAATTTTGTGTGTATGTATTAGTATCAGTGACCACTTCAGTGTAATAGGAGCAGATCAGTATATTAAAGCTGCTGATGCACTGATCTCTGTTGTCTGAGGGTGAGAAGGCTTCTTAAGGCTTGATTTAACCTGGTCACAATTTCCTGGGAGAAATAGGGTTCAGTGGAGACCTTAAAAGACAAATCCACACTGCTGCAAAAGTGGTATCTAACACCAAATTTCTTATCAAATTACAAACTAATGTAAAACTAAATTTAATAACTTGATTTTTCTATTGAATGGGATTGGCATTGCTGGCACTGTACTGTTACTCTTTTCCTTTTTACAATTCAGGCTTTTCTGAAAAGAGTTCCTTACTTTCCAAAGACCATTTTTCTTTAACATTGCTTGATGAATTTTGGAAGCATTTAGTTTCTTCAAAAGAAGGGTATGCATCTGATGTTGATCTTTCAGATAAAATCAGATAGGATTTGTCTGTTAATTACAGGAGCTTCACACTCACCAAATGCTTCTACTGAGTTTTTTTGCTGTTTTGTTGGGGGTTTTTTCCTCTTTACTGGAAGAAAGAAAATGCTATTCACTGTATTTCTGCATTTGGATCTGAAAAGGGCATGCATTTGCTTCCAAAGGGAAGAATATTTCAGATTTTTTATATTGATAAACAAGAAGTGGTTGCTGGAATGAAAATACTAAGCTTCAGAACCACTGCTGTAAGGCACAAGGGGATGCATCTCCTATTACTGGACACACATATATGTAGGGCTATTTTTTGCATGTCAAATAGAGATTGCACTCATTTATCTGTGTTCTTAGGGTCAGAGATTTAAGTGATGCTCCTATATCGCAGTGATGCTTCCATCCAGACAGATGCTGGATCCATGCTAACTGGTCAGTAACTGAAAAATTAGACTTTATGTCTTTCCCATATGTATTATTTTCTGATTTATAATGTGAAACAAGATTAAATACCAGATGGGCTTATCTTACAGGTGCATACATACAAAAGCAGTGGTCCAAGAATTCACACTGACTGTACTGTGCAGCTTTGGCAAAAGTGAGGAGAGGAAAGCATTATTTAGAGTGTAGACTTGAATATTCCACACAATATAAGTATGTTACAAGCAAGAGACATGCTTCTTAAAGCTGAAAACATCACAGAGCAAGTGAATACTGAGCAGTCTGGTCCTAGACCACAACTCTATGCACTAGTTCAGCACCAGCAGTCATAATCCACAAACTACATTTGTGAATATATTTTAGGTGTAAAGTAAAACCTAGTTTTTCTATTGGCTCTCAAATAATTGTCCGAAATGTAAAATCTTTGAAACATCCATATCCAACACTGAGACCCAAAGAGAACTGGTTTGAGAACTGATTTGACTGGACCTGGTATGTAGTGTTGATAAATTCATATCAAAGGACTGTGGGGATTTTGATTAGGAGTGCTGACTTTACTTTGGCTCTCAGAACAACCAATAAGATTTGTTACTGCTGGTTAAGCAGCTTGAGAGGCATTCAGTTTTGAACAGCAAGAAAAATGCATATTTCTTTTCAAGGTGTGTATAAATTATTACAATTTCTTAAGGAACCTTCAATTTTTGTTATGTGGTCTATAAGCGCCTCTCTAACTGGAAACTTATGTACAGCAAAGTGTGGACTCTTTCTCTTTTTTTTTTTCTCAAGGGGTTTAAAATTGATCTTGTAGGTTAAATGCATTCACTTCTAAAAGACAGTAAAAAAGAACTTAAAGGTGAAAGGGTTATCAAATGAAAAAAAATTATCCTGACACCAGTCTCCTGCAGTCATGAGCAGATTGAATTATGTGATTTTAAATGAGATCTCCTGAGTAAATTTTCCATACTGAACCACAAAAAAATTTAATTTTTCAAACTAAATACTGTTTTGCATTCGTACCTCACATATGCAAAGGACTAAAATTCCTTGCATTAAAAGAGAATGTTTTTATAAAAACCTTTAGCTTTTTCCTGAAAAGAAAGGCCTACATCATGCTTTGTTCCTAATTCTAACATGCTTGTGGATGTATGAATGTGTATATATATATATATATCTATTTCTAGGTGCCCAACACACATATATTCTGCTTCTGCATGGAAGATACAGATATCCACACATGCAGAAAACCAATAGTTAAACAGTCTGCCTTGAAGTCTTTTGAACAACAAACAGTTTCAGAAGAATTCATCAAGGTTAGGTCAACTTCTTTGACCTGCTCATTTTTAAGCAGTAGTAGATCTCAGTTTTATTAGATGTGTTTTACGAACTCAATTTTGCTGCCATTATGCAGCAAATATTGGTTTTGTCTGTCAGTTTTAAACTATGCTTCAGAAGATTTTCTTGTTGTTATGGATAAACATAACTCTCTCTCTCTTCAGCATAACTGCATTCAGCTGGGAATTCCATACATCTTTATATTCTTCCCACATTACCATAGTAAAAGCCCTTCTTCCATGGCTCAATTTCTTCTTCTATCAGAAGAGGGAATAAAATAGAAAGAAGTATTAGTGGAATGCCATGTCCATGAGGGAACTGAGAGTGGCAGGGACTGAAGAAAGGCACTGAGCAACTAAAGCTTTTCCCCTTCCATACCGAAAGGTCCCAAGCTGCAGGCTAAGTGGGGGAAGGAACTCTGTAAACCCCAAGGAGTAATTTTGAGCCTCACACTTGTCCACAAGATGCTTTGGATGTGCTTTATAAAGCCTCATAATATAAAGGAGGATTAGGAAAAGGAAGAAGAATAGCAGGATACCTAACTCTACCACCAGGATTAATGTATGCTGTCCTAGTTAGAACAGCTGGGACCTGTTCATCACTGGATGAGTGTAACCAAAAACTGTGTATTCTATAGCCTTCCATGCCATTTCCCAGAAACTGTTATCAATGAATCATTTACACCATCTGCCCATAGAGCCTGACTCCTCAGGCTATAAACTAGGTGTTAAGAGGCCTGTGAGATAGGAGGATGCTCTTGTCCTCACACCCTCTGTGGAGCTCCCTGCCCTGAGGGAAGTGCTGGGCATTCCTGCCTGAACTGGAGAATATATAATCTTGTAGTCTTGGAACTTTTTTAACCACTCATGGGATCCAGAGGAAGACTGCAGATCATTGCTCTCAACCAGACTGCAACCATCACTCTCGACCATACTGCAACCACCACCCTTGACCAGACAGCAACAGCACTCTCACCAACAGGTTTTCCCCTCTCCTTTTGCTTTGAACTCAGGGGGCCCAAAGAACACCACTCTGTTCATGCCCCAGTGTGCTGGGTTATGCACTTGGGTTTTGTGGTTTAAGACCAATTGTTTGTCTGTATAATCGTACTTATTGTATTATTTTATTAAATTGTTATTCTGATTTATAATCTCTCTTTTGAGTTGAGTTAATTTCCCCTGCTGGTTTACCTTTAAACCAGCACACATGCAAACACTAAATGCCCCTGAGAGGTAAAGAAAAATATCACCATTTGTAAGGATGTGTCTTTAATAAAACTGAAAGTCTCAGCTTGACTGTGGGCTGAGATCAGATCATTTCACCAACCTGAATAACACACATCCCTTTCTCTAGAACTGAGACAATGTCACATGTTGACCTCATCCCTCCTATACCAACTTCCCACCCTTCAAAGCAAAACAGTACCTTCAAGCCATCCACAGGCAATGGACCCCACCCCCTGCCAGCCCCCAGACTGTGCCCAGGTCAGCTGGAGTGAATGTCCATAACTCCAGCCATCCCTAAGCCAGGGACCACAGAGGATGAGGGTGTTTCCTCATGTAGTTCTGTTTACTACCACATTCCCAGGGCTCAGTCTCTCCCCCATCCCTTCTTGTCACACGGGTTATACTTCGTGCTGCAGTCTGCTTGGCAAGACGATGAGAGACAAGAGGCACAAGTTGGAATTAAAATTGAATGTTGGACTTGATGATCTTGGAGGTCTTTTCCAGCCTTACTGATTCCTAAAGGGGAGAGGCTGTGCAGGTTCCTTCCTTGGAGGTTTCCAAGACCAACTGAAAAAAATTCTGAGCATCCTGGTCTGATCTCATAGTAGACCCTGCTCTGAGCCTCACAAGGTCCTTTCCATCCTGAATTATTCTGTGATTCTGTAACTCTACAAGTTCAAACCAAATCACTGGTAAACAATGTTTTGTGTGTTTATTTGAAGTAAAGATTCTAACCTTCTTAAGTCAATAGTAATACGAAAAAAGCTTTACTAAGGGTGGAATTGTAATTTTTTACCATACAAATTTTTTCTTGGAATGCAAGGCCCATGTTACAAATACAACCTTAATTTAGTGTTGCATTTTGCTTTCAAACCAGAAAAAATGTCATAAAGAAATAAAGACAAGCCAGATCCTCAGCAGTTGCCTAACTCTAAGTTAATTTCTATTACACAGAAGCAAACCAAACCAGCAACAGGGTAGTGCCAAAGAGAATCAGGACAGCCTGCCAAAGAAAAAGCCTTAGGCCTAGCTTCTGCTACTGGAAAACCCCAGACAAATGCCTGGCAAAGAGTTGGCCCCAGACTAACACATTTTTATTGTGGAGGACGGCATGATGACACAATTTCCTGCACAATATTTATACACTTCTGCCCTGGAGCTTTGGCTTCTCACTTCAGTGGATATAAGAAGCAAACCAACTGTAGGAAAGGCGTTTCTGTTGCCTAAGGTGTTACCATGGATATTTGTGCTTTTTTTTTTTTTAATTTCTATTTTACACTAAATTCCTTGATTCCCATAGTGATCTTAAATCAACGAAAGACTGTCATCATCACACAGAGTTTGCCGTCAATGAGGATAAAGCAGTAAGCATCTAATGAAGAAATAAGAGCTTCAGAAAGGTGATATGAGGTGTCACAGTCAGGTAGAAACAGTACTGAAAATAAAGACTGGGTTTCCAGACTCCTTCCTATATGGACTTCATCCTTCCTGCTTGGCTCAATCCCATCCAGACAGATTGTGGTGCTTATATTGTTGTGTAATTACAGCAAAAGCCAGTCTTTCATGCGCACTGGCATATGTAGGATCCTAGCCTTATGGATGTCTTTTGGGATAAAAGCATATATAGCTTCTATAATTTATGTCAAGCACATAATTTTGATGCCATTTCATATACACACTTGCTACAAGATCACCAAAGGATATTTCTCTCAGGGCATTGCATTTTCTTTTAATCACTGTAACTGTTCCTGGACTATGGGGGACTCTGGAGATGAAGAAGATTTAGATTATTGTGAATAAACTAAGGAATTTAACATTGTGGAGAAGAACTTGTAAAACTCTGAGAGATTTACAAGATTTATTAACACAGTAAGCACTTAAATAAGGCTTTATAAAAGATTTTGTGATTATATTTAAAGCTTTATGGGTACATCCTCAAATGTGCAACAAACCTCTCATTGCAGGTAAAGCTACTTTTATTAAACAGTTGCTCTTCAAATTGTCTGTGCTGGAGTCTTATTAGTATTTATTTTTTTCTAGTTCATGGAATTCATGGAATGATAAATTTTGATCTTGCTATGCTAAATTTTTTGCATTGATATGCTAGGAGACAGTTCAGCTCATAAAAGTTTACAAACCAGACAAGAAAGGCAAAATGTTGAAAAAGTGAAAGATGCAATAAGTTATTTTCATGGGTAATCTATAAAGCTGGCTGAAGAGATTGGTCACTTTTAAGTTTCAATCTCTGATTAAACCACACGGTCTACTAAAGAAGCAGACATCATTTTAAATTTAGAAAAATAATGTATACAAGGTGAAGTAATGGCCTATTGATGTAGTAAGGTAAAGCAAATGAGAAAAAAAGCAATTTGCACTACCATATGAGAACACTTTCTCAGGTTTGCAGTAATAGAAGCATACGAAGCAGCCAAAATATATTCAGTTTGGCAGGACCAGACTATTAGCAGTAAAACTCGTCCCTTTCAAAAGTTTAACTGTTTCTACTACACACTTGTCAAAGTGACATGCATTAGCTGTCAACTTCTTACTCCAGTTTAATATAAGCTGACGTGAACACAGGTAGTGTGATGGCAAAATACCAACACTGGTTCTCTTAAAGCAGACAGCTGTTGCACTGAGCTCTTACTTAAAGTGCATGGAAATTGGTGTTACGCTGTGAGCAAATGACAGCAGAACGGAGGCCAAGAGAATGCTCTCGAATGAGGTGGAAATGTTATGTTTTCCTAGTGTTAGCCATGAATTTTGTCCTAGTGCCAGAATGGTTTCTATGCAGACTTCTCACAGAGCGAAAAAGAAATGATGGCTCTACAGCAGCTTTTCCTCAGTTTGTAGTAATTTATCAGCACGATACCAATCTCTGAAATGTCTAGCTGTTGTTCTTCTCTCAAAACACAATACTGCTAAGATAAACAGTGAGGCTTTACAGAGAAAAGACAGAAGGATAAACACAGGTTCTAAAATGGCAATCACTTTTCTTCATTTTGAAAAATTTGTTACTAGAAACGGAAGTTTATGGGCAGGAGAAGGAAATAGAGATGATGCCATTTCTCTGTGTTGGAACAACTTAGAACTTCAGTTTTATTTGCTAGAGGAAAGTAGCTGCTATTTCAAAAGTCCAGCATAAATGAGACCATCTATAAAATAACTCTCTGTGTAGAATGTCAGAGAATACTCTGCAAAATTTATTTTTTAAAATAGTTCTTGCTTAAATAAATAGACCCCAGCTGAAAAGGAGTTGTTCCATCAGTGAGGGCTGAAGGGTTTAGAATACATAAGAACCATTTCTCCAGGAATTAAAACAAGAAGGAAAAAAAAAAAGATAACAGCAATTGAAATATTTACCAGCTAAACCAACAGTAACATAAGAAACATATAAACATCTCTCAAAAAACCAAAATATTTACTGCAGGACAGCAGCTATTTGCCTTTGCGACATGTGAGAGACTAGCACTAACTTCACTCTGGCCAATGTTGCATTTTCAGGCTTCCTTTAAAACCTATTGGGAGTAAAAGAACTCTTTAAAATACACTGATTTTTCAAGGTCAAAACTGAAACTGCACTCCATTCTGTGCCATTTTAGAAGGCAGAACTGGAAGGCAGGGCCTTTCTTGCTTTATGCTTCTCCCCATCTTGATAAGGAAATTTAGTCGTGCTATAGTCTGACCACTTTTTTAACTAGAGACAAATCCATAATGGTGATCTCATTTTAACTCAGACACCTAAAAGTTTTATGTCTAAATCTAAGCTAGTCATCCTTTACTCATTAAAGCGAAAATAAAGAAATAGATAACTACTAGGAGCACAATAATTTCAACCTTTGGTCAACACCTAACTTTCTGCCCAAACTAGGTTCTCCAAGAAAAAAGCCCATGGATGCCTCAGCTGTGCCCTGACTTCATTATAAAAGGTACCTGGGTGCTCATCTGTCTCCCCCTTTACTCTGATTTCCATGCACAGCAAGCTTCAGAGAATCAAAACCACTCACCACAGGTCAGTTTATTTACAACTAGAGATAATTGCAATTATTTGTTTTCTTAAACATTTGACACAGTTAGTTGCCTCCAAAGCAACATTGTGGATGGAGGTGGGGAGGAGCATTCAGACCTAAATGATTGAAGCTTCATGTAACGATCTCACTCAAAATTATTTTCAGCTCTTGATGTCTTACATTCCAGATTTTGTTGTATTACAAGAGATAATTTTTATAATTATTATATTTCATAATGTAATATTTGACTCAGCATGTTAAAGACTTCTACCCACCTATTCAAGTTTTCCTCCATGTGTGAAATAGATAAGTTAATTACAGCTTGGTAAAATCACCAGCAAAAGAACATATCCATTGGAATGAAAATCTGTAAATTCTATAGCCAGTAATTAAAACCCCATGTAATTCTCCTTGTACCACAGAAAATAATTATGGGTTTAGATGTTCTTTTTTAACTGTTTTTGTTTCTCTTATTGAACTTAATTGTAGTTTCCACTCTAGGAAAACTCTCTAACAGGAACTCCCACTTCACCTGTATAGGAATCAAAGATACATGATTCATTGTAATCTTTATTGACTAGATCTCTTACAAAAATGTTTCTTTTAGATTTTGAGGGCAAACTTTACTCACAGTTACTACAACTTCTATCTCTACTACAAACTATAGTGCTACAGAAGGTTTTGAATATTCTTGTACTGTAGGAGAAGTTTAGAATTTTTTTTCTGCTGTCAATAAAACCTTCTTCTTTTTACTTTCAATGAAAAGTAAAAATTAGGAAAATTTCATAGGATTAGCATAAAGAAAAGTTTTCCAGGTTTTGGGACTTTTTTTGTGGGAGAAATGTAGAAAGTCCATATATTCAGAAGAACAATGGAAAATTTTATACATATCTATACACTGTTTGTAAAATTCACAAAATTAGTTTTCCATATATTAAGTTTCAGTTTCTGGTACTCTTAAGAAATCATCTAGAATAAGACTGACTGCTCAAGTCTGGGGGGTAGTTTGTAGAACACCACCCAGAAAAATGGATACAATCCAGCTCAGGAATGATGCCTTTGAAACAAAATCTGTGGTGTAGAAATGAATAACTACCACAGCATACAGCTGCCAACTCTGGAATTTAGCATTCCACATTTCACTTAACCATAAAAAATGAAGAGGACCCATGTTCAAAGGCAAATGTAGTAAAACATTAAATTAATTTTATAGTGTGCATATTATAGGTCAAGCATGTCTAAAAGTTCCCAAAGCAAACTGCAACAATGTCACTGAAAAATATTTACCATGGAATAACATAAGCAAAACATAATAATAACAAAAGACATTTCTATTGTGTCTCTCATAATGCCCTCCTCATTATACTTATAATAATAGATGAAGTAGTTTGGAGCATGTATCAAAATCTTCGCTTGCTTTTTCTGGGCTTAGTTCTAATGATTTAGCTCATACTGATTAAAATGTTACCCATAATAAGGACGCATTCAGTTCAGTGCTACTTTCTTTAAGATAAGCTCTTTTTCAACAAGAGCTTTCCCAGTACACTGCAATGTCACCATATTTTTTTTTTTGAGTATTCTTAATTTTTTTTTAAACCCAAAAGATTTATTGGTATATTTATTGGTATATTTCCCAAACTGTGAGGTAAGGATCTTCAGCTAAGTATACAAACAGGGATATATACAAAGTATACAAAGAATCCAGAACTACAACATACCAGCAAATACTGATCACGATTTCAAGAAGGAAAAAGTACATATGCTTTTTAGAGACTAATGATATAAGCACAGAAATAATAATTGCCATCATTCTTGAATAACATTCCTGTTCAAAAGACCTGAAAGGATCCATTTCATTTACTAAGAAAATAAAATTCCTGTCATAGAGGATCCCAGCATTTATTTAGGAGACCATGAGAGAAGTTTTTAGATGTATTAGAGTATCAGACATACTAAAAAACCTGATATGAGGAGTACCAGATACCTGATAAGCTAAGCATGCAGATGCCCTTGTTATGGCTCTCTTTTTTTTCTCCCTGAAATGCTTTTATTCTTTACAGATTTTAGATTATTACCTGTGGGTCATAGCTACCAGCAGGGAGAGGAGTACATTTTATACATAAACAAATACTCTGAAATAATCCCAATCAGTTCAAAAGACTGAAGAACAAAGCTAGGCCTACATAAAAGCTTAGGGAATTGTCTGGTTCTGTTGTGGGGTAGGTACAAATCTGAAGCGAGACACATGAGATTTTTATTTAGAAAAAAAGTGACAGTTAAAATATGGGGAGAGCTACCATTTGTAGTTTGCATTACCTTTCTGTGGTGAAAAGATTATAAATCAGTCAACAGCAAATTCTAAGCACTGCTGACAGCAAGGAAAGTGATAATGGATAGAAAGAAAAAACGAAGAGGAAGAATGAGAAAAAGAGGGTAAAGCAAGTAAAGAAGGTCATGTGATCAAGGGACCTGTCTAAATCAGTCACTATATTTTAATCTCCTGTGTCCCACATGATTGTTCCATGCAGCAGACTTCAGTATCTCTTAGGTCTTCCTCTTCACTAAATTTTTACATCACCATGAAGAGAGATCTCCAAAGCTATAGCCAGATTAATGAGTAAAAAGGCAGAGTCAACTACACAAATGTGTAATAGAAATCAAGAGACCTAAGTAGCTGCTAGAAACTTGAAGCATGGTTCTATCATCACTTGGTAGGTGGGATTCGGATAGCAATCACTGGAACATAGCAAGATTTCGGAAAGGCTCAGAATTTATGAGACTCCCCACTTATGCCTAATTGAAAGATTGGGAAAGTTAGCCTGGGTTCCAAAATCTGTGATAGTAATCATGCAAAACTCAGTGGGTTTGGAACTTGTGAGTGACACAGACATTTTCTTCATTTGAACTAACATTTCATAACTATTTATGATCTCAAAAAGACATCACAGCGTGAAGATTGTGTTATACAAATTCATACCTATTTTCACTGATGATTTTTCACCTTTAGCCTTTGATACAACAACACAGAAGGAATGAATTCAGGCATCACATTCACTTGAATTTTATTTTATTTTTTTAAATTAAACATGCCATCAAAAGCTGATGTAAGGGTCTCAAGATTGACAGAGCATGCTTTATCATGTCAGCACTCCAGCAAGTTATCACTTCAATGGAGGCATTATGAATGAACCATAACATCAAGTACATTCTCCAAAAGGCTCTGAACAATATGCTCCAATAACAGAGTACAAATGTCACTGATATAAATAAAGTAGGGAAACAAGATAAACTCTCGTGCTTCATGCATAGATCGACAAAGGCTTTACATTCAAACAAACGGTAAAAGGATTAAATCTTGTCTTTCAGTGTACATGTGCACTGTCTAGCACAATGGGATCACCGGGGTCCTACTGAAGTACTACTACACTACTGTAGTAACAATCACCACAAAAATCAAAGTGTGATAGTTGCAGCAATTATTATTTTTAATGAGGGTATAAAGAAACCTTTTGCTGTATGTGGAAAGGCTCAAATGATGATTTCTTATAATGTCTTCTGAAATAACAACCATTACAAATACCACCAGGAGCACTCTCAGGTTCAAATTCCCAACTGTCTACACAAGGTATGTTCACATTATCAAGGTTTGATGGGAGCATATCTATTAAGACAGATATGAGGATGACTTGAGTATTCAATAAACCCTTTATACACACTTCAACAGCCTGCTTTTGCACCAGCTCTGGTTTTATACTGTAAATTTCAGCCCATTATCACTTGCTGCATGTTAAGTACAGTGCCAAAAAGCGCCTTTTGGTTTATGTTGACCCAAAAAGTATCGATTTCCTGTGATTCAAGACCACTCCATGATGCAATCCTAGAAGCAGTTAGAGGGGTTAACTGGATGATTAACTTCAGAAGCCTGTTCCTGACCTGAAGTAAATTGCTGTTGTAGACACTCTAGTCCTGGCCTCAGAGCACACGCCAAAGCACCACTGAAGTGCTCCATCTGGAACGCCCGAAGGAAAACTCTAACAAGCCCCAGGTGTCACAAAGCAGTTCAGTGCACCCTTTGAAGCCACCAGGAAAACCTACACCCTGGTGCCCCATGACATGGAGCAACCTGAAATGCAACACAGCTGTCAGCATGTTCCAGTGCCAAATGTCTATTCAAAAGCTGTGTGGCAGAGGTAGCACACAATGCCCTCCCATTTGTTAGTCTCCATGTTGTTTTGATAGCAAGAAAAAGGCCCTAACAGGAAAGCTTCTCCATATTGCACAGAGATTCCATACAAAAGGACTAAATATCAAATTTAGCTCCTTAGAAGTTGTCAGTCCCTCACTGACTAATGGGAAAAGGCCCATGAAGACAAACACATCTTTCCAATTCTTTCCATCATTTCTCAAGCATTCTCAACCCTTTTGGTGCCCTGAATGGGGGTCTCTTTTCTGGTATTGGAGGCTGACTGCCAAGCCTGAGTTTTCCAGACAAGCCAAATCTGTCTAGCAAGTAGGCACACCAGAGCTCAGGATCAATACAACTTGATGCCAGCCCCAAAGATGCGCATGTAACCCAAGTCACTGACAATCTTGCCAGCTCCTGTAAGTAGCTTTGTCCAGTGTGTGCTCAGATATGCCAAGCTGCTGAGGCCAGCCCAGGCAGACATGCCATTTCTGAACACACAATGGATTCCTTATGCTGGAAAACAAAAGCACACGGATAGAAATCAGACTGATGGGAATGGCTTTGATTTAGGAGTAAATCAAATATCCTACCACTCTCAAATATTCAGCCCATCAGGATCTGTCTGCTTTTTTACTGGCATCTTAGGTTTGAAATTTGGAGAAAGACTGAAAAGCTGTGGACACCTTGGGGTGACCTTCAAAGCATTTGCTGTACTGATGGAGAGTCACCTCACACAGAATAGGTTATGCAAGCTTAATTACTTTTTAGCTACTTACATAGTATGTCAGTGCTGAGTCCCGTTTCACTCCAGCTATGATTTCTTAAGAGACCCTTTCAGGTCTCCTCATATTGCCTGGCTTTTGTGGAGTCTTTAACTCAGAGTGGAAGCTGACTCTTTTATAAATGTTGACTCTTTTATAATTTTCTAAGGAGGCAGAGGCTCATGTGTTAGTGTCTTACATACCTTCTGGACAGCTGATGGATTACTGTGTATTGGTAGTGCTCTTCATTTAGGATACTGCTATGAAGGTATAGACACCAGATGAGAAAAAAGTCATTGTGGCATCATTAATATAGCTTTGTTTTGCCTGAGGACAAAATGCAGGTTGCCTAGATGTCATCTGCCAACTTTGTACCTGGGGAAAAAAATCTTTATATACAAAATTTCCAAAAACTATCATACAAGCATATACATGTATGTTTTAGCAACATTAATAATATATTAACAACTACTACCAATAGTTTGCACTGTGCTCCTGGAACCTATGAACTCTCTTAATGCTGGTCTGGTTTATGAACTCCTTTTTAAAAATAAAATATTAAGACCCTCAGCCACATGCCAGTGAGATTAAAGGAACTATCAAGGCAGTGATGTGTACTGGCTTAGAAGTCAAACCAAAAAGAGCCACCTTTCTTCATAGGAACTAAGGAGTCTGAGTCCCTGGGACAATAATAAATATTGCCTCATCTTTTGTGATCTGCCAATTACACATATAAAATAGTTTTTAATGGATTCAGACCCTGGTAGAACTTTTCTTGTCCCTTTCCCTCTTACTTTTACTATGAACTACATGTAGATAATACTTGAATTAACCTCATATTTAGATATATTGAAGAATGATGTTGTGCCAGAGATTCAGACCTGGAAGGTGCAACCTGGAAGGATGTTCTATAGGGACAGAGAGAGCCAATGTTGGCATAACTTAGCTACCTTGGTGAAAACCAACATTCACATGGAGTCACGTTGGGACACCATTGTGGGTTTGTTCTTCTGCAGTAAAGGAGCAGCATAGCTATGAAGACTTTTGGTCTGAATCAACATTGTGGCTTCTAAATGTGTTATATTCAGCAGTCTTTAAGGAAAAGTCTTTAAAAATGTAAACAATTTATTACTATTTTTTGTAATAAATGGATTATTTGGAAGTATAACTGCATACGTAAATTGGAGTTAAAACAGTGTTAGGATTATACATTGCAACTCGTTCTCCTTCCATACTGTTCATCAAAGGATAAAGCATAAGAAACTGGAATTGTGACTCAGTCAAAGAAAAAGAGTTTAGCTGTGCGAGGCTGTATTGTTATGACTTGCTCTGTGGATAATGACTTTAATAAGCATAAGCTCTCACTTAAAGTGCTTTGCAGAATTGAGGCTGGTGTGCTTATCACTCCATAAAAGTCACCCATGGTCATTTGGGTCTTGCTACTGTTCATTACTATTATCACATTAGCTCAGCCCTTCTAAGAACAATATGTACACCATGGAAAAAAGAATTAATGAACTTTGAACCAGCACAAGAAGAAGGAAATATGTATTTTCACAGCTCAGTTTACCTATACAAAGCAAAGGTTGTATTTTCCAGCTATCCTTATTATCCTGAGTACTTGAAGAAAAAATACAATTCTTCATCCCATTGAAGAAATTTCAGATTGAAATCAAGCATGCACTTAATTTTTCTCCTGGGTAAGTAAGGTTTCTGTATCTTTTTCTTTATAGAGGTGTGGAATGCCTCAGTATTTACTACACTAAACTACACTGCACTACATCTTACTTTACTCTCTATTTACTATATATGTACGCAGGTATACATAAATATATATGCATACACAAGATTTGAGTATCAGAAGACACAGTAGACACAGTTTTGAAACTAAAGGCTGTGCACAAACATTGGTCCAGCCCTTTACTCATTAATGTTTTCTCAGTGTACCTTCAGATCCTTTGATCTTAAAGTCTTAGCTCTGAAATGAATGTATAACCAAGCTAGGAACAGTGAGAAGAAGAATGAGTTAAAGAAACAGGGGTGGACACAAAAGGGTGTTGCTCAGGTTTGGGGCATTTGTTTGCATGACTACCTGTAGACCAAGGTGAAAAGTGCAACTAGCTTCTTGGACTGAACAGTGTGTAAACAAGCATGAAAAAAGAGATTAACTCTCACCACCAAGAAATGTTTGTGCTCTTGAAATCAATGGGTGATTCGTGACAACAAGAAAAGGGCAAATATTGAGACAAAAAAGCTCCAACCTGTGGTTTGTATTCAATCAGCTCTTAATATCAGGTAAACTTGTTACAGATACACAAATAACTCATGTGCTAGGCTGTGATTTCACTAAGGTAGGAAGAAGTGTTGATGTAGATAGAGTAAATATAAGCAACAGACTGTCTTGTAACTGATCCCTCTTTAATCCTTCTCAGTTGATGACAAATTGCCACGTACAGAAAGCTGTGTGAGAATGTAAGCCGTTCAGATAACCAAAACCCACAAAGGCAGGGATCTGCAACCAAAGTGCCATATTCCCACCAACTAACGAGCCTAAACAAACAAATAAATACAAAGCAAAACACTGCAAATGTCAACAACCTTTTAATTTTTCCCTGAAGTATGGCAGCTATCATCTATGAGAAAATAAAGTTTCTCTGTCTTTCTTTAAACAGAGCTTGCTGCAGTGTTGATACATACATTGATCTAAGTTAAATACATGAAAGATCATGTTTACAGAGGATTTTTCCTTTTAAAGTTCTGATATTGCTATACTACGCAAAAACTCCCTAAAATCAAGTCAACACAGGGCTGCAGTAGGAACTTACTGCCTGGAAACAGCTCCTGTCACTCCTGAAAGAAAACGTATCTATCAAACACAAAGGTTTCTGTAAGAAGTAATGAATTTATTAATCAGCAAGTTTTAATAGTTTTACACTCACATATAAAACTTGCTTTAAATATACTACTGTGGTCCAAATGCTGCTACTGTGTGGAAGTGATCCCAAAGGCTTTAAATATGCACCTGTCATGCTTCAGGTTCAGTCTGTATTAACATTCTTTTATTTTGAGTGGCTGAAATTGCAAAATCAGTCCCACTAAAACATTTACTCAAAGCTCAGAACTCCTGGTCTTCTGAAAATTCATTGAGCTCTTCCAGAAATTTATCCCACACCACTGGAAAAATAAGTAGAAGAGGAACAAAGAGATGAGAGTGTTTAATAGCTTAAGACAGCAAACAAGGCTGAATTAAATCTGAACTGCTGCTTGACCAACATGGTGTATGCGAGAAGTCCCCTGCAGTTTAATAATGAAGAAAATACATGGTATAAACAAAGGGCTCTAGTGTGGTCAGGACAACAGTGTGGTTTTTAAGGACTGGTTCCTGAAATATTACTGTTTTATAAAAATCCTTTATCATTATTGGTTTTAAACCAATATTTGTTTCTGCTTTGTGCCAAGAGAAAAAGGTCAAGGTATTTCTTTCCCTCTTCTGCTCAAGACTTAGATTTCATTCAACTTAATCAAAACCAGATTTTAGCCTGACCTGTACGTACATAGGGGGAAGTTGGGAGGGTTAGAGCATATTTTCATTGCTTCACATTGGCTACTGTTACCATGGACAGCATGAGCAAGAGGAATTCAACATTAAAGAAGCTGCTTAGGAACAGGACACAAACAAGCCTTGATTTTGTACATCACAGCTGCTGGTAGGTCTTACAGGTTACATGTACACAGGTAATGTCAGGACCATCCTCTGGGTATGATACTGAAAGTCTCTCTGTATTGTGTCAATCTACTTAAATTCCCTTTTTACATATCACAGGTGACTGAGCTTGAATTGGGAACAAGCTGCTGAAATCATAGTATCATAGAATGGTTTGGGTTGAAAAAGACTTTTAAAAGCCATCTAGGCCAATCCCCTGCAATGCACAGGGAGAAGTTCAACGAGATCAGATTGCTCAGAGCCCTATCCAGCTTGACCTTGAATTTTTCAGGGATGGGGCATCTATCACTTCTCTAAACAGCCTGTTCCAGCATTTCATCACCCTCATAATAAAAATTTCTCCCTTATATCTAGTTTGAATCTACTCTTTCTTAGTTCAAAACCATTACCACTTGTCTTGTTGCAAAAGACTTTGCTAAAAAGCATTTCCTCATCTTCCAACTTATGATTCTATGATTATGTGAACCCTTTAGGTACTGGAAGGTGCTCAGGTCTTCCCAGAGCCTTCTTTTCTCCAGGCTGAACAACCCCAACTCTCTCAGTCCATCCTCAGAGGGGAGGAGTTCCAGGCTGCAGGTTATCTCCGTGGCCTCCTCTAGACCCACTCTAACAGGTCCATGGCTTTCTTGATCTAAATGAGCATGTTAGCGGGCAAAGAACACATAACAATTTCTCAGCATTCAAATCCATGTCTTGGCTTTGTTTATTTACTGGTATTTGTGTAGCTACAAGTTCCAAGTTGGATTCATTCAGTGTAGCCTTCATATGATATCCTTAGCTTGTGCCTTTCCAAGCAGGAAATGCAGTTTGCCGGTCCCTCAGGGGATGCTTTGTACTGGACTGAGCTAATTGCCCAATCTTTCATTGATTGACCTTGTAGCAAATGAAGCACAGGGCTCTGGAGAACAGAAACTGCAGCTCTGGTGAGAATCTCTGGTTAAAACAGTCTAGTTCAGCACTGTACTCCATGGTACAGGCCTGATCAATACAAGATAAGATGAACCTGTCTCTAAGTTTAATTTAGGCATTCAAATTCACTTGGCTGGGTCCTACAACCTGAAAAATATCTGTGCCATGGCCACACAACAGGTAGCTGGGAGTAACTAGTCAGAGAGACATGGGAGAATTGAGAGGTTAATATGGGGTAAATCACTGCTTCTCTGGGCAGGTGGGAACACAAAGGCAAAGAGTTACTCTCTTCTGGTCTGCTCCTGGAAAAGAGACACTATACACTGTCCTACACATGGAGGCAGAGGCAAAAATATAAATGACTCTCTCACTAAACAATTTGGGGAACTCAGTGTAAATGTCTTCTTGGCAATCATTTTCCCCTATTTTTATCCAGCCTTTTGGAATTATTGGAACCAGTAGGTATGCTATAAATAAAAACATCTTTTTTTTTGTCATCCAAAAGAAATAAACAGCTTCTGGATCCCTGGATAAGTTCCAGGCCTGTTTAAGGGGTTTTGTTATTAATTTTTAAACTGAGGACTTAGAGTCAAGATGATGCAGTTTGCCATGTAGGCAAACTATATGAGAATTCAAACCCAGCATTTTTAAAAATGTAATAAAAGATAATTTTCCCCTCCTTGTCTCTCGGTTTTTTTTTAAAAATGAATACATTAGTGCATTTTTATTCAGACTTCTGAGGTAATGATGCAACTTTTCATTCCAGTTTACTTCCAGAGTAACCATATTAGTTACTTTGCCACCAGTATTTTGCAAACTGGTAGATGCCTCCATTTATTAAAATGAAAATATATTTGGTTTTATAAAATAATTGCTTTTACATTACTCTAGTTTGCTAAAGGAGGATAACTTTGATCTTGTTGCATTTCTTTTTTAGCATCTTTAAGGCTGCTTCTACAGTGACCTCGTAGCAACCTGCCAGTACATGAAGGGGAAGCCAGAGAGGGACTCTTCATCAGAAACTATAGTGATAGGACAAGGAGTAATGGGTACAAAGAGGGGAAATTCAGTTTAGATATTAGGAAGAAATTTTTTGCTGTGGGGATGGTAACACACTGGTACAGGTTGCCAGGGAGGTTGTGGATGTCCTGCCCTGTCAGTGTTCAAAGCCAGGCTGGACAAGGCCTTGAGCAACCTGGTCTAGTGGGAGGTGTCCCAGTCCATGGCAGTGGGAGTTGGGACTAGATGAGCTCAAGGTCAATTCCAATTCCTTTACATTCCATGATTCTATGATCATCAAATTATAAACAATATGAATAGGATGGACAGAACACCTTTTAGATCTGGTTAGAGGACAGTAAACAGAAAAGACCTTGTTTCTATGAACTACAGACTAGGAAGCTTTTCTGGAACAGTGGAATTTAATGATTTTGCCTCTGTTATAAACACACCCATACTGATACTATAACCAGCTTGTATTTCTTACCTTGAAGAGATCTTTCTATCTCAGAGCATTCCTGTACAAGGAAATCTTTCAGCCTTGCTAGAACAGAGTCCTACTAAATCAGAAGTCCTACTAAAGGCCAAGCAGAAGAGAGCTGAGATGGACAAATGCTAGAGGTGAAGCAGTTATTTTTACAGGTGATTTGAAGACAGCAGGAGGGCCAAAAAATGCACAGCAGTTTTGCAGACAGTGGTTTGGGAGTCAAGATGTTCAGCTGAAGATTAATGCCAGCCTGAAGCTGAGGGGCAAATGAGGAAAAAGAACAAAACCTTGGAAGAAAAATCTGTGAGGAATCTGGCCTCATCTAGTTCACCTGAAACATTTCTGTATGTATATACTTAGAGTGGCTTTTAAATAATGTATAATTATGCAGTTAGGAAAAATACTTTCATAAAAAAGCTTACAATCTAAATCAATAAAATGGAGAGGATAAAAAATATTTTCTCAATATTTTGCACAAATCAAGAAGCTTTTCCAATCACAAAGGAAATAATCTGCTACATTTACTAAATGATCCTCAGATTTCTGAGTCTTGGACCCATGTAAAATTCTAATACTAGTAAGTATTACGTATTAATACCTCCTTATTTCTATCTGGAAACATAAGGAATTCTATGACCATATTTAACATCATACTCATTTCACAATTTAGATTAGTACAGAGATGATAAACTCTAAGGTCATTCAGAAGATCAGAATTAGAGATGAGTCCAGAAACAAACTGTAGTGGTAAGTTCAAGAACAGGATACTAACTATCTAATTACCGTGGATATTTATCATTATTTGAAATGCTCTGTATATTGCTCTCTTTGAATCTTCCCTTTGAATCTATTAATTTTCCTATTTACATCTCTAAAGTTCTACTACTTTTATTATTATTGACATTAATAAACTATTATTTTTAAAATTTTCTGTGAAAATTATTAAGAAAATGTAAAAGGCGTGTTTCTGATAATTAAAATATTGCAAAAAAAAATCCCCAAACTTATCTAAGTTCATAAGTTTGATACTTTAACTACATAGTTTTCTTCAGCTTTCAAGTTTCTATGGAAATAATGCGCCCAAACTTTAATTATTTTTTTTTTCTGAGAACATGCAGACTTTCAAGCAGATGTATAGCAGCTCCAAATATTTTATTTTTTCCCCTCTCAATCTAAAAAAAGCATCTTTCCATAAAATCCTCAAGAATAAAGCAGAACGTTTGTTATTAAATGTTTGCTACTAACTTCCACATATGAAGATTTCACAACCTGTTTGCATGTGTGAAATTTGCAACTCTAATTTCTTGACATTCTTTTAGTTTGGAATCTAATATAAATTGAGATAATTTTTTTAGATTCTCTTTCTAGGTAAAAAATACTATATTTAAGCAGATTATTTTTGTAACATAAACATAGTGTTTGCATTTGCTTTATTAGGTAAAATATTCTTCAATACAGATTACTTGCCATTACAAAAACAAAAGACCAAATGCATCTCTCTCTAAACAGACTTTAACAAATATCTTTCTATTTCTCTTTTATATATGAGAATATCCTTGCTTTATCTTTTGTATTGTTTATCTACCCTTTTCTCTTAACATTGAGGGCAAAACCAGTCTTGTCATGTTAAGCTTTAGAACCTCTTTAAACTCAGTTCAGAGATTTAGGTTCTCATGGGCCAGCAGTGATCAGTACAACAGTGTGATGTTTGCATTATGAATACTCTAGTTCAACACTTGTTTAAAAAAAAAAAAAAAAAGATAAAAAAAGGAAAAATTCCCATTGGAATATTGAATAAATAATCATGAAAATGTTTCATTTTTAAGACTTTTAAAGACTTTTCTTTATCAAAACAAAATCTGGGACCTAATTTGACCTGGCAGAGTCCCTTAAGTGCATGGAAATTTCATGTAATAACCAATTTTGACATCATATTTGAAACTGTGGTGTCACCCTTTTGTATGTCCTTCACCTTGGTGTTAATGATAAGTACTGCAAACAAAGTGGATATTTTTCTAATACACATGAGGAATGTAATATTAATATACTTACAAGCAAATTTAGAGAGGATGAAAAAAAAGTCCTTACTAAGTTTATATGGTTTTTTGTTTTTCACTAAATAGATATGGATGGGTTCACTTAAGATGCAGTTGCTTGTAGAAAAAGTGTTCTATTGACATGTCAGCTGTCCTTTATGATAGGACTGAAGCTATTTTAAAAACTCACCAGAGACAAAATACCTAAGAATCTCTTTTAGAAAAGAATCCTTAGTCAGGACATCATTTAAGCATGTTGTTAAGCAGTTTTCTCAACAGAGATGGACTGACATAGTATGCTGAATTGTGTTTTCTATACTCTGTAACCCAGGGTGGTTTTTGTTGACACATTGGTGAAGAATAACTATTTTGGTACATGTAATTTTGTCTCCTTTTGGACCAGAAATTTGGCTTGTGCGGTATCTCAACATCAGAGTGGATGAGCCATAAAATAATATTGTCATGTCATGGACATGTCTACTGTCATGGACAGTAGAAAAGGACTGGAGAGAGAGTTTTCCAAAATGCGGACAAGTCTAGCCTGGCCAAACGGTTGTGAGATGTAAGAAAAGAGACAGGCGGATTTCTAGATGGCTAGAAATTCACATGAATTTTCTTGAAATTTAGTTTTTCCTATCTGAATGACTAGATTAACAAAAGATCCATTAGGGATTGACAAAGACTGTGTTAAACAGAAAGGCTTACTATCTAACTAGAGTATCCACTAACTTTGCTGTTCTGATTACTACTCTTATTTCACCATCCCTCTGGGTGCTAAAATTATTCTTTGGGAATACTTCCCTCCTACTACCCATGTGTCATACTACCCATGACCCACTGTAGAGAACACAACCCTGTGCTGGGTACAAGGACTTCTCTACCTGGCGAAAGAACAGCAATCCTGTTGAACAGGAGGTCACCCAGATCAGGAAGTGGGAGAGAAGGTCATGACTGTCGTCTGGAAGTTACAGACACAAAATATGTTTTAAGCTCTGACAATTTAGCAAACTGTCTCATGAAACAATCCTTGTAGTAGTGGTGCTTAGATTTCTCCTTTTTGTCAAAGGACAGTGCCCACACTTATTTTTCATTGGGCAGACTGAATGTATATTTGCCTTCTCCCACCATTGTACCACGCATGATAAAGGCTATGCAGGGAGGGAATTTTTCTTTTCTCATTTTGATACTTTTTTTTGAATAAAATTTCTGGATACAGGTCTATTGTGTCCTAAAATATTGCCCTGTTATTAGCTATAAATTACTATGAGATGTGGTGCTTCCACTTCTTAAAGAATAAATAATTATTTGTTTGGACAAGGAAAGAAAGATGTCCATACTAGTAAATAAGTCCTGCTAGAAAAACAGGTTTGGCCTTCAGGCATGGCACAAAATGGCTTGTGTTCACTCAACTCATTTCTTTTACTTCAGAAGATAAATAGTTGGATCCATATAACCTACTGGCTAATATTCCTGTACAAGGCTGTGGTACCATTAAAGAAAGTGCCAGAAAGCATCCAGACTAAAACCAGATTTAATCCTGAAGGGAATCATAGGACTAACTGGTAAAAAAAAAGGGAGGGAAAAAAAAATCTTCTTTTGTGCAAGAGAATACTTGAACTATAAAACTCCAGATAGTGTAAACATCAATTCAGTGTTTTTTAGGACTTAAGCCCAGTTAGGTGTGCCTACAAGCATACTTGTAAGTAAGTAAGAAGATAATTAGACAATAAAATGTTGCAAACTTAGAACATGGAAAACACTGGGAGGTAGGCAACATTTAAATGGCACATTAGAGCTTTCAAGAATTTTTTTATAAGTCTCTTACTACTTTAATTATAGTAAAAGCATCCAAGCATGTCTCAGTTATAAAAAGTACAATGATACTACCCTGAATTTGCATAGAGGCTATAACCGTATTTCTTTTGTGAGATTTCCCCTTACATTTACAAAGGAAAAAAAAGTATCATAAGTCTATTTCATGAAATTCAAAATGTCATATTATTATCTGTTTCTGGCAATCAGAAAAAGGTCATTATTTAGAACTCTGAACAGTATGTTCTAAATAATGTCCAATTTTTATATAGACCTTCAATAATCCAAGTTTGGACTCAGATGAGATTTTCACATTCTTGAAAAGCTCTTGAAAATATGACAAATATAATCAAATCTTTATTAAATGCAGAGCATTTATGTTGGTGTCTGGAGAAAAAGACCATAATGCTGCTAAGCCAGATTGCTCTATGAAGCACATCCCACTTATGTCTGTTATAATTTTTTTTTTTCTTCTAGTGAAAGAAGGGTGCATAGTCACCTTGTTCTTAACTATGTTGACAACTTTACTAATATTGAGTTTTATATTGCTTTTTGACTTAAATGTCATTTTGACTTAAATGAAACAAGACCTTTTCATTTGAGCTGGTTGTTGTGATAGTGAGTACTGCAGTCTGGTCCTTAGCAATGAATCTAAACAAAACCCTATCATTTATTCAAACCAAAACTGTCAACATTTTAGAATGGGCCATCAATAAAATATAAAACATTCCTGAGTTCTTTGTAGCAAAAATTACTCATAATTATCTTGAAAAATTCCTGTACCTAATGGGGTTTTAACTCCATCAAAAAGTGTCAGGATAAATAAGTATTTTGTTAGCTATTAGCACCATAATTAAATATCCATGATAATTGTAGCTTCAGTAATGAAATTTCTTGGCAAAACCTTTCCATCAGAACTTTTTTGATGAAATTCCATCCTTTCTAAGTGAATCAAGTCTCTAGATCACAAACCCCAGTTCTAATGGGAACCATTAATCTGCCTGACATCTTCTGGGTGGGCAACATGGAAACAGGGATGTGCCCCTAAGGAAGATTTTCAAAGCATTGCCCAGGAATGCGTCAATGGTGTAAGGTAAGTCAAAGCTCACTTAGAGTTGAACCTTGCAAGGGACATCAAAATCACCAAGAACTTATAATGTTATTTTAGTAGTAAAAAGACTGAATAAAAAATATAGGGCATTGTTGCTGAATTAGACAGGTGGTGTAGTGACAGCAGACATGGATAAGGCTGAGGGACTCAATACCTTCCTTGTCTCAGTCTTCACCACACGAATCTCCCAGGCTTCTGTTGTTACAGGAAGTGGGTGAGGATCAAGTCAGGGATTGTGGTAAGAGAACTCAATCCCTGGGACTTCTTGGGGCCATATACCTATACTGTGTCTGAGAGTCACAGTCAGTGTCATAGCAAGAGCACTCTCTATCATCTCTGAAATGTCATGGATACGAGGGGAGGACCCCAAAGACTAGAGGAAAGTAAATACTGAGTATATTTTTAAAGCAAAGAACAAAAGGGTGATCCAAGGAATATGAATTGGTGAGCCTGACCACCAATTTCTAGGTGGTCCCTAGAAAAATGATCAAGCAAGTCTTCCTGGAGTCCATGGGCATGTAAAGAAGAGGTGGTTTGCAAAATCAGCACAAGTTTACAGGGAATAACTGATGCCCAATAACCTGGTTGTCTTCTGTAAAAAGTAAGTAGATTTGTGGATGAGGTGAAAGCTGTGGATGTCCCTGGATTTTATCTGGGCTTTTAGCACTGTGTCCCCAGTATTTGAGTTAGGATGCTGTGCTCTGTACTGGGGAGCAACTAGGTGGGTAAAATCTGATGTGATGGTTGGTTAATGGGTCTGCAGGCTGGTAACTACTGGAGTACTGCAGGGATCTGTCACAGGGCCCCTCCTATTTGATGTATTCACTAGTGATCTGGAGGAGATGTTGGAGAGCAGTCTCATTATGTGTACAGATGACACCACCCTAGGGGGACTGGCTGACTCTGAACAAGGAAGTTGAGAGATGGCAGAGCCAAGTTCTCCAAAGTTGCACATGGTAGGGGGATGAACAGCAAGGATAAGTTGAAACAAGAGAAGCTCAAACCAGATATAATGAAACACCTTTTCCTCATGGAGACAGTGCAGCAGTGGACCAGGCTGCCAAGAGAGGTAGTGCAACCTCTGTCAAGACCTGACTGGATAAAGCCCTGGTCTGATCCCATAGCTGACTCTGCCTTTATTGGTAGGTTATACTACAAGCCTCTAGACATCCTTTCCCATCTAAATTATTCTAGGATTCTATCAGTGGAGTAGCAAACCAGAATTGTATATTAGTTTTCCACATAATTTATAAAGAAAAATTGATGGTGGCATCAGTTTGTTTTAGTTATTTCTGCTGAAGAATTTTTATGTGTGATGGTCTTTAGTTCTTATTATCTTCATCTTTCCGCAGTTTTACACTCTGTTTTGTTTAGTTAGTACCATTGATTTTAGTTACCAGCTTTGTTAATGAAACCCACCCTGCCAATAAGCAAGTTTAAATGAAAAAAAGGTAAAATGTTATTAATCAAAACAGGTTCCCTCACAGATACTAGCAGAGACAAACAAAATGCATGAAAGAGAACTGACCTACCAAAAAAGAGAAACAGGGATTTCAAGAATACAGCTGTTTTCTTTCCCAGTGACAAAATATACAAAGAGAGTACAGGCCCCAAATGTCTAAGGAAAGGAAAGATGTTTTAGTAGCTTGGCTTTATACTGCATTGGCTGTCCTGAGTCAGGCTTCTTTGAAAGTGTTCATGAACATAGAGGAAAAAAAATAATTCAGTGCAGAGGGCTTTTTTTTTTTTCCCCTGAAGTGAACTGGTTGTTTCAAAATTTCCAGTGAAAAGTAAGCGTGGTCTCTTATTCATTGTTTCTCATAAAGAATAAAAATAACTCCACTTCTGGCCATCATCATTCCTAAAAAAAAAAAAAAAAAACTCAGAAACTTTTCAGGCCTGATGCTATAGCTTTGAAGTCAGTGGGAACAGAATGATAGTTTTAAAGCATAATGTTTCAGTTAGATATTGTCACACAGTTGCTCACATCTTTGTTATTTTCTATCAGTAACATTAATGTTTCATACTTTCTGAAAAGAGATTGTTTTGATTTCTGAGTGCCCTTGGAAGCTGGAGGAAGGGATTTCTATCCCTATATTTCTCTAGAGAATGCTTTCACTGAAATCTGTAGGAAAGTGTGACTTCTGTAACTGCCAAATATGTTTGATAGGAATTGATTCCTATAGCTACTAATACTATGTCCATACTATAAAATTAAATGCACTCACAGACATGCTCTGTTACCACAGCTAACCAGCATCCATTGTACTGAATCCTTGTGCCCTCAGAAACCGAGCAGCCACATCCAAACTGTTAACAACAATCTCTGGCCCCAAATTACTCCAGAACTGTTTCGAACAGCAGTAGCTCTCCTGAGTCAAAAGCAGCCAGGTACCATCTGAACTTGTTTGCATTGTAGGCAACAAAGTGGCAGGGCATGTTCCTTTCTACTGTTTAATTTATTAGTGTGCATAACTTTAGGGTGCAATTCATCTGCCTTAATGTAGACATCTAAAAGTTCAACATCTAAACCTCTGCTAGTTACCCTGGCTTCCTGTTATACTCAGTGGAAGCAAATCCAGGCCACAATTCATCTCACCTGTCTTGTGTACTTAGCTCAAATAAGATGGATTGCAATCTGGGAATGCCCATTTTTTCTTCTGACTGTAAAGTGAGTCTGAGGTCACCATGTCAGTCTTAGACCTCTAACTATTAGGCACCTGAGATAAGGTTAGAGATACCAGCCTAATATATACTAATAATTTTATCAGTGTATCTCTCAGGTTAAGATACACTTTTAAAGACCTTGTAGGTTAAATTATAGGGTTTTATTAAAAAAAATAGTAGAAAAATTCAAAGAGAAATTTCTCTGTCTCCACAGAACAGAGTGCAGAAGGGTGAAAGTTTTGGGGTTTTTTTCTGGGACAGTTACTCAGAACGATAATGTTCTCTCACATCTCTCCCAGATATATGATGTAATTCATCAGCAGCTGTGCTGCCTTCATTCTTGCTCTAAGCATGGAGCAATACCCATTTCATTCGTTTTGTTCTCAGGGGTTGAGTGGCTGGAAGGATCTACCTGAAGAGATAGGATTTCATTTCTCCTCTGTGTCTGGAGGTCTGGGGAGCTGCAGAGGAGGACAAGGTCAGGACTCTGCCCTCCAGCAGCATAATTGAGACAGTTTGCCTTAAGTTTCATTAATAACTCCTCTTCCACTCTGACCTTCAGTCATAATAAATACCTGGGAACCATAGCTGTTGATTACATTTGCAGCTGATGCCAAGTTATATCATTTCTATTACCATTAATGTAAGAAAAATATTTGTGTCTGAAAATAAGTTATACTACATCTTATGCACTTTTTTTGCAACCCTTAGTCCTTTTTACCTTCATTAGATATTTTTTTAATGATAATTAGCTAAGAAAACATGACCTAAGTAGAGTTATCAAAGGAGGGCAATTATGAGAACATGGGCCATATTATTCCAATTAGGTAACTGCTCATGGTGGTTTCACTTGGTAACAGCACAAAACTACTGTTTAGCCCACTATTCCCACTGTTACATTGATAAATGATCCCAAAGCTGCCTTTCATTCGACAGGTCTGTTTTTGGACAGCAGCCAGACAAAACAAAATCACAAGATTTATAAGTACTGCAGAGGGAGGGTAAAGAGGATCTGAAGGGCATGAGCCCTGCTCTGTCTTCTCAGAAGTAAAGTTCAAGAAAAATACTCCTGGTGGACCAAATCCCAAGGACTCCAATCCTTAGACAGACATCATTCAGGCAAGCTCTTGCAGACAGTACTATGACTTGCAGAAATACACAGAGGGTCAAATTGTGATTCATGCTTTATTTGCGGGAGGACAAGAAAGTTCCAGCCTTGGTGGTACAGAATTTCCCTACAGCAGCTTTCCTATCTACGAATGGGTTTGTTAATCAAGTAGTAGAGAGCAAGTATTGTCACAACTCCATGACTCGCTTTAACTCTGGATCACCATGAAACTCAGGGAACCAGCGCTGTTCACCCTCCTCACTGTTAGACAATAAACATTGAAAGAGTTAGTGCTTCCCTGCAGATTTCCTTCTTACTTCCTCTCTAGGCAGTAACATAAATGATACCTAGAGAAAGATTTTTTTTGGCTATAGATCTGTATGGAATCTGTTGATTGAAATGAAATTGGAAAACTTCATCATCTGAAATCAGATGGAGGACCTTTCATCATCAAATACCACAATCTCAGGAAAAGTTGCCTTCAGTAGCTGAGTTCTATTAAAAGAATGCATCTTCCTTGGGAGAATATGACCTCAAAGAAATAATAGCAAAGACAAAAGAAAGGATAGGAAGTTAGCACTATGGCAAGAGGTTAACAGACATGATCTTACAATTAAAGATATTTACCAGTGAAATTTGAACCCCATTATACTCTGGCTCATGGTACATAAGGAAGAACTGTTTTATATCATCAAAGACAAAAAACAGATCTATAGGTAAGCTTTAAGAATAATAAACATCCTGAATTCAAGAATAAGTCTGTCAAATGAAGGGATATTGATTTTGGAACAAGGAATATTATGTCAAACAACATTAGTTTAATTGATCTGAATTTAGTTTAAGTACTAAAAGCATTTATATACAAACAGCAAATGAAAATTAACTGCAGCTGAGTCCCTTGATTCTCAGATTATACAATATGCACAAGCAACTGAAAGTTCTTGTAGGAATCCCAGCAGCATGGTCTGGGTTCTATTCCCATAGCATGACTCAATAGAAAAGCAATATGCTTTCTTTCAGAAAATATGAATATTTAAAGCCATGTTTTGACTTTTAAAAATACACAAAACTTTTCCTTTCCCAAAAAGAATTTATAATAAATTGCAGAAAAGATTCTAGAACTATGATCATTGCTAGCATGACTTAGTTCAAATATTTCCACTTCTGGAACGAACCATCTAGGAAAAAAATCATTCCTTCTGAAACAAACAGATCTTTTTTCTGTTGTTTTTCCTTCTATTCCCACTCAGCTATTTACTTAGTTTTCTTAGATATCTCAGAGTATGCATTTGTAGGAAGTAAGGCATAGAATATCGATATACTAACAGTTAAAACATGTTGTTACCCATCAGGGAAAATGCCAAATTATTTCTAAAATTTATTTCACTTTGCTTTGTTTAAAGACTTGATTTTTTCAAAGTGGGAAGATTTTTCCACAACATTTTATGGTTTTTTTTTTTATTTTTAATTTTTTTTCATTTTGCTAAATCAATGAAACTTTAAGGAAATTGTAACAGTACAGATTTCACAATCTATGCACAGAGGTAACAAAGTCCAGTTGCCACTTATCATTTTCAAGTACTTAAGTCATTTGTTGAAACAGGTCTAAGGCTCTAAAATTTCTTGATCTTATGTTTGTGAACACTTTGAGAAGCTTCAACCAATGAGAAGGCAAAAAACCTGAAACTTAAAATTTTACCAATAACTACACTTTTAATTATATTAAGACTATAACAGTATAGTATAGTATTAAGAAAAAAAGAAAGGTATCCAAGAGTTTTCAGAAGAACTGTATATCTGATTTAGACATAGATGACTCATTTTGAACGTCTAGACAATGTCCTGTATGCAGTGAATGACAGCTTATGGGATAAATATCCAAAACTGTTACCTTGATTATTATTGAATTATTAAATCCCAGGATTTTAGATCTGAATTTGACCTTTCAGGTATTTCTAAATATTCCTTTATATATCTTTATCTCATATCATTCATACAATTTCTCATTGGTTTTCTTCTCTCTGCTTTGAAGTCAGTGTCCATGCCAAAGAAGTGTAGGCACAAAAATCTTATCCAGAGTTGTAATAATAATTTGAAAAAATATTTTTTACTCATAACACTCATTATCCATATATCACAGAGAAATGTTAGGCAAACATAAAAGGATTTCATTTTTAACACAGCAGTGCCAAGTTTGCTTCCAAGTCTTATGGTTCAGATCGTGTCAAAATACCATCTGTACATCTGCCGAAGAATTTACGGGAGAAATATCTGGGAAATCCACTTCCCAGCCTCTTTCAGGGTTTGTCTTAATAAGTCGGGAATTTTCAGCCTCTCTGAAAATCTGTTGTGCACCTTAGTAAAATTCCAGTGAATCTTTCTGTTGACTGTTTGAAACACGTAAGAAGGGGTTCACTAGTTTCTCTAATTATTTACAGTTGATCTAGTTCTTGCCTAAAATGCTACAAGCCTGGTGCCTTCGTTAGAGCTGCTGGGAAGCCCACTGGTTAGCCAGGAAATTTCACCTCTCATGTGGAGCAAAACAGGAAAGATCCAGAGGGATAAAGAAACCCAAGAAAGTAAGGATACATCACTGAAAAAGTGCACTAGGAACTTGTTGAATGTCAGTGCTCATTGCTGTTGAGAGAGAAGAAAGAATCTTCTCAAGTCTCATTTTGCCCATATAGAAGTCATGGGATGTTTTACATGTGATTTTTTTCTTCTTAGTTTCAGAAAGAGTGCTAAATAATTAATGGACTAAACCATCACATGTAAGAACTACGCCTGTTCTGTGCCTGTGATGCACTTGGTGAGGTTCCTAAAATATATCAGAAGTCTAGTTAATATAACTCTGTACACCCACTTTTGAGCAATTCTTTGACTTTGTTCAATGGAGTACCAGTTCACATGAGTTATGCATCCAGTACTGGCTTATTTGTGAGGAAACCATCAATGTCTTAAAAGTTGTCTGCAAAGAGATCAGTAGCCATAAGTAAGGCAGGATATGTTGCTTTCCCCCGCCCCCTAATACTCTATCAGGACTATGCTGAATTCTTTCTTACTGTAAACTTATGCAACGTCTCTGCCAGAGGTTTAGGAAGAGGTAAGTTTCTGCTTTCTTCTGTCAGCAACTGCTCCCTCCAACTGTGCCTTATATTTTTGACCAAACCAAATTTATGTGCATCAGGCATGAGAAAGTTTCTGTAGAATAAACAACCCACTGATCTGAAGATGTTTATTATTGCCATGATGCAAATTGCCATCAAACAACAGTTAAGCAGATAGCATCTTTTTAATATTGATTGTCTGCAAATTGTTTTACAAGAAAATTTGCTAAAACATGGCGTATTTCTTATACTACTCTTTCCCTCTCTTACCTTATTAGTCCTTATATTTCTCTTTCCTTACTTTTTTTATTTCCATGTCAATTTTGTGATAATACAGAGACTATTAATTGTCACATATATACAGCAACTAACATATTACAGGCAAAACTCTGCTGAAACAGTTAAATTACTAAATTCATCATGCAGAAAGCTGATGACCTGAGAATGTTAATTGAGAGGCTGCAATTGTTCTGGTGGATCAACACAGATTGAAGAGCAAAGGGCTCAGGTGGACTCTGAGATTATGACTACAGTGACAAATCAAACACTGGCAGGGCCCAGACCCAGGTGCAAGAACTAGATTTTGTTGAGCTAGCACAAATTTCAACATACAGTTTGTTGGTCTATATAACATACTCTAAAAAAAAAATTGTCCAGCACAGTTTGGGAACCAAACTGTTCACACCAGTCAGTTTTAGTGTAATCACGTTTTTTTCAATAAGATATTTTTACAGCATGGGTTAGCAAGACTGTGCAAGTTGGCCTCAATGCCAGAGACTAAATCCTATCACTGTTAAATTACTAGTACAGGCATTACTAGCAAAGAAGCAACTATAGTCCAGTGAATTTGTGTTGGAGTTAATACAGCTTCAGGGAACTGCAAAAGCTGGTTGTGCAAGTCTTGGTACAAATTCAACATCTGGATTTCTCCCTGTTACCACATCATAGCTTATGTGCAATGCAGGCATGATTCTAAACCTCCACATTAATGTTATCACAACAAAAATTAAGTTTTAACTCATACAATTTTTTTCTACAGTGTGTAGTGAATAAACCTGACAAAAGTCAGGATAGTAACTAAGGATGAACTACTATATGGGATGCATACTCTTAGATGCTGATAAGGAAAGTTTGGCACTGGGCATTTGATCACCATGAGCAAAGTGTTCCTTTATACGGTCTCCTACAGACAGCAAAAGCAGTGGCAGAGAAACCACTTGGCAAGCTAAATACCTTTCAGACTCTGAAAAAAATAAATTCCACAGAGGCTAGTTTATTTACATTCCTTTTCTCAGGTAGAAAAGAGTGCCAGAGGCAGGTAGGGAATGAAACTCACATGAGTGCCCCGGATACATTGTGCCATATGTACAATTAGGCAGAATAAACACATCCAGTTTCTTAATACATGTGTCTATAGGAGAGTTGTAAAGTGGTTTAGTCAGAGCAGCGGTAACTTTAAAAATATGTCTTTAGTTTGAAGATAATAGGATTAAGGAGATATACTGACTGAAATAATTTAAAACATTTTTATAATCAACCTGCCCTACTCAATGGCCTCTTTGTTTCTTTAGTGCAACATAGTCTTCCTGCATTTTAAGTGTGAGATAAATAGGTATAGCTATTTAAACATCTATATTGGGAGAAACCTCAACAAAGCTGGTAGGTGTAAGAACATTTATTTAGAAGCATATCATTGGAGCCAAATAACTGAAACAATAACCACTCGATTTATAAGTACACACAATGCCATACTGTAACTCAAATTATAAGTACACACAATGTCGTACTGTAAGTCAATGGGTTTCACTTTAGATTAATAACATGCAAAATGATGGAGATTAGAAGCTAAAGAACAAAGAAACCAAAGAAGACAGATACCCAGTTCTGTAATGGAAATTAGAAGTAGGTGATAATAACCAAGGAATCTACTTTATGTCAGTATGTACATGTGCTTAAGGCTAAAATCGTCAAGCAAAACTTGTGGGGTTTCTTTTAAATGACCTTCTCAACTAAAGAAGTAAGGTCATTCTAATGGTAGAGAATTGAAGTTCAAGCTTCTTCAGCACTGCCCACAGGCTTGTACAGATACCCTAGAGTCATAGTAGGTCAAGGTTTCCTATGTTAAGTAAAAGGGGTGCTCTATTTTCCTGTACCAAAACCTCATTTTTGTGAAGTTTCATTAAACTCCAAATTCATATTTGCCCATATCTAGCTGGTTCATTTATATTTAGAGGGGAAAAATGGTTAAAAAGGATTTGGATAACAAGCAGAAAGGAATGTTTCATTTTAAATGATTCTTCATTTTTAAATAAATGTTATCTGATGTAATAAAAAAAGTTGAAGCAAAATATCTCTCTGTTATCAAAACACAACATTTCAACTGGCTCAAACCATTTTTGTTATGGCTGCTTTGAAATGGATTAAAATGAAAGCATATTTTGGAGTGGAAGAATTTGCAAAACTTAGGTTTCCAAATTCCTGCTCTCCTTAGAGTGATAAATTATTCATCTTCAGTAAATAGCAGCTCAAAGATGATGTATACAGCTGTGATTGCAAGATATGAAACATGCATAACGTTCAGATTTTCCATCTCTACCTTTTTGATTTGTGCAGTAACAATTAATCCAAGAATAATTGTTATAGACCTTTTAATTTCTGAATCACACCTAGGGACCTCAGAAGACACAAACTCAGATCTTTCTGTCTAGATATCCTTCTTCTAATCTTCTAACAGTATAGCTGTGATCTTTATATTTCAACAGAAGGGTCTTTGCTCTGCAATACCCTACTAGGTGAGATGCAAGAGACATCAAAACGTGTATGATTACGGATAGTAAATAATTGCTCAGTAGTAGCAATGGTTGTCAATCAACATCACAATGCCATCGTGGTCTGTGATGTCAAACAAATACATGTCCTGAACTGCTTACAGGGAAATGTATGCTGACCCCTGATGTCTCGAGATGGCCAAAGACTCGGATGAACTCGCTTCTTCTAAAGTGCTGCTCCTGTAAAAGCAAAATAACCCCCCCCACACACACACGCATGCACACTCATATATATATAATAACATCTCAAATCACATAGAAAAAGATCTGATCTTTCCAACAAAGAAAGCCAGTGCCGTGCCTGGAGTTTCTCTTTTCTCCCAGGTCCTTTCCAATAATATTTGGCTCAAGTTCAGCATGTTACAGGGCTCCCAAGGCTCTTTCCCAGATATATCTGTCTTGTCTCTCTGGGTAAAAGAAACTTATTTCTGGCTCTCTGTCAAGCTCCCCACAACCTTGTATTACCAAACAACAGTGTTGAAGGCAGGAATGCATACTTTAGCTTTGATTTCCACAGAGAATCATAATTCTTTTCTGCTTCTTTCTCCCCTCCTCCCCTTCCTTTTAGGTGACAAATGGCTCTCCAGAAGTCACCCATCTCTTCATTTTGACCTTCTGTTCACCTCCTCCATTTTTTTCCTCTGCCCTGGCCAATTCCAATTTGGGTAATTATTCTGTCTACAGTACGTAAAATTCTCTCTATTGTTGTAGTCAAAGATAATATGCTTCTTCTGTTCTTAAATATAATGCTATGCCTTGATAAATCATAACTGTGGTTTACCCCAATAGGGAAAGAGTGAGTGATTGAGGATTGATATTTTTTTATTAAGTCATTCTGGTGTTTATGGATACTTTGAGATGAGTAGCGTTACATTATTAGTCCTTAATCCCTAGATGATTTGCCTTATAACTATTATTCTCTCTATTGTACAGCTTTTTAAAGTGTCCCTCTTTATTAAAGCGAATTAACATCAAAAATATGTAAACCTTTGCTCACGGAAAAATGAAAATATCCATAGCTTTGGAAATGTTTTAGCAAACTGAAATTCTAGATGTTCTAAATACAGCACTGAAGAGACATAAAATCTAAACTCTGACATTTTTCTTTTTTTTTCCCCTAAGCGTCCACTTAGATCCATATATTCTTATTATTACAAATAAATATTTACAGACACAAAAGATGTAATTGCTCTTTTTTTTTAATCTTCTTTAGAAAGGACCAATACCTTTGCTGCAAACTTTAGTCCATTTTAAATAGTATTTGTCCTATTATGCACATCAAGTCATGCCTTGGGTTGAAACACTTTGTAGATGAATACAGCTGTTTGCTATGAAGGACCCATTGTTATTTTTGAAACAGATGCTTTGATTTGTTGGAAAGAACTAATATGTGCTGATTTTAGCCCCAATCCAGTATGACACACAAGCATGTGCTTAAATCTATCATTACTCGGAAAAGCACTTATACATATGTTAAAAATTAAGAATGTGCTTAAGTGCTTTGCTTAATGGGGATGATCTTAAACACATATTTAAGTGCACTGTTGAATCAAGGCCAGAATGTCCAACCTTAGTTATTGTGAAGTTTGCTATCTTTTCACTAGTTTAAGAAGTTCAAACAACATACCAATGCTTTGTTTCATGTCCTTTGCAAAGGAGGCAATTGCATACTTGACAGAAGAAAGAGTTCATTGCATCTTGCAAGCCAAGTAGTGGGGAGGATGGGAAAGCCTGTATAAAATTATCAGGCTTCTCTTTCTTACACTGGTAAGCGTGTGAGATGTGATTCCATCTGCAGCTGCTCTTCAATGGCTATGAATCTGTTTCAGATCTCAGCTGGTTATTTAGACAGCAAGGGCTCCTACTTTTTGCCCTGTTTCACAATGTGAGAGTGGTCAAAATGACATTTGTCCCACAGACTGCAGCTAAAGTGCCCACCCAACTGCATTCCTGTTTGCAGAAGGTATGTAGAAGAGAAGAAGATGTTACTGTCACTTTTTATATTAAGATATCCTATGTCATCTGTTTCCATGATGATTTGGTCAAATCCTCTGCCTGATGCTTTGATAATTTCTTTCTTGGGGAAAACTGCCAGATTCCATATAAGTCTTCTTTTTCTGTGATGTTTATGCAATATTATTCCCTGTGGAAGTCAACCACAGCCATTGAGACTGTTCTGGGAATACCTGGATAAAGAGTTTTATTCTGCTTATTAGATTGTGTAGCATTAGCGGGTTTTTTTCAGTCATTTGCAGTATACATGGTGTTAGACACTCATGATGGTAATTTCAAAATAAAGTATATAAGAAAAGCTTTTGGAAAATTTAACAGCTCTTCAAGATAAGAGAGGATTGACAAATTACACTGAAATCTTTACCTTCCTTTAGATATAGACCTGAACACTTGGACTATTCTGAAACAAATGGCTAGACCAAAATCTTGGTGATTTACTTTCTTGGGTTAGGTAGAAAGCTTCACTTTTCAAAGTATATTTGTCATCTGAAAAATAGAAATGCAAATGTGATATGTGACATAACAAGCCTCAGTTATGTCTTCAGATCATATCTGTTTTCAGCAGCAGAAACACAATGAATCCATGTGGGAAGCAAGGCGTACTCCACTCTGCTTCAAGTGTCATCAAAGATGCCAACTATATTCTGATTACTGAAATTTTCTATTAATTCTTATGATGAAAGGATGAAGACTAGAACAAAGCTTGTGTCTCATGTTTCAGCTTGAGTTTGCAGTGCTGGCTGTCAGAAATATCATCTTTTGAAGTTCTTACTGTCATTTATACATGTTCATGCATAGAAGTATGATTACCATTTATCTAATGGAAAACGTATTCTGATAATTTTCTACATTGCCCCACATTCATTCTATGTTCTATTCTGCTATTTCTTCTAATAACCTCATCTTTACTCATATTTTGGTAACAACATACATCAGGTTTATAATTAAAACATTATGAAAATCAGGGAAAAAAAGGAAAAATGTAACAATAAAGATCAATTACATTTAATAGTTTGATGATGGAAATGAAAATTTAGAGCTCAAATTCACTACAAAGTCATGCTCAAAATATTTCAAAGCTATGGATTCACTACAAAAAAACCTGCTTCTGCAATCGCCAGGAAAAAAATGGCAGTGGTACTGTTTAAAAACATCAAAGAACCATTGTCATCTTCTTCACTACCTCTTTAAAGGAAGGGATTAGTTGAGAGGAAGTTCAAAGTGCAAACCAGAGATGTTTCAGGGAACTTCGGAATTTGGAGCAGGTGTTTTTACCACATGTGCAGTAGCAGTGCATCCAGTAGCAGTGCAAGTCATCCTGGCTTAAAGGAGAAGAAAACCTGATTCAATATTCCCAGCAGATCTCCCAGACAATGAATTACAAGTTGAGGAATCAGAAGATAGGGACAGGCAGAAACAGGAATATTTTATGAGGGTTACTATGAGGATAAAAGGAAGGAAATCATGTTAAAAACAACCAAATCAACTCAGAAAAATCAGAAGTTTCTTATTTGTTAAAATAACACTGATTCTTAGCTAAATTCACACAGAGGGTGTATTTTCATGACAGAGTTATAGAAGACTGACACTAGTATTAGTGCATACAGGTCATCCTTCTCTAGCCATAAAGCTGTAAGGAAAATGACAGTATTCTCTGAAACACTGTAGCTTCTTAAGTGCTACTACCTGCACACACCTAAGGTAATACTTCCAATAATTCTCCTTTCTGCAATGCACTGGACTGCTCACTGATGCTATCCTGGTGCATAACTATAGAATTTGTCTGTTCCAAGCCAGTTTGGGGACTTAAACATGGGTACTAGAAGACATCTAGCCTTTTAATGCTTCTCCTTAACCTTCTTTGGGAGTGAGCAGTTGGTTGTTTTTCACATGGAAATGAAACCCCAGTATTAATCCCATAGTTCACAAAGTTAGCCCAAGTATAAAGCACAAATCATTTCAAATGCAAGAGGCTGTGGACAGAAGGGGGTTTGGGCCCCAGCTAGCATACAATGTTATATGTGAATATTGCTCAGATTTCATGCAGAAGAAGATTCTATTAAGTAGTATAAACCATGAATAACAGGCCTGGAATCTGACCTTTTAAAAATAGAAGCAAAGGAGTTGTTCCGCTTGCTCTGCTCTGTGCAGCTTCATAGATAAAAAGCACAGTCACTCCCAACTTCTTGTCCTTATTAATATCAGTTATTGCCGTGATACTTGGCTAAAAAGGCAAGTCAAAACTTCAGTCTGAGCTTACCAGTAAGGCATAAAAATCATATTTTCAGCGTACATAAACCAGTGCTCAGTGGAACTGTTTTGTTCTCAAAGCACAGTAAGAAAGGCCAGACAGTTTTGCTATGCCTACTCAAAGGAAGTGAAATTTCCTTTGCAAAAGAGTAAGCATGGAGACATGTATAATTCTTAGCAACTCCTCACCAAGGAGGTTGAGGGAGGGTGGAGAAGAAATTATAACTTTGTGTCCAGCTGCATCACTCATCACACTTTGTGACAAAACATGCGCTACAAATCACTATATTTTTTTTACAGTTACGGACTGAAACTGCCTCAAGAACTGGACATCTTAATATTGCCCATTAATTCATTGCAGAGGAAGTCACAATTCAACTGTCTATAGGACAATTGTGTTATTTCCTCTCTGGAATATGGCATCTCCAACCACCAAATGCTATAGACTGACTTTTGCAATAGGACTGTTGATGAATAAATATTCCCAGTGTGAGCCCACTGAGCAGTGGCCCACAGTGTCATGAGTTTTATGTTATTGCTGAACAGTCCATACCTCTATACAGTGTAGAGCAGCATCATAGAGAGGCTGTCCTATGTTCTGGGAAGAGATTAGCTTGGATGAGTTTATCACATTTTATTAAGTTCTGTGCTAAAGTACTAAATCTCTTTCACTCTTGAGATCATATCCCGACAGCTGAGAAAGGAGTTAGTTTGCAGTTTTCTCACCTAGTGGATAGAACATGGTCTTGCGCTGAGATATAGTTTATATAGTTTTAATGTCCACATTTCAGATAACTGTATGTGATCTAGTCACCACAGATTGTCTTCATTGCCCGTGAAAATAAGTCTACAATTTTGGAACACGATTCATTTGGCCTATTTTAAATGACTCATATCTCAGAAATGCCTGGTTTTCTCATTGATGAAAGGGGAGTTTAGGGTGAATATTTGAGAAAGAAAAAAAACCCTATGTTATAGTCATCTCTGAACAGTCAGATGAATCCCTGTGTAGGTAAACTAACAAGTCACAGAGCAGACAGGTAAGACTTAGGCCACATTTATTGAATATTTTTTACTCTGATTCACTGAGAAATTGTTCTGCAACCTACTCATCACAAAGTAGATGAGTAAGGTACAGCTGCTCTCCAAGAGTTAACACCAAAATGTGGGACTGGCTTCAGGAATTATAAGGTCCACAAGAGATTACTCAGGTTTAGGCAAAACTATTCCTTCTAGTTTGCCTTGTCAGAGTCTACTCATTCAGGTCTGCATTATGCCTTACCTTCCTATCTGTCTGAAGACATACAGAAAAAAATCTTTGTGAGGAAACCAGAAACCATATTTTCTCTTTGTGACTCAACAAGACTGGAATTTGTTACTGATCTCAATCAAACCAGTGCAAATCAGGAGCAATTACATCAAAACTGATGGAGTTACCCTAGGAAGTAAGACTCTGGGCCTACTGGTTTAAAACTGACAGCAAAACTTACATTACATGAAGATAGAATGATGCAGTTTGGTTCTAATGAAATGGTGTGGTCTTTTTTATGTAACAAGAGAAGCAGCATTGTAGTTGAATTGTTGAATTAAAGTTTTCACTTAACTTACAGTACGTTTTACTGTCATCAAAAAAGCATTTGGGAATAATAGTTTCCAATGAGTCTCTGCTGAAATTTTGGGATAATAAACTTTTATATCTTAATATTTATGATTCTAATAAACTACCACAATATTAAAATGAAAGATACAAACTCTGAGGTCAAAAACTACAATTTGTTGTAAGGCAAAACAATTTTGAATAATAAACCACTATTGAAATCTAAGATCACTTCCTATAATTTAATAAGTAATCCCCTTGGTGATATATCCCGGATATTAAACTAGTTTAGCTCACTTGGACCAGCTGTTTTAAATTGGTACACAACATTCTGCCAAATGATAATACAAAACTAAGCATGAAATGAAATGATAACCATTTTAGTTCTGATTTTTACCTTCACTTCCTATCACAAATTAGCTAATCAGGGATCAATTAATTACTCCATTACTGTTGATAGCAGTGAACGAAAAGTATAAAGATAATACTTATTAGCTCAGCTGGAGCACTGTTGGATAAGATGTCAGTTGACCAGCTGCATGTGTCTGATTGGATATCTCACAGCTCCCAATCCAGCTAACACGTGCCAAAGCAGTTAGTGTTTTTTCACCAAAAGCATCCAGCTGCAGACTATCAGTGTTTCCATAATAAAGTCTGTATAGCTTTTACTTTCAAAACTTATTCAAAGGATACTGTCTGAGTCTGAGAGAAAAAACATTTGCAAAAGGCTCTGTCATATGCAACCAAAAATACTCCACAAATGTATCTTTCACTGTATTTCAAAGACACTTGTGTTAGACTAGTCAGTCATTAGAGGAGATGACAATTTATCTGTTACGTGTTCCATATGTATGTTTGCTGATGCACCGAGTTCAAACTTTTCAGTCCTATGTGTGATACACAATAGAAACTGCCCTATAATAGTCAGTTTAGAAAGATTATGAGCCAAGGTCAGAATCATGCCATATTTATTCTTGATATCAAAGGCATTCAGTAGTTACAGTTTGCCTTATCGCTGCATGAGGAAGTTCCCTACCCACTCCAAATAAGCTTGTGAACCCAATAATTTATGGAAAAATGTAAAAATGTTGTTCCACCTTGCTCAAGAACAGGGCTTTGAAATCATGGAAATACAGGCAGCAGCCAACAAAACTGACATAAAATAGAAAGTTGTGGTGTTTGTTTCCCAGAGCAGGTGCTAATGCCATTGGGCACTCTCTCCTTCTCTGGTCAAGGAATCACACATTGAGTTGGTCATGCAATAGGACTGGCTGCAGCCACAATGATGTGGAACCACATCCCCCAGAATCTGATGCACTTGAGAGCTATGTTGGCTTGAGGTCTATAAAAATGACAGTTTTATTTACACAATTGTTCCATTATGCCTTACTGAAGGGAACAGAGAGAGATTGCTTAACATGCTTCCAATTTGTTTATTTGTTTTTCTTTATTGGATAAAAGTAGTGCTCAGGAAATAACTAATGTAACTGACAGCACTGACTCGAATGAAGAAGGGTGATGGCAAACAGGGACAGTTCTGTTGGAGAGTGGTGAATGGCAGGTTCTCTACCCACCCAGCAAATCCTTCTTGAAACAAGTGCCCTTCGTGGGAGGGGAAAGATGAGCAAAATATTTCCATTTATGAAAGAATTGCGGTCTAACCTCAGATCAAGAGACCCAATCAACACTAAGCCACTTAGCCCTTTTGCAAACAAGCATAGACTGCATTGCTTTGGAAGCTCAGGAAAGTCAGCTATGAAATACAAAATGCAGGTCTACCCTCAATATTTGTGATTGACGATAATGGAAATGGTAGTTTACTCCTAGAACAATGATAGGTTGTGATGAGGGAACAAAACAATTTCATAAGAATTACCAGTTGATTTTTTATTGCCAAAACCTTAGTGGTGTCAAATATTCTTCAGAGGTCAGGAAAGAGCTATGTAGAACTGTCAATGCTCCTAAAAGTTTGCGCTGGCTCATTAGAGTGCAACTTGTAGACCAAAGTGGTCACAAAGTAGCAATGTCACTCATTGAGGGATGCCAAATACCTTCTGAATTTTGCATTCATAGATATAACTGAAGCTATGTGCCTGATCAGATCAGTGGAACAGCAGTGACATCTCTTCCAAATATATTTGTGGTTTTCCTATTTCATTATAGTTGACTAAGTCAGGATAAGATGCTGGAGCAATGTAATACCCATCAATTTAAAATGTGACATCTTTGTAACTGATCCCCAGCTGACAGAGTTGGGGAATAACCTTATGATGATAACAAAGTTGTATCTCTTTACTCTAGGCACTAGATCAGCTGGGGTTCTCCATTTCTGTAATTTAGACAACATGACTAAATTCTCTAGCAGTAGCAGTTAAGATTCCCTCTGTTTTATAAAGCACCAAACACTCGAGGGGGCTCAGAAATAATTCTCAAGTATTGTTTCAATGTGTTTGAATGTGTTTGAATTCACTGACTATTCTCAGCTATACAAGAACACACATGCATACAAAACAACTCTTGAAGGAAAATCAGAGCATCTGATGGAAAAGGTTTACTTTACTCTGGGTGATCTCAGCTACATTATTTACACACAAAAATCTCTTAAAGGGAACCATAAAAACACATCAAAGTGAAGTGACTTTTTGTCCCCTCCCTCCCAAGCTCTACAAGGCATTTTGCAGTTTTTCTCTTCCTGGTCAGTCTCTTCCAGAACTTGTAAGAAAACAGAGTACATGAAAACTGAAACTTTTCAGGGAAAAAATGTTTTTAAATATTTTCTTTTAGAAACTGATTCTTTTCTGCTGGATTTTTTGCATATTTTTCTTAGAATATTGCATCCTTCTCTCTTTTTGCTCTGTAAGGAACTCCCTTAGGAGATGTATACATGTATGAACATAGGGATGGTGTCAGACCCTTTGCTTTGTGGGCCTCATGCTTTGGTAGCATAAAACTAAACTAAACCACTATCTTTGCAGTTTGTTCCTCTCCTGAGCAGGGACAAAGGCGGTTCACAGAACTACCAAGGACCCACAGTAGGTTTGGTCCTTCAGAAACCTTCCTGGATGATCTGCACTTGGGACCTGCCACAGCCAAGATCTAATTGTGTATGTTAAGTCACAAAATTGGAGCAGGGCAGGACAGCTTACCATGTTTGCTAAAAACTTGCTACCACTTGTACATAAAATATCAGGACTCAGGACAGTCAATTTCTGTTCAACAACAGGTTTCTTGAATAAATTGCCTCACCCCTCTACGCCTTGTGTCTTTTCCCAACTCTTTTGGACCTTTAGTGGGAATTCAGTGGGAAATAAGTACCTGAAATTCATGAGAGGGTACCAGTCAGATGTTATGAGAATGGGAATTGTGCAAGTAGTTCAGTAGAAAAAAGATGGCACATTCTTCAGTTTGTTTCCTGGACTACCAATGGGTTCTGCACAAGCAGAACAGCAAGGCACACCCATGGTTCAGTTCCTGTGTGGGACACCTACATGTGGGGGTTTGGATTTAAGCATTGGTTTGATTCTGATCATCCACAGGAATTCACACTCAGGAAGAGTTGGAAATTTGACTCAGGACCCAGCAAGTCTTCTAGCAGTTACAGGAGGATGTCTCAATATCTTGCTGTAAAAAGGTCCTTGTAATTTCTCATACCCACTACCTTCCCTCTCAGATGGAGGGGAAGAAGGTAAAGTCATGGCTTTGTTATATAAACCAAGTGCCTTCTATTAACACATTTCTTCCACAACAGATAGCAAATCCACAATCTGGCCTTAATTTGGAATAATAATACACTTTCCTTCATCTTTAACATTCTCTCTACCTCTGTCTACCTCTGTCTCTGCACTCGCCTTGCTTGTCGTGTCTCCTCCAAGATGCACCCACTGAAAGTTAACATTTCATGTTTCAAAGAAATGCAAGACTGTTGTTCTGGCTTGTATGTTCACCATAGCATGACACTTGTATTGGCTGCTGTGCTTTCAAATTTCTGAATTACCCTGGAGTGTGTTTTGATTATTTCCATCATTTTAAGGCCTCCCTTTTCCTTATGAGCCCACCTGGAAAATGGCAATAAAGCTTACAAGCTTTAAGGGACTTTTTTTCCAAAGTTAACTGCAGCTCCAGTTGTTTTTAAGAGAGCTTATCACTTTATCAGGCATAAAGGATTGTTATTATTCTGTATGCTTAAATCTATGTAGTTAAATGAACAAAACAGTTTGGTTTGTGCAATATCTATTCAGGATGAGGTCTGTTAAAATGCAGGTGACTAAAAGCTCAATAATTTTATGTGTTTCTAAATATCTTAACCCAAGTAATAATTTATCTTGCTGTGTGGAAGCTCCAGTTTGGAACAAGAATATTGGAAATTCAGTTCAAATCACTGAAAACCATGAGAATCTTAAAAAATAAATATTCAATAAGTATTCATCTAAAAATGTTGCCAATGAGAATTTTGTTCTTTGCTGTGTAAAATACAGCCTTTTATTGTTAGATACAGGTGAATTACTCTTCTAGACCGAAGATGGTCCCTCTAGACTGAAGGATGGTGGCAACCTAAAGAAAAGGAACTATGATCTGCACTCTCTTAAGAAGGCAAACCAAGAAAATTCCTGATTAGTGGCATGGTTTGTGCTTTAAAAAGACATAATTTCTAAAAGGTGAGGAATATCACTAACAAAATTCCTGGAAAGTGAAATGTAAACAGAGAACTTTGAACGAAACTTATGCATTATTTTAGAAGAATTTTTTAGATGACGAAACCTGTATGATTTCACAGTCAAGAAAGAACAAATTTTGGCTATATCCCCAACCTTATTTTGTGAAAACTGATGGTATAAAAGCAATGCATAATGTGAAAATAGAAATGGCAGATTTAGTTAGCAGTCAGAATGAGAAATTATGAACAAACAAAAAAAATAATATAAGAAGCAAAAAGCATGGGAAAATAATTGCTGTCTTTATGAAAAAGAGAGTTGTTTTTTTTATTAAAGAGAAAAATATATTAGAAATTATATAATGCTCTCATTACATAAGGATGTTAAATCTGTTAATAATCATAGAGAGGAAGGATGAATCTTTAGTAAATACTTCTTTGTAGAAAAGCAGGTTCATTTAGTCACTTCATATGAGAATAATGAAGATCTTTCCAGTCCTTCGGTTAGCAAGGAGGATTTTAGGCAAAATGTGTTAAATATTTTTAAATCAGTAGGCCAGGTAGCTTGAATCCAAGAGTCTTCAGCAGCTTCCCAAGGAGTCAGTTGAATCACTAATGTTGCTTTTGAATAAATGTTGAAATACTGGAGAAATTCCAGAAGACTAGAAAAGTACATATGCTGACCAAATATCCAAAAAGGTTGAATTAGGTAAGAACATCAATCACAGTTAAATAATGAAAAAGCTGATAAAACAATAAATTGATATGATTAAGATGGGCTGACAGTTCCCTAAAGTAACCAGTCATGGGGTATGCTTCTACCTCTAATCCTAACTCTCAAGAATCGCCTGAAATGTGACCACATGAAATGTAAAATATTCCTAAAATAGTGGCAGAAAACAGTTGTGAATGGCAGATGTAAAACTGTTGAAGAGGTTATAATGATGCACAAAATTAGCTGACTGATTTAGCCAGGTGAGACAATTTCAACTAACCAATTTAATACAGCCAGATTCTGCAGCTGTTCTAAAATGGATCTTTAGAGATAGGCAACACAGCAGAAGTTCCTAATGGAATTCTGAAAACATATGAACCTTTTGTTGTATAAACTGAGAAACAAATACAAGCAGGGTCATGATTTTACCTCTGTAAGTAATATTGATGAGATTGATACTAGAATATTGCATACACATCTGGTGTCCATATTTGGGGAAAAAAAAAAAAGAAAAGAAGTTGAAAAATTGGAAAGGATGAAGAAAGGATCTTAAAAATCATTTCAGGATGGAGAAAATGCCTTACAGTGGGGCACTGGAAATACTCAATCTGTTTAGATTATAGCAGATTTAAGGATGGCTTGGTTATGTATGCACGTACATTCATTAGGAAAAACACTGAACACTTAAAGGACTTTTAAAGTAAAGCAAAAAAGGCCTAAAGAAAATCAATTGGTACAGGCTAAAACCAGACAAGTTTAGTTTGGAAATAAGGCACATTTTTCAGCAGTGAAGGAGATTAGTCAGAAAAAGCAGCTACAAGGGAAAGCAGTGAATTCTCCTTCTCTTCCTACTAATATTGGCTGCAATTCAGAAAGATGTGCTTTAGCCAAACAAAAGCCATTTTTTTAGTCAGAGATTTTTGCTCGATTTGATATATTAAATTGCACAATTATTCCTTCTGCATTTAAATGCTTTATGTAGGATACAAGTAATTTAACTTTAGTTGTCTACAGTGTAGACATCTGAACCTCAAGGTAGCCTGTTCAGGATTGCTTTAGAGTCAACAGACATTTTGGGATCTGGATTCATCTCACCCATTTTAGAAACCTGGATTAGGATGAGATTAATCCTGAGAGGTTCTTCTTTCTCTCTACTATAATGGAGATACTATAAAAGGAACAAAAAGAGAAATATAAAGGGAATTTGAATAACTACCTTTGATGTAGAGATTTCCACTGAAAAAGTATGCATTCAGTCAGATGAATCCTACCTAGGTTTTGTGTGAGTGTCAAGACAATCTTGACAATGATTCCTGAGTAATACATCTAGTTCAATAGGAAAGACAGTACCTGGATTTCTTCTAGGATTAGGTGGGGTAGAGTTTAGAATATTTCTTCTGTGCCTAATGTGTATCCTTTCACAGACATTTATTTAGATTTTGTCTTCCATTTGTTTCAGGATCAAACTGACTTTAAAACCTAATTATAACAATTTATGCTTTCCCTGCATTTCAAAAATAGATTTTCAAAAGGAATTAAAGTTTGGAGTCGAATGTCTTTATTTGCTAAGGGCCCAACTTCTCATTGCCACCCAGTAATCAAGCCCAGCGGGAGGTCACAGAACAAAATGATAGCCAGTGTGAAACAAAAACTTGTTACGATTCTGAATTTTGGGATGTTTTCCTGTTTGCTTTGAACTCCACATTAAAACAAGGCAAAACAAACATTTCCAACAGCAGAAGAAAACTTGAGAATGAAATAACTCACAGCTCTTCACGGACGACAAGCCTCAGTCACTGGGAGCAGGCACACGAACACACACAGAGTTAAAGGACTTGTGAAGATTGAGGGGGTTTGTGTTTGGAAATAAGCAAGATCTCCCACATCAGAGCCCTGGTCGATGTTTTGCACAAACAACATGACTTGAAGTCAAGGGAAGATTTGCCTCAGGAAGGACTTGAGGGTTGGATTCAATGTTCTGTTCATTATGGCTATTTTCCTTTTCTTTATGAGCCACCTGGGAATTTATCTCCCTGTTTCAACTGACATGAGCTATTTTGTTTCAACATTTTTTTTTTTACTGTTCAAGCCTCTATGCTTTATTGATGTTGATTATAATTTGGTTGCTCACCAACTTAAATTGAAAGGAAAAGTTGCAATCCAGACCCATTTCTGTAGTGATTTAGGAACAGCTAACACTTATGATGTTTGGACCAAATTTTCTCATTAAATACTTATTACTGAAATTTTTATTTTTTCTAAGAAATCATTTAATTTCAAAGCACATTTCACTCACGTATATTTTCAAGTGTATAGCACTTCTAGATAGAATAATTACTTAAATGAGAACACTATACAAGGAATGAAAACTATTAAGGACTTAAAAGATGCACTTGTGGAACATCTGGAAAGAGTAGGATTCAGTGTGGACATTATATATTAACCATATGCAATAATTAATGTTATATATATATATACATGTGTAATTTGGAGCATCTATTTTGCCTTGCTGAAAATAATGGAAATATTAATGCATTTAAATAATAATAGAAATCTTTTCTCCCTAAAAATCACTTCATCCATGGAACCCCTTGCTATGGGGCAATTGGAAAAAAACCAGTAGGTCTTTTTTTGTACAATATTTTTAAGATTGCTAAGAGTACAATGTAAAATAAATGAAGACTTGGAAATGTATTGGTTAACTTTCATTAATGAGCTAACACACACTTTACCATCTCTTGAAGTTCAAAATACATCTCTATGGGTTACTGTTTCTAAAATTTATAGAGGTGAGAAAAGGTATAAAAATATTAGTCAAAACTCTAAACCCATAACTCAGGCCTTACTGAGCAGACACGATTTTTCACCTGCAAAAGAGGCATGAAGCAGAACATGGACCAAGCATTAGCTAAATGGGTGTATAACTAGAAGATGGCCTTACAGTACATGGCACTCCCTAGTGAATCATGATCAGACTTAAAAATACTTTTCTTTTCTTAAATCCAGTTCCAACTTTAAAATACTGCTATGGTAGTGCCCCAGAGAAAACCCAAGCTCTGGAATGCAGCTGTCCATATGCTTAAATTTTTAACACACCTTTGGTCTGTGCCAACTACCGTTCCTCCAGACATCAGCTGAGTCCAGTTCAAGCAAGTATATGTTAGGAACAAATTCCAATGGACACTTTGGATGTGGCTAACTTGTGATACAGGGAAAGGAGTTAGATGTGTGGATGTGATCCATGCTGTGCTATCTGCCCTCAGGTCCAGAAATCAGGCTCTCTACCATTCTCCTAACAGCACAGGTTTAACCTTTGTGTACAAGAAATACTATAGCAGTATGGAAATCCTGTCCTCTGTCCTTAGGAGGATGTGGGATATCCTAAGAATATCTCTGAAAAAGATGTGGGACTACAAAAATTTGCCAGTGAAAAGAATGAGGATATAAACAGACACTACTTTTGCTGAGCAAGGAGAAGGAGCAGTATGCCAGTAGTTAGAAGCACAGTGTGCTGCTGGTGGCACAGCTGGTGACATCGAGGGCAGCAGGATGGAAGGCCTGAGTCGTGGTAGGAAGAGTCAAAATTTGGAGCAAGAACTTTGTGGCAGTGTCCCTACAGCCTTTCTGATCTCTTTCTGATCTCCTTCTTGGGAAAGTCCCTGGCCCAGAATGGCTCACATCCATGATGTTCCTACGTTGGAATGGTCATACTGCATCCAACAAATAGCCCACCCAGACCCAAAGACAGATACAAAAAGCAAATGCAAAGACAAGAGCACAAGAACAGGGTAAGTAGCTAGTAAAAAACTGTACTAGCTCCAAGTGCTCATAATAAAAGGACTTTAAGACCACAGTAGGTTTCTCTTCCTTGAATTTTTTGGTGTCTACTCTTAAATTTTGGTATATGCCAAGGAACTCCACCGCTTGAACTGCATCCCAAGTGAATGAGCTTTCTACTTGTTTGTATGCCTCCCTTCTAGCTCCTGCTAAATAATCACACTCCTCAGCATCACTCCAGGCTGTATCAACCTTTTCCATGTCCCTGCTAACAATCATTGCTTTGACAGACCTGGGAGTCCCCATTTTTTTAGCCTTCACAAAGAAGTTTTTCCATAACCCTCCCTTTACCTGAACCTTTTTCAGTCCTGCTGTTGTGTTTGGATGAATTGCAGCCCTGTGTATAACTTTTCCAGTTTTTGTGAATTTAACACAGTAGCACATTGTGTTCTCTTTTTAAAATTCTCTGTTGCTTTCCTAATTTCTAACAATTAGATTATGTTTTTCTGTGCTCACAGTAATGTGAACTGATTATGCCCACACACTGCAGCCCTTGGAGCAAAGCCTGACTTAGTACTTGCCCCATGGATTCAGCACAAACTGATTCACTGACCTCTCATGATCTGCACGAAGTTTGTCTACTGCACTCTTCCCACTCGAAGCTCACAGCTGTGGCTGCCCTGCCACATCCCTGTCAGCAGCTAGAGATATTCTCACAGTCCTTTTCTTTCCTCTCATGCCCTTTCTCACCTCAGCCCGGGATAGTCTGATCTACCCTGCCACAAGGGCTAGATCTCCTCCTGCCCCCAAGTGGCCTAAATTTAGGACTGAAACTTTTGGTATTCTTTAAGGGGAAATATCTTTCAGCTTGCCTTAGATATGAAGAGTGATTGCTTTACCCTCTGTCATATTTACTATTTTCTACACATGGGTGTAGACTGGGGGCAGAAGGATGCAACATGAGGACAAAAAAAGGGTACAAGGTCCAATGGGGTGAGTATAAGTTGAGGAGCTGGGTTTTGTTGCTAGGAAGAGGCATTGGGTGCTTGACTGATTCACTGGATCAACCCTTGGACTATCTAAAAAATGAACCACAGCTTGTTCAAGAAGACACCTAATTTCTCAGCTCCAGAAAGGATCCAGGAGGTGACCCAATATAAAACATAGACAGCCTGGGGAACAGGACTGTGGTATGAAGCAATTAAAAGGTTGATGCAAAGAGGAACAGAATAGTCTGTACTCCAGATCCCCTGACAACAGGAAGAAAAACAGTATGTTTAAATTACAGGAAGGGACAATTAAGTTAGACAGTGGAAAGAACTTTCTGATGGTGAGAAGAGTTAAGCCCTGCAATAGCTCGCCTGGCAACTGGTGCAGTTTTTCTTGCTGACAGGTTGTAAGAACAGGTTAGACAAACATGCCAGGAATGGTTTTGGTCTACTTGATATTTTCTTGGGTCAAATGGAGAGATAAGATCATTTCTTCTGTTCTTCCCAGACTCACCTGATAGAATATTATCTTTTACCATCCCAGATTGCTAAAGATAAAAATGGATTATTTTTCCATGCTTTCCACGACTATGCAAAGAGTGGTTTGTTACATACACCTAAAAATTCTGACAGATGCAAAACCACATTCTGTGCTTGTAAAAGTCGGAAACCCGACAGTTAAATCAATGCATCTCTATCCGGTTTTGCCAGTTTTGCTTTGTGTGCTGAAACTAAGTATGACACATTTAAATTAATAGTACAATATTTACTCTGTAAATATATTTACCCCCTTTCTTTGGAAGTCTTTGCCTTTTATCTGTTGATTCGTTCACAACCTGAAAAGTAAAATGAGTGTTGTGGTAGAAAGTCTCTTTTCAGAAGTTGCAAATAGAAACCACCTCAGAATACCTCTGGTCAGAGTTCATATTCCTTTGGCTTTGATTACAAAATTCAGATATCTGCTTAAAGTATTACAGCCAAATACAGGCCCAAGAGGGATTATATTCCCAGTTTGAGATTAATGCATTGTACAGCCCCTAGTCATGAAATTTAAAAATATTCTAAATAGTGGCCACTGACCGTTTTATGTGACATCCTAAATAATTAAAAAGGTCTGTTTCAAGCCCATATCTACCAAGTACGTTTTTTTAATGTTTTGCTGCCTAGAAATGGTCTCTGCACCAAAATGTAGCAATGAAATGAGAATTTATCCTGTATCAGCTAGGTATCTGTGATCTATTTTATGATTCTAAAAGGATGTATAAAAGAAATAAGCTATAGCTATCCAGTAGGGGTTTTCCCCATTCAGAGATTATTGCTGAACTTTATTTCTTTGGCTTCTGTCCAAAACATCCCGGCTCAATAGTTTCCTCAGTTCTTTGTTGACTGCTCATAACCTATGTGAAAATCCTTAGACTGCAGGTTGGAAATCAGCAGCGTTACAGTGCCTGGATTCGCAGGCTTCATTTCGGGCTTTGAGAGAAGTCGTGTATTCAAGATGGGTTAAGCATCTGTCCGTCTCTATAGACACCTACTGTACCATGTAGGTAGGGTCATTTTCAGGATTGTTTCTCCAATGTCACCCTCTCCATAAATACCCAGGTCTTTGCAGTCAATATGTTTAAACCATGAGCATGCTCTACGCACCAGGAGCTGCTTAGAGGTCATGCTCACGCTACAGCCAAAGTCTTCACACTTTGTTTTCAAACTTTGCTAGGAAACTCTATCTCACTAGTCAAGCATAATTCTCTAGGTAGGTACAAAGTATCTCTAATATCAGCTACGCAAAGGTGAAGGGACAGCTTGCTATGAATATGTGAGATGATTTTGGGATATACACCTGCCAGAATAGGACACTCATCTGAAATATCACGATAAAATTCCCCTTCTCAAACCCAGAATGTGTAGATTTAGTCCTTCCCCTTCTCAAATCCAGAATGTGTAGATTTAGTCCTAAATTCTAAACTGTCAGCTGGATGCTTTTTCTGCAGTTTTGGTTTTCCAAACAGGGAAGGAAAATCATATGTTAAACATCTGTCTGAGCTTAACAAACAGGATCAGGAGAAAGCTCGTTGGGAAGGTAGATAACTATGGGGCAGTTACATTTCTAAAAGGCTATTTCTCGGAGTCTCTGCCTAAGTCAGCTGCTTCTGCACTAAAAATCGATCCTCTTTCTATTCATGGGAACTCTCTTCTATCAGGTACCTCTACCATGTGTCCTTTTGCAGTACTGTTTCTCAGGAAACAGGGATTTTCTTGCTCAACTAAATGTGAAAATAAAAACTGCTAGTGTTATAAATATAATGAATACATTAGAAATGTTTCTTATTCTCTATGAAACACTATAATGATGAACTGAATTATTCTTGTTGATAAAGGTTGATTTTCTGGGGAACTTTGCTGAGACTACAGAAAACACTAAGTAACTCTCCGCTGACATCCTCTGTCGGTCTTACTGTAATGGCAAAGGGATTGTTAATAATTCAGATGAGTAAAGCACTCTAGGTTTTGAAAGAATGGTTGGATATTGAAGGTATTAAATACATTAATTTTTTAAAAAATTACAAAATCTTTCATGTGGAAATTGTATTAAAAATATGCACACTCAAGATGTAGTACTAGGATAGCGGGGGTGTCTTTTCTTTTGCAGCAGCAGTAACATTTATGAACTTAAAAATTCTCGATTTTTTCATCACACAAATTTTTTTCCAAAGGCAGGAAAATGATGTTTTCTAATCCAGAGAGGATGTGATGTGACATTGCCAGTGTCTTGACTTTGTTTTTCTTTCCTTCCTCTTTAGGCTCTTTAGAGCTAGATACACAGAAGATAACAGTCCTATGGTTTATCTATAGTCCAGAGACTCGAAAACAATGAGACAAGGTGAGTGAAACTTCCTGCTGATGACAATGTACCATAAAGTGAAAGAAACAAAAAGAGAAGGGAAGGTGACACAAAAAAATTATAGTCATATTTGAATCATCTGTGTGATTGTCTTCCATATATAAAAAAATTATAAAGATTCGTGTGACTAAAAAAGCAAAGGATATCCTGAAGAATACTGAGGAATTTCCACTTATTGTAGTTCACATGGATACCAGCTCCACACAAGTAAAGCAAGATGTGCAGGCTAGAAGGATAACTAGGAAAAGAAAGTAAACTAGACTAAACACTGTTGTGTTGTACAACTCAGTGGTGCCAAAGAAAAAGCAATTGAGAAGTTAGACATCAGGTGTGCGTGGCCTGTAGTGAAAAGGAGCTGTGGGTAGGGACTCCTGGAGCAACAAAGTGCACTTGCATCCAATCCTTGACTTCAAAACTCACAACACTTTTTAGGAGATCTTTGAGAGAGAAAGATTGGGAAGACACTGAAGAGTAGCAATGGTGTAGTGGGTTGGCCAAACTGATACAAACATGTGAACGACTTGGGAAGTTCTTGCACATGACGACTGGAGTTAGGAACAGAATGATTGGCTAAGCAGGGTAGGGAAGCAGTCCCACTAATGGACAAAGAGGATTGATAAAAGATTGGATTTACCTTTAGTCTATGCTAACAACCTATTTTTATTCCCCTTTTCCTGTGCATTGGCAGTTTCACCACACACCTTTCCACTGAGCAGCAGAGTAAATAAAAACTGGTCATACAGGTCGGCATCGATAAAATCAAGTTCACAAGCAGATATTTCAAACCCTTTATTAGTGAGGCTGTAAACTACATATGCTGTTTGATTAGCATATGATGAAAAGAATTTATTAGCAGATGTGTATTCAGCAACGCTGTTTTACTGGCAGCTTTATGAGATTCTCTCCTAGGCTGACAGGTGCGGCTTGCCAGCTGCCTTGTACAGTAAACAGGGGATGGAGTATGCCATGTGCAATGATTTAATCAGTTACCATCAACTGCTGGAAAATAAACAAGGTTTTTTGCATTTCTTTCAGTCCCATGTATATTAATTGAAACCAAATATTACAAATGACACTGAAAGAGAGTATCGCTGATCAGAGGAGACTTAAATTTAATAGGACACAGCCATGTAATACATAAATATAATAAAACACAGTCATGTAATACATAAATATTTGGTTAAAAGATAGCAGAATTTTGTTAAACTTGGCAATGGGAAGTCTTTTGAAGTCTCATTTGTCAGTTTCCATTCATGGGACAGTCAAATCTAGTCATTTGGGTCACAGCTGGCAAAAGAAAGATGATCCTCTTGGTTTATTGTTCTGATACAAAATTGTCATTACAAATTGAAAACACAGAGCAAATAAAAGAGGGCAAATGGGGAACTTGTGTGGTTACATATTTTTAACTGTTGCGTCTGGCTGTACTTTGTTTAATAGGAGTTGCAGAATTCAAGATGTCTATATCCTGGGTCTCATTACTATTGTTTAAAATTTTCTATACCACTAGTTTACAATTAAAATGTTCTTTCTCGACTCAGTTCTCATATCCCATGTTTTCAGTGCTCGAAATATCTGTAACCTGAACTAATATTTTTATTAAGTATCTGACAGCTGCTTTGAAACAGTTTTATTTCAAATATTTGCATGTCAAAATAAAGATATAAAAGCCTTTTTTCTGCAGCCAAATGAGAACGTTCATGCAATTTAAAGAAAAAGTAAAATTACTAAACTGATATAAAAACACTTTACAGAAGAAGCTTCAACTTTATTTTCTGAATGTTTATAACAAAAAATGTCATGATTACTCTGCAAACAAGGACAGTTTGAGAAGAGCTGTAAAGAGGATAGAAAATTGTCAAACTGATTGCATGAATAATTACAGCAGTGATCTGTTAAAAATTATGAAAATTGAAGCCATGGTAGTATTTTGAAAAAAAATGGGCTTCTCTTTGAAGTCTCAATACATTCAAATTCTTTCTCTCAGCTTAAGTACATATTCAGATTTGAGTAGATCTGTGCTGGTTTAGAGTCAAGTTCTTGCACAGAATTAGAGATGCTAGAGAAGAAACTGCACCAGTAGCAGAAGACTATTCTCTTTCTGGCTTTCTGATTATAATAATTTCTCTGAAGAAGATTATTTTTGTTCTTTTGCTGCTAATGTTTTTGAAATGACAGGCTGCACTGTGGCAACTTCTTTCTGAAGTGTTACAGATCACCAAGTTTCTAGCCCACAGATGTGCATCTCTTCTGAGATATGTTGGCTACTTGACTGAGAAACCAACTTGTGACTTCAGGTATCTGTTCTTGTTTCCATAAGGGCCAGTGGGGCATAAAGACAATACATTTGAGAGAAAGAAAAGTAATATGCATCAATTCTACCAATTAGCTATATGAAACATAATGTTGTTGATAATCAAAGAAGAACTGAGGAAGGGTCTTGAACGTATGCACCAGAACTTTGTTTTGGATTCAGGAAAGAACAGGAAGCAGCTGAAAGACTTCAAAGAGAATTAGAATATGATGCAGTTGTGAAGGGATATATCTGTGGATTGCAAGCAACGTAGGGAGATTAGCAGCAAACAGAAGACTTAGGAATGATGGAATGAATGGGTGGCAACTTTTGGAGAATCCAAGCTGTCTGAAAGTGGTAATTTTTAAACTAAAAGGAAAAAATATTTGAAACAGTGTTACACTGGCCAAGATGAAGACTGAAACCTGCCTACTGTTTAGAAAGGCCTAGCAGTTTTGTAGTGGGGAGTCTGTGATGCAGTTTTCTAGAATGGGACTCACTGATCCAGGCATGTCTTTCAGCTCTATATATTGCTGTGACTGGAGTGAGATGCTAAAAGGATAGTTTAGACAACACCGTTTTTAATGATTTGAGAGAGATGAGTTTCTAGTAGTAATAGCCATAGGATCCAAAACTGTGATAGCAACTACAGGACACATGAGGCAGAAATATGGTATTTTATGATGGATTATGGTGTACTTGTTTGCTTTCATGCACTCCTTTTCTCTTTATGCTCCTTGGTGAATTTCTTGATGAAGTACAGATTCCAGCTCAGTCTTTTCAGGATTTTACAATGAAAAGTGTAACATCAAGAGCATGTGCTGTGCAACTGATTAGAAAATAGTATTTAATACACACCCACCCTTGCAATCAGCTTTTGGGATGCCTCAGAGAATTTGTCTTGATCAGCTGCTACTGTAACTCAGTTTAGACTTTTCTAGACTCTAAACATCCTCATCACATTGTTATTCTATACATTTCCAGTGTAAGGTTTGCCTTAGGGCATGTATGTATGGAAAAACTCCTTGCACCCTTTCCACAGAGAGGTTTTCTATCTTCTCCCAAGCAAGAGAGCCTCTTCATCACCTCGGGATCTAGGTCATGTAAGAATGGGTTTCCCCTCAGAGCCTGCATCTATACTAGTAAAATAAATGATGTTGTGGCCCCAAAGCTAACTCAGCATGATATGGTTATCTCTCTTCACCTCCAAAATAAGGTGGCCACATTCAGACTCAACATTGAGAATATCTTTATCCCATACATTAATCCCCAAACCACACCTGGGAATCATCAGGGGGAGTGCTAGTTATCTTGAGTCAAAATCAGGCAAGACACCATTTAACATTACAGATAATGGAGTTTTAGTGCCTGTGCCTGTGCCCTGTTTAACTTGCTGGTAAAAATGAAACCTTAGGATACAGCTAAAAAATCTGCAGTCTGGATCCACAACCACAACAGACTTCAGGATGTTATAAACCCATCATAGGATACATTTATATTGCATGTCAAGCTCAGGTCAGCATTCTGGATCTGAACTCTAACTTACCGACAGTGCAAAAATTTACAACCCTGAAACAAGGTTGCAATTCCCTCTATGGCAGGTTTTTAAGTCCTCGGGGCTCCTAAGGTCCAAGGTGAGCCCACATATGATGTTCAGGTCTGTTTTGCAGGCTGAACTGAGCAAGGGTGGTTTGAGAAAGCACCTCTAAACATCTCCCCACATCTGGGCACCAGTCAGAGTATTTGCAGAAATGGCTTCTCAAGGCACTAAAGAGCATGAGGGTGGCCTGCAGGGCTGTGCTCAGCTGGAGCAGACTGTTCACCACCGCCTGATAACTAGGCCTCACTAGCAGTAGCAACTAGGATGTATGTTTAAGCATATGTTTTAAGTATTGCTGCGTGAGAATATAATCTTCTGTAATGTTTTCTGACTTTGTTCCATTTGTCTCTGACATATCATGTATGTCATCTGCTGTACTGATTGCCACTCGATTTCCCAAGCAATCTTGATCTTCCCCTCTACCCAAAAGTGATCTCTGCCATCCATGCCCTAGCCCTAATTAGCTCAGGCACTGTATGACTGCCATATCAGAGGTATCCTGTTCTGGTTTCATTACCAAAGTTTTTCTTCCCTAACCCAGCTCTAAACTTCTTGAATAGACAGGCACAGGTTGCCTCTCTAGAAGCAGATGGCTGTTGTGCATACCCAAGTACAACCTTAACCTCTCCTCCAGTGGCTTTGAGACTACATGTATTCTTCAGTCTCTATATGTGCAGATACTGAGAAGTCACGAAACCTATGTGAGTGACTGTCAAACTACTCTGCCCAAAGCTTGTATTATCATACAATTGTAATAACTGGTTGGTTTGAGCTAAGCACTGAACATACACAGCCATGGTCAGTATTTCCAAGATATTTCTGGTTCTCTAAGCACCTGTATATAAAGGGCAACTCTCTTTCTCCTCTGTGCATTTCTGCCTTTTGCTGACCTTGCTGCTTTTACAGACCAGTGAGAACACAAATGCAGCAAAAATTATACCCTTCTGGGTCCTTTAGGGCCCTAATGATTTTCTAAATAGAAATAGTTTTATTTTTATTCTCCAAACACACAGAAGCAGTGGACAACATTTCATCTTAAGCACAGAACCCCACCAAAACATATTCCTAATGTTATTTATATGGTATTTTATAAGGAGAGAGGTTATCCTCTGGAACCCTGCCAAGGATATTGCACAAGTAGGTGAAGACCTAGAAACAACTGCTAATCTCAGAAATGGCAATGCACTTCCATCTCCAAGGTCTTTGTTTAAATTCCTTGCTACACATTATATACATCTCTGAATGTATTTTCTTGGAAAGATGAATTTAACCACCTTGAATCTGGGCTTGCAGTGTAACTTTAGCATTTTTGCAGTACACCCTAGCTACAAATAAAAGATTTTTGAAAGCAAGTGATGGGATTCACTGCTGGAACTAACACTAAATTTTCAACATCCAGAATTAAAATTGCCTAGTTTTGCAAAGCTGGCAGATTTTACAGTGAAATCATAAAGTCTTTTTCAGTCCTGACACCTGCAAAATAAATTCTTGGGCAGCAAAAATGATAATAACTTGAGAAAATGTTTTCTGAAAATATCTTAAGAAAAATGTTGTCACTCGTACAAATAACACTCATTTTTAAGTACATTCTTTTTGTTACAGGCCAGTGCTTCTGACCTGTCTTTGTTAATTTCCTCTAGATAGAGAAACTCTTTACACTTGGCGTTTTGGTATATGTAAACAGAATATAGACACATATACATTCCCAGACCCACTTGTAAGAGAGCATGAAGCACACTGAATGATGTGTGATGACAAAACACCCTGCTCACCGCATACTAAGTCTTTCAAACACTTCTACATGTCCTTAAATTCATACCGGTCACAGAAGAATTTTGTGACCATGAAAACTTTGGTGGGAGCTCAGTTGAGTGGTAACAGCTGGAGAGCGATGAGATTCAGTGTAACTACACATGTAAGAGACGTCCTTGGCGCACGTCACTGTTTGAAGGGCTGGGGTATGAGTTTTGACTCAAACCTACTCACATTGCTGTTAAATGCTGAACGCCTGCTTGGCAGAATAGCAAAGCGTGTGTCATGTCCAAAACATTTCTCCTGGAAAGAAAGAGTTTGGCACTACAGTGAAGGGCAACCAGGGAATTGCTGATAAGGCAGAGGTGTTTTTCTCCTCCAAACAAAGATGCTAGAGTTAATTTCTTGTGGTTTTGTCTGCACAAGACCTATTATATGGGCTGTAATTTCACAAGATGGAGGCTGTGAACTCCCAGGTCACTTGTAAACCGATCACTCCCCAGCCTCTCCTCCTTGTGTTTTTAAGTGTTTTGAGCCTGGTAAATTGAAACCTGAAGAAACACAGAGCTCTGATCTTTGGGACCTCTAGAGCAAACCTGGACTTTTGCTGATTTGCTCTAGGAAGTAACTGCTTACTTACCCCATAATTAACACCACAAAGCTGATCTTTGGAAGATAAAGTATGGGAGGTCAGAGACAGGATCAGGGAGAAGGGTTTCATTAGAACTACAGCATTTGGGGCTTGATTTTCTTCTCATTTGCATCGGATTGATCCAGGAATTGTTTCACTAAAGTCAAAGGTGCTAACAACTATAAAATCTGTCTGGATTAGAAACAGGTCATTACTATCACATCTAATGGATTTTAATCCATAAATTCAGTAAAAACAGCAACAGAAATTGCTTGTTAGCTACACCACTAACCACACTTTCACTCTTATCTCACAGCAGAGGCTGCATTAGCACTTCCTTACAAGTTCCAATTTACAGCAAGGTTTCAGACACATAAATAAGTCTTCCAGTTGATTGGCTTGCATTAGCCAAACAACTAAGTGGAGTAGTATTCATAACACTGAATAACACTGTTAAACAAGCTTTGCATAAAATAATTTATCAGCTTTTATATGCACATTTTGCGGCTGAGAATTTAAAGCACTCTCTTGTATTAAAAGGAAAAGAACAAAAAGAAAAAAAAAAGAAAAAATTAATTAAAAAAAAGTCCAAACTCTCAACTGGTGGAAATCAGAACAGTCTCACGCATCCCTCATTTCCACTTTGGCAGGTTGATTTCAGGTGGAGATCCAGTTTATATTAATGAGGAGTCAGTACAAAATAAGTAAAAGAATCTCTTGTCACTGCTAAACTAAGATTTTCATGAACGATAACAAGAAATAAATAGGTATATAACATATATTTAGGCATTTCTTTCCAACATCTAGTTTTAGACTCAGATTCCTACATTCCACACAAATGTGGTTGTACCACAATTTTTTTGTTGACAACCATTTATATCAGAAAAAAAGAATCATTATTTTGAGGTTATAGCAAGACTTATTTATACTACAGGACTGGGTCCCACCACATTTTAAATTTACTGGATGAATAGTTTTTGTGTGTCCCTCATTTTGCGTCTTTGTCACACACTACAACCCACATTCAGTCTTTGGCATGCAAGAGTTATGCTTCCCGAAGACATTTTCCTCATAAAACTGGCTGTTTACTTTTTGTACAGCAATACCACAAAGCTAATGTTCTTTCTTTTTAAGAGGGTCAGGGTCCTTGGGTCTATTTTAAAATGAAAAATGAAATAGTGCAGATCAACTAAACTTCAGAACATAAATCAAACCTCAAATAATGGAATGGGCAGACTCTGATTTCTTATTTAGAATATGTGAATACTGAAGATGGATAAACAGCCTGGTAATTTGCCCTCTTGTTTTAATCTTTATCTCAAATGTGATTCTAATACACAGGAACAGAACAGACATGGGTTTGTGGAGTAATTTTGCTGCCAAAAATAAGTTCTGGCTTGCAAGCAAGAAGGCATCATATTGCCAGTTATGGACACAATAGTCCCTTTTTATGACTATACCTATGCTAATAAATTAGGTAGTGCCAAGGAATATTCTGGGCACTGCAACTCGATCACTTACATGGTTAAACTGTAAGAATGGCCCCTGACAAGGTTTTGTTAAAATCACCTAGCATTTCCCAAACAATCTTCTGGCACAGTGCAGAAGTTAATGTGGGAGAATGACCACTCAGAACAGGCAGCTTGAATTAGTCCACATTTTGGAAATAAAGAAAACTAATAATATGCAAATGTCAAGACAATGCCAGTTGGCCCTATGGCCAGAGAACAAGCACTGGCACTGTTTGCTCTGTAGGATAAACCCAGCCTGTACAACAAACACACCTCAGCACAGGACCACTGTATTTCTGGATGCCTCATCCCAGAGGCCCCAGAGAAAAAGGAAATCCATGAAAGAAAGAGAGTAGCAGAAATGTCCAGAAAGGTTTTTCCCTTTAAAGCTCCACTCTAAAAACATATAAAGTTGTGGGTTTTTAAAAGCACTTTAAAACTCCGGAATATTTTGTAGGTGACTGGGGGATAATGGCAACACTGGGAATATCAAGATCTTGTGCATATATTCCTGACTGCAAATAGTAGTTGATCTGTAGTCATCATGTGGCTTGTACACAAATCTATTTCAGTGCTGCATAATTGTTTGAGGTACCTCAGCCAAACTCAAGATACCTCCAAGAAATTCCAAACCATGTGCAGACCCTTTCTCTGGGGCACACACTCACTGAGCAGTGGAGTGGATTGCAGAAATCACTGTGAGGTGCACCCACACTGCATAGGGGAGTGCTGTGCAAAGCAACCAGCAAAGTCATGAAGGCATTTATCAGACCATTTGTCAGCAAATCTTGCTTTCAGTTCAGGGACTACTGATGCCTTTGTTTTCTACATCTTCCCTGCTCTGTGCTAACTCTTCTCTACCATATAGAATCATAGAACTTCTTATGCTGGAAAAGACATTTAAGATCTTTGAGTCCCACCGTTAAGCCAACACCACTAAAACTGATCCCCAAGGGTCACATCTACAAGCCTTTCAAAAACCTCCAGGAATGGTGATTCCACCACTTCCCTGGGCAGCCTATTCCAATGTCTAACCACACTTTCAGTGAAGAAATTTTTTCCTAACATCCAATCTAAGCCCCCCCCCCAACCCAACTTGAGGCCATTTCCTTTCATCCTGTCACTTGTTAATACGCCCATGCTGGGCTCCTCTGTCTCACCAGCAATACCAGGGGCAGCAGATATTCCTAAAGCATCCTAAGACCACAGTAATTACTGATCAAAAGTAGTCCTTCCTCTAGCCATTTTCCAAACATCTGTTCTCCACATTTCCTCTCACCTAAGTGTGTCTTTTAGGGTTGATCTCCACCCAGATTCTCTGTTCAAGATCCCTAAAAGAAACTGTACCTGTAGATTAATGATGAGGACACTTGCCTGTAATATTATTCCACTGAAGAAGTAAGCTTTGGTTTTGCCAAAGGAAACAGGGATGTTTTAACTAATCCACAGACTTACTCAAATGGACCATTTGTAGCAAATGTAGCTCTGGAGCATCTCGGGTAGGAATAAGAAAAGAATGATTAAGGTCTACATTTTCCATATAAAAGGTAAGATGCATCTTATGCAAGGGGAACAAGTTCTATCTGAATAGAACTTTTTCTTCCTCATATAATCCTTTCTCTAGACTGCTCAATGTGTAATCTGCTAAACCAAAGTTGATGGCAAATGGCCACACTTACCTCCCAGAAGCTGCTGGTCTCAAACTGACTACACTTTCAGCAAGGTAGTTGCTCCAGTACAGCTCTTAACATGGAACAAGAAAGGAAGGTCCCTACTCTGCCATAAACTCAACCACAGTCAACCTGTTGTGCTTCATCATGGGCTTCTGAACACTTTACTAAGAAAAGGGCATGAAGCCATAATCAGTAAGAAAGGAATGTACGGGAATTCAAACTGAGAACCTCAAAAAGAAAATTTCACAACAGCAAGGACTGTTAAGTATTCTTTAATTCACGGGGTTTTGTTGTGGTTTTTTTGTTACTGTTTTGTTTGGGGATTTGTTTGTTTGTTTTTTGTTAAGGCAGAATGAATAAATAGGGAAAGATTATTGGGGAATGGTTCTATTTTGAAAATAAAGAACAACAGAGAACATTTCAGATCCTTGGAATCTTTGTTGCCCTCATTTTATGAACAAAATGAAAGCAATATACTGTTGAGGACAGCTAAAGAAGGGGACTGAGTGAGAATGTTACTTGATTCAGACCTACATTAACAAAACTCTCCACTGTCAAGAACCTGTCAAGGGAGTTCCTGTATTCAAATGGACAGCAAATTAAACATATCACTAACCTCAGGGAACCTAGAAGTACCAAAACAAGGGATATTTTTAGCCCATTTGGCTACTTGGGGGTGGTAGGTGTCTGCTCTCATTAAAATCTTACAACTGTTTCTCCCAAATGTCAAAATTGTAAAGCTATTGACTGATGCAGCTGAGATAACCCTGGCAATGGTATTCCACTGCTTTAGTTGACAGTGGTCTCACCATGACAGTGCTAGAGAGCTAATTTAGCTTTAAAGGAAATTAGGAATCCTTCCAAGTTGGATTGGGATACCTTCACAATCCAACTCCTCTTGAGCCTCTAGAGGAGATTGTGTACAGTGGGAGTAGAAATCCACTGGCCTTTCCTGGAAGCTCCATTTTTGTCTTCAATTAATGAACTTGCTCTTTGCTTCATGAGTTTCAGGGCTGTGGAAAAACCTAGGCCAGCATTTCTCACTGAGTAAAAGTTCATGCTAGTAAATCAGAAGAAAACAAAAAATTAAAAAAAAATAAAATTGCACAGTCAAAACCAGCAGTTCAAAAACACATCCACCATGGGCAGGAAGCCAACAGCAATGTTAGACAATACAGAACAGAATATGTACAAAACCATCAGTGTCATTGTGGAAATGCACATCAGAACATGGAGAAAATCCTCATCTGTGTTACAAAAAATAAGATCCGATGAGCACATGCACATTGGTGTCTGGAAAGAGGAATTTAATTCCTTCCTAGAGTAAAGAACTTTACTCTTCTACTTCCAATATAATGATTTTTTTCATTGCTTGTATAGGAATTATAAGATAAAAGTATACTCTGGGCTCAATTCCTTCCTACCTCTGTCTCTCTGATGACCTCAATGAGCTGATAAGGAAGAACCTTTCACAAGTCAATCTGCTGTTTTAAGCTCCTTTGAATTTTGGGGCACCAAACAACTACAGAAATATTATGGACCATAGGAGTTTCTGTCGCTTCTGGTCCAACCATTCTCAAAACTCAAAGGAGAATTGAAGGTGTCTGGACCATGAGGAGAAGACAGTAAGCGAGAAAGTCTATTCAGGTTAGTCATATAGGAAGATATTTGAGGAAGGATTTCTTAGGAATGGGGCATTTTACATGGGGTTGAGAGGATGGGTGTGGAAAGAACATTTGCGCTTGTCCTTCTGCTTGACTAACCCGAACAATATCTGTCAGAGCTGTGTGCACAGACCACAGCAGCCAAAGCTGGCACGTTCTCAGGGTTCCCCAGAACATGAACCTAAAAAGTTTCAGATTCATTTCAGAGTCTCAAACCCACCATATGTGAGGAGGCTCAAAATACCACAGCTAGAGTGCACTTACATAAGACTATTAAATTAATTAGTCTTGCAGCACAGTATGAATTGTAATTCAATCCTGGTGATAGACTGGGAGATTAATCACAATTTACAGCCTTGTAAAGGCAGATACACACACATACACAAAAAAGTATGTTAAAGGAAAAAAAGGAAAAGAAAAATATTCCAGCACTCAGAGCCTTTTGCTTCCAGTAATAATTAAATGTATTGATGACATTCTTGAAAGAGAAACTATTTCTCCCTTTTTCTCAGTTTTTCAGTTGAACATAAAACTGTGTTTTGACTGTTTCAGTTTAAAAAAAAAAAAGGGAAGAAAAAACATAATCAGACAATTGTGGCTTTTCTTTTTGAAAAGACACTTTGATACCTAGAAACATTTTTTTGTTTCTTGGCTTCTTCTTTAACAATTAAAAAACATTGACGAAACTGACTTTTCCGTGAAAAAAATCTTGAACTAAAAAAATACAACAACCTCTAGTGCTAATCCTGGCCTAATATGGTCTTCTAAATTACACATCAACATTCTTATACTGGTTTATTTTTTTAAAAATCATAAAAAATAGATTGAATTTCAAGAAAGTGAAAGTCCATTATAGTCTTGAGAACCCACAAAAACCTTCGTAGGGCATTTGAGAAGTGAAAAGTACCATTTTGGGCCCTAAGCCTTTAACACACCATCAACAGTCAACACAAAGTCATTTCAGTGACAAAACTCAAATATCGTATAACCTGTATATGTTACTTGAAAGCATGTTCATGAGTTTAAAAACTGCCTTTGTGTGTTCGTACATATGCAGAAAAGGTGTGGGATCAGCACATTCTTTGAAATGTTTTTTATTTTTAGAAGGTATCTATAATTTTAGGGTTTTTGGCTATTTCACAATGGTGTACTATTTCTCCATTTTGGCTGAAAATCGCTTCCATCAATAATAAGAACAGTGCATTTGAAGTCCCACAGTTGTTTACTCCAGTGACAGAAATCCCCTGAACACAATTATCTTGGATGAAGATTTTCATGTCCCTCACTCGGAGCCTTCCTAAACACAATGTGTTTTGCCCTCAGTTGACTGAGAGGGCCTGAGTTTCAGAGAATAGGGCTTCAATGTTTCCTGAAAGTGTGACAGCTTCAAAGTATGTCCAATGAGACCCCAGAACCACCAGTCATTTTGGAAAAATGTTGTTGCTGTTTCTCTGATCCATTGTCTTTTTCAGAGTGGCACAACTGTGTTTGCTGTGCACAATTCCCAACAAACTGATTGATGTGGAAGGCAAGCCAGGAAAATCTCTGCTCCACCCCATTTTGTGTGTTTCACGGTCAAAAATGTTCAATAACTGCCCAGATGGGGAATATATTTTTTCTTTTCTGTTCCTGTAGATACTCCTTCTGTAAGTTGCATTATTATTGGGTCACTCACATGTTTTTGACTTCATTCTAGGGCTTGTAACCCTTTGCATCAACATCCACCTAACACATCACTCTAGACATGCCACCAGTGAGCTCCTGCTGTGAAATGTTCCTGTAAATGGGAACAAAGGGAGCATATGGATCCTTTGATTAATCCTTGCTATACACAAAAACATACACACACCCCCACACCCCCACACCTTGTTTTACCATCCAAAGAAAACCTACAAGCAGTCAGAATGCTTGTGTGCAGCCCTGTGCTGTAATGACATTTCTATTATGTTCTGTTCTAGTTGTGGTATTGTATAACCATCACTGCTCGAGCTTATGTCTTCATTCCTTCTTAGGTTACATGACCAATACTGAGTTTAGGAACAGGATTTAAAATATGTCCACATACTGGTAATTTATCACACACACATTACACAAATAAATAACTAATACGCACATATATATCAACTTAATTGCTGCACATGTAAGTACCTGATTTCACATAATGAATATTTCAAGGAAGCTTATACCCCAATAGATATTAATTACTCTGTCTGAACCAGAGGCCCCACTTTTCTCCTAAACATGTTACATTCAGTGGACTTTGGATTTATGCTGCTGCTCGTCACTGTGCTACCTAAACACTTTCTTTACTTAATCAAAAACAAGAATGAAATCCCCAAAGGAGAGGTTTGGTGGGGTTTTTTGGGGGGGATGGGGGTGGTAAGTGGGTTAGGTAGGATAGTTTTGGAGTAAGACTCAAAGAAAATCACCTTTGCAGATTTTATTTTTTTTTTTTAATTTATATTGTTTTATTTATACTGTTTTGGAGTCAAGGGATAAAAGCATTGCAAGTATTATTTTTTGAGAAAAAAATCCTGCTTAGATTACAGAAGAATAATCATCCTAGAATAATCATCTAGGAGATGATTATTTTTTTCTGGTAGTGGGTTTGTGCCCTCACCCAGAGTTGGGTTTCTTCCCAGGTACTGACTCTTCTTCCTGGCTTGGCATATGCAGCACCAGTAACAGCACAGGTACCAATGCTTCCTCTCAGGAGGAAATTCCAGTTTACACAGGGCCACCCTCGATTTCAGGGAAATTTTGTGTGATCTAGGACCACTACAAATTTCTGGTCATGATCAGAGTAGGTCTGAAGAGGATGCAGCCTTGCAGGCTGGAGGTACATTAGATATAACAGCCCTGTTTGTGTTTTACCTTGTTAAAAGTACACCATTATTCTAAGTCCCAAGTAATTGCTAAACTGTTACACTTCAGCGAATTTCCATGAAAGATATACTAGTCCCCAGAGATGTTCTGGCACAGGAGTGTTAAATGCAGCATCCTTATATTTTAAGTAGGTGATTCTTTGCTACATAAATGTCCCAGCCTGCTGTATGCACAAAGGTAAGATGACCCTCTGGAGACATTAACAGCCTTTTTACCTCCTCTGTGCCTTATTCACAGGCAGGCAGCATCCTACCTCCTCACTCCAGCCCTGCTTTGCTTATTTGTGTTTATGGTACACAAGGCAGTAGATAAAAAAAAAAGGAGTTTTAGACACTTTTTGTTCTTAGCTAAAGCTTTTAGTTACACATTAGGGAACAGAAGTGTGGTACGACCCTCTGTTTATTTGTGGTTCTTTTAAGTGATGTCCAGAGACCTACATTTCATGGTTGTTTGAAAGTTTATATAACAGTGGGAAGCTGTTAAACAGCAGTTTACCTTCACTTTTTTCTTTTTTTTTCATCATGTAAAGGATTTAAATTAACACTCATTCTACCGTATTACTTTAGATATTAGTCAACATTTTCCGAGTTTTCTTTTTCCTTAGAATCTGTGTTTCCTGTAAGTAATGATAAGAGGTTTCATGTCAACAAATTTAAAATCCATTTGATAACTATACACTTTAAAATAGTCCTTGAAACTTTCACAAATAATTGCTGTTCATCTGTCTGAAAAAAAAAAAAATTGTGGTTAAAAAGAAAAATCTACGTTCTTCACATTAGACCTATAAACAAGGCTAAAAGTTCTTCCAAAAAGAAATCTTTTCTTTTTTACTTCCTTGCATTCTACTGAGTAATGCGTAATTCAATCTTTTAAATAAACTGGATATGGTTTTTTTTAAATGTTCACAACGTTCTTGCACGTCTCCCAGTTCCTAAAAATTTGTCATGTTCAAACACCCTTAGGATCTCTCTAACACTACAATGCATTCAAGAAATAAGTTTTTATTTCGTATGTCCAAAATCTCCCTTTTATTCTTTTTATAATTTGACCATAATTCTGTTTCCTTAAGAGTCAATGGTAGTTTTGCTTTGCCATAGAATTCACTTCTTTTAGTGCTTTATATAGCTGCAGCTCCTTCCAACACAGAACACGTCTTTCATTTAAAAAAAAAAAAAAAAGTAAAAAAAAAAAGTCCAAATTAAATATGCAGTTTATTTAGTAACCAGGTCTTAACACAGAGTCACTTTGGGACATTGGATATGTTGTTTTCCTTCAAATCATCTTAAACATTCAAGCTATATGCTTTATGTAAATCATTTAGCATATAAATTTCATTTGGACTAAGAAATAACTGTATAAAAACTGCCAGAATTTTAATGCAAAGTATGCATTATCTTGGCTCTTTATATCGGGATGAAAGAAAACCCACTTTTTAATTATGAATTTAAGTGTTTGGAAAATAATTTTCAGCCTGAAAGACAAGCCAGATTTGTTGTTTTTAAAATTATTTGTGTCCAGGAATTTTTCTGGGAGAACATAGATGGAATTCATAGTAAAATAAATTTAATGTAATTCCATCATTTTTTTGGAAAGCTCACATGACAGAGTCATATCCCATTAATTCACAGTGATCACTAGAAGGCCAACTGAAAGCTACAGAATAATACAAACTAGAGCCAAAAAATTTAAATGGTTCACTACACAAGACCTCACTTATTTTAAGTTTAAAAAAAAGACATATTGTCTTCCCCATGCTAACTTTGTGCGACAAGTCTAATTTAAATGACCGTATTTTATAAAAACAATTACCTTTTAGGGTTATGAATTCTCACGGTATAATGTTATGTGTTTATATTTTTTCTGGAACACTTCTGGATGCAGATTCAGACTCTGCTACAAACGCAAAATATTCTGCACTGCAAGGCAATGACTGAAACAAAATTTTTCTTCTAAAGTTGCTGAAAAGTCCAGAGTTCATGAAGACAAATTTGTCTTATTATCATTATTAGTATTTGTCAAGTTATACCTTTTACTCCCTAACTCTACCAAAAAGAAAACCTTGGTGAGTGATAGAACTGCAAATCCAATCAAATACCATGAAAACTGGCCATAATAAACTTTGTTATAGTGAAACTCCACTTAGGGTGCAGCAAAATGAAAATCAGGGAGCACATTTTTGCTTTTTGACCATGCACGCTGCATTTACAGAGCCACTCGAAACTGCTGACAGCCGCGTTTTTTAGCGGGGGAAGAGAGCCACATTGAATGTCATAAAAGGTAATAAGAATTATAATAAGGATTTCTGAAGACTCTCACCAGTACAGCTCTCGATAGAGAGTGAGCAGAGAGACCAACAGTAACTTTTGAACATTTAACCTACATTCGGCTAGTAGTTAAAAGACACATGTGGTGTGAAAGCTCTAATTCACGGTTAATAACTTTCCCCTCCTCAAACACATTCAAGGGGGAAAAAAGGAAAAAGAAGAGAATAAAAAGATATAAAGCCCTGCTTAGGCCAACAAGTTGTTAAATTTCTTGAGCAAGGACAATTTTCTAAGTACAATCATTTCCTCCAACAAGGTAACTCATGTAAACACCATCAGGGTCATATTGTTTGTTCTGTGCTGCCAGATGGGGGATATAAACCATGCAGAAACAATTTCAGATTTCCACCCTGATTAGTTCATCTTGAATATTTTCACAGTGTGAATCTGGAAGTCAGAAGTTTATATAATGGTTATAAATTAGGGAGAAATCCTGCTGCCAAGAAAGTCACTCTCAAGCAAACAAACTGTCTCCTTCCTAACATGTTTTAGGTGTTGCTTATCAAACACATTCTCAGCTGTAGGTGGAAAAAGAACTTCTACCCGTCGTCAGTTTTTGGATTGCTGTTTTCCCACCGTGGGCTGTTTAGTCACAGCGGTGATTTACCCGCATTGTCCCCATTCCCGTCCCGCTCCCGGTGCCCGGGCGGGCGAGCGGAGCCTTGCGGCAGCCTGCAGCTCCCCCCGGGGGCCAGCGGAGAGCCCGCAGCCTCCCAAAACCCTCCAGGAGCTCTGAGCTGCAGCCATCGGCCAGAGAGAAACTTCACCGAGCAAAAAAATCCCCCCTGCGAGTCCTCGGGTCCTTCACATCGCAGAGTTTTGCTACCAGGAAGCCGAAGAGATGACCTGTCCTGTATCCCTGAACTCATCACATCCACGTTGCAGCTTCCTGAGCTTCTTCAGAGCATGGTTTTGGCTGATTTTTGCAGGCATCCCAAAACATAAACCTTAAAAGCAGTATTATTTCACAAAATATCAACATAATGCCAGTTCTTTTTAGACTTGAGGGTTACTGTGGTTGAAAGGAAAATAAAAATTGCAGTGTCTGTAGAGTGGATAACAAAAACCCGAGTAAGGCTTCTGAAAAGGCAACTCTCGAGGCACAGGCAGATGGAGTAGGCAAAAGGTAAAGTTTACACATTCTTTCCAGTTGACTTGGCCAAGTGCTAAAACCAGTAAAGCACTTGCTTTTATTCAGAAATCAATTTAAAATTTGTCGTGTGCCAGCTATATAATTGAAATTTCTGGTTATTATATGTACAGGCATAAATTCTGCTCTCTGATACATGCACAAGTTCAACCTCCCTTTAGGATCATCAGGGTTAATGTACATACATGTTAGGGCAGAGTTTAATATTATCTCCGTGGAGCAGCAAACAACACTAGGTCAAACAAGCCGGTTTCATTTAATACTAAAGCATGTTTAAGGAGAAATGTCAGAGTTCAGTTCCGCTGGCTAATGATGTAAATCAGGAATCACCAAAGCCAGACACCTATCCTGATCTTATTCCCGATTTGTGTTAGGATTGCTCCATTGAAATAAATCAGTTCTTTACCAGGAATTCATTCTACTGACACATGAGCAGTTCATAAACTTTACTCAAATAAGGAAATTATGCCATGCAGGTGAGTAAATTTATTTGTGTGGTTTAACTACTTGCTAAAGTTAATTTTTTATTGCTGCTGTTGAAATATTTTCAGCTGAAAATGACTTCCCTTTTAAACAAAGTTTTGCGGGAAATACTAGCTTTTCTCTTTTTCCTTTCCTTTTCTTTTCTTTTCTTTTCTTTTCTTTTCTTTTCTTTTCTTTTCTTTTCTTTTCTTTTCTTTTCTTTTCTTTTCTTTTCTTTCTCTTCTCTCTCTTCTCCTCTTCTCTTCTCTTCTCTTCTCTTCTCTTCTCTTCTCTTCTCTTCTCTTCTCTTCTCTTCTCTTCTCTTCTCTTCTCTTCTCTTCTCTTCTCTTCTCTTCTCTTCTCTTCTCTTCTCTTCTCTTCTCTTCTCTTCTCTTCTCTTCTCTTCTCTTCTCTTTTCTCTTCTCTTCTCTTCTCTTCTCTTCTCTTCTCTTCTCTTCTCTTCTCTTCTCTTCTCTTCTCTTCTCTTCTCTTCTCTTCTCTTCTCTCTTCTCTTCTCCTTTCTTATCTTTTCCTCTTTCCTCTTGTCTTTCCCTTTTCTTTCCTGTTTTCTCTGCACTTATTTTTTTCTTCCCTCCCCCTCATTTTCTTTCATCTTTTTTTTTCTTTTCCTCTCATCTGTCCTTCCCTTTCCCTCTCTGACACATACATAAAGACCACATTAATAAAAAAAAAAAAATCCTCAAGCATCCTCTAATCAAATGGTAGGTTTTGACATTTTAATGAAATGTCAGGTTTTGTTTTGTTTTATTTTATTTTTCTTGTTATTTGTTTTGTGGTGATGGTGTGTCTTGTGGGGGTTTTGTGGGTTTTTTCCTGTCGTCATTATTTTGAGAAGGAAAAGACATATTTCCCAGTTAATTAATTTACCTATAGAAACAGAGAAGTTTTTCAGGAGGCAGAAGAGCAGCTGAAGTGCTGGAGCGCAGTGGATGGAATCCCATCCCAGTTCAGCTGTGCCACATTCGGTTGCGTTTTGCCAGAGGGTAGGACCCTCGCTAATATCAGAATTATCCCCTGCGCTAAAGGGTTTCAAATACCAAAAGCGTACATTCGGTAGCATACGCTATATTTTCAGGTGCGTTCCTCATGCTCATGATCAATAGGCTGGTGGTATGTTTTAATCCTCTGCCGAGGATGCCCCCGCGGGTGGAGCGGGGGCCCGGGTCTAAGGGTACCACGGCCGGGGCGCACCTGGAAGACACCGGGAGAGGCTGAGCTGCTGCGGGCTGTAGCCTCCTCCGCGGCCAGGAGCTGGGAAACATCTGCTCCTTGGATCTGGAGGTGGTGACCAGAGCGTGTGAGCGCGGGAGGGGCTGCGGCTGCCGGCGGCGCTGTCCCGGGAAGGGCCCCGGGGGTCCCGGCGAAGCTCGGCATCCGCGGGCGTCCCTCGCCCCGCTCGCCTCCTCGCTCCTTCTCCCTCACAGGCTGTGTAATGGCGCCTCCTGCCTACCGGCACAAGGAAACTGCCTGTGGAAGCTCAGACGACGAGCTTTTTCCCATTACCCGGCTGAGCATCTCCAAGGGCTGCAGCGCAGCTCCCTCCGCACCCAGGAGCGCCGTGTCCCGGCAGCGACAGGCAGGGAACAGAAGGGTGTCCAGGGACCTCCAGGGAGGAGCCTGCACCTTGCTCAGCACAGGGTAAGGTCTCCTTGCCCCACACCAAGAGTGGTCCCTAAGAGGTCCACCTGAGCTCCCTCGGGCCGTGGGTGCGGATGGAAAGGCACCCTCAGAACACAACAGCACTGACTTTCCAACAGACACCCAGCAGAGCAGGGGAATCACACCCCATGAGTGAGGGTCTCCCCACTGACCATCGCGGGACCTCTGCAGAGGTCCAAAGTTCAATGGAGCAGCCAGGTGAGCTGAACCCTGATGCTAACTGCAAGGGCCATGCCTCCTCTTGGATTATCATTTTCCTCTGCTTCATGCCTGCAGAGCAAGGAAAACCCCAGTTACAGGTAACAGCATTCTGCCACCTTGGTCAGTGTTCTTGACTAACACCTGGTAAATTTTGAGTCTCAACACTATTCAGTGGCTATGGAGCATAGAGAAGTACTCGAACTAGGGCAAGACAGAGTTTTGCACAGATATTGACCGTGGAAGAAGAAAAGGAAACACAGACAACAATGGTGCTGTTCATGCTGTTATGATTCTGTTGCACATAGTTTCATCACTATATAAATTAAATTAGTTTAAAACAAGTGGCTTTTCAGATCTTGGGGTACCCGGACTTCTGTAGAATATATGCTGATACAAGTTATTTGTTAGTATCTGTAAGGGGATCTGCCTTCATGGGCAGCTATAATTGCCTCTTTTTTTTTTTTTCTCTATGTATCAACGTGGCTCAACCAATGTGGATCAGGCCAAACAGGACAGACAATATTAAGCAGCTAGATTTTGGTCTGCCATAGTTAACCATGTAAATTTTTGATTTTCTCATCGTCAAATGTTTTCCTTATCAAGTAAGTGTCTAATACTCCCAGCAAGCATTATATGAAGTATAAATATTGCCAACATAATTAGGACTTCCATAGATGGTTTTAAACACGAGGCATAAGTTGCTCATGCAGATTTCCTCACATCATTTCTCACATATACGGCAACACATTTGAATTGATGTGGAAATCTATTCCAGTGACATTGAAAAGGACATATTTTAATACTCACATCTAAATATACTCCTCCTGAGCTTTCTGCCCATAAATATATAGAGGGAGATTGAACCACCTGTACATTTCAGCCATGAGGAAAATGACAGCATTTTAGCCTTTTCAAAACATCTCTGAACTATGTCAAGAAACAGTCCTGGTTCTGCTCAGCTATATTTTTCAGTCCTGTGGATGATATCTGAATGGTCTCTAAATGCTGATGAAATCGAAATGTGTAGCATATACCATAATTGCAGGCATTTGGATCAGCATATTAAATAACTGTTCTTAGAATATCTCCAAGACTCACACTCTGCAAAGCTCTGCCTTTCTTTTATAAACACAACGAACTGAAGGAAGAATGTATAAACTCTCCCTTCACACACCTTTGCCCTTCTTTTCTCTTTAGTAAAGGAAGAATCTCAGCTTAATGCAGTTATATCTTTGGTGACTACACATCTGCAGCCTTTCAAGAGACAGTTGTTCTCTCTCAGGCTCTTCTTTTAGGGCCTAAAAAAACGCAGACTATGGACTAAATATTATCTAAATGGAGGTTTTCCTACCCAGGAAGGAAAAGGTATTCACTTGATTCCCAACAATAATGCTTCTATAAGCAATGTCTCATGCTAGGAACATCAAGCTCCTGCTACAAGGTTGTTTCTGAGTCACCCCAGTGCATGGTGAGCATTTGTCACATCCTATTTCTGTATTTCCCAGAGGATATCTGTCAGAATTATCCAGGTGGGCAGTCAACTTGTGCATAGGCATCTGCATTTTGGATAACAGTCATCTCACCTTGTAACTACTTTTCTTTGTTTCTTTTTTTCATTCAGGAAAATCCCACGCTGCAAAAGAAAGCACGTGGGTTACAGCCAGATTGCTGGTGCTCAGGACTTTTAGTGTATTCGCCACTCACATGACAAAAAATTGAAAAGGGGAAGTTTTTTTGAGTTTCCATTAAAATCTTTGATGTGTACAACAGGGAGACCGAATCTTATTTACTTTTGCATTTCTTCCTTTTTTTTTTCTTTTCCCAATGGTGCATTTAGTTTCATTTAAAGCAAATAAGAAGATGAGAGTAAAGAAGTGAAGAGGAAAAGAATCACTGTGTTTGATAATTTCTCCATTTAAATATTAAAAAGGCTCTGACATAAGCTGGAAAATGGAGGAGTGGGTAGAAACCATTCCCAGGACTACTGCTTGCTGGAATCAATTTTCTGGAAGACTGGTTTCATAGTGTCACATCACATCAGATTATATTTTGGTTATTATATCTTTTTGACATTAAGAAAGAAAAGTATTTTGCTAATTTTTTTAAAGTATAATTTACGAAAATATAACAGAATTCAGCAGGCACGTTGCTGAAAACCATGAAACCACAAGAACTAGGAATGTGTTCGTAAGTGTATTTCAATGTGACAGCCACTGCTTTGCCAGCTTTCTCAAAGCTATTCTTGTGCTTATTGGCTAGGTAAGAGCTAATTGAACTCTTCAAAAACCAGAAGTAGCCACTGAAGAGAAAACCTCATTATAGCTTTTTCTACTGGTCAGAAAATACTATTAAAATTCCCAGCCATCACCACAGGCTCACAGAGTGAGTGAAAAAAGTATCTTTTTAATTCTATACTCTTTTTCTAAAAAAAATTTAAAAACCTTCAAATATTTTCAATTCAATGCAAAACAAACTAAAAAAAGAAGTCTTAAGTTTGAAACGAAGAACATTTTTGCCCCCCATGCACAAAAAAAATTAGTAAAGGGTTTGTTTTTCACATTGAGTATGAAACTTTACAAGACATAAGGAAATCTTTTCAGAAAGTCAGAAACATCTGTAACTGCAATTACAATGCCTATAGTACATTACAATGCTGAAGTTTAATTGGAAAACTCACTGTACTAGACACTTAAAACAGGATCATTGCAGGTTTTTTAATCAGCAGTATCTATTCCAATCCTCTTCATTAAAGGCAATGTGGGCAACTCCCTGACTGACAGAAGAGGGACCAGGTTTGTAGCTGATAAGCCACAAGATTTGCCATAGCGCCCCAGAGAACAGGCTCTGGTTTAATCAGGCATTATTTGTTGGCTCTGGGGAGGCAGGTATGTTGTCTTGAGAGACATCAGGTCTGTGGTTGCAGCTGGAAGGGAGCAGGCAATTGTAGCTCGTTTAATAGCTCCATCTCTGTAACTGCTTGTGGGGGTGATTCGAGAGCATCAAGGTCCGCTCAAACTCGGCATTCCCCACCAACATTCCCCCAGCCACCAAAAGTGGAAGATGAGAGAGGGACCACACGTAGCCAGAGCTCCTGCCTGTTAACAATTACAATCTGCTTGCAAAAAAAATTAACAATGAAAACTCTTAGCTATGTCATATTCATTCCCTCACACATGAATTATGAGGTGAGCCCTTACTTTTGCACATATTTGTGATACCACACTTCCCACACTGTAATGTAGCCTCTTTTTTTGTATTTACTCAGTGTGGGCTGGCTGGCAGCAAATGATATACTTTGGGTTTCCATGAATACGTTATATGCACATAAATTGGGTATGGTGGAACGAAGAGAGTCCATAGGTCAGGCATATGAATAAATAAGAAATAGAAACAAGTAATAGCCATGATATCATTCTTGTCCTCTCACAGCATGCTGAAAATGGGGCTGTCTGAACCACCTGTAGCCTGTAACTGCTTGCATACGTAAATGCTGCTAATGGAAATCGAATCAAAAGCTATAGGCTGCCTTTAGGACTTTAGCAGTAGTTCTTTTGTGTCTGTCCTCAAAGTAAAGAATAGGCTGCAATTTGTGCCCATGATATGTTGGGCAAAAAAAATTCACAGAGTATGAAACAGCAGTAAGAGCAAAGTCTTGCAAGCAGAGACTAAAGCAGAGGTTCCCAGGTTCTCTCAGCCCCACATCAGCACAATTTGGTGTGGTGTGAGGTACCAGCATCTGTCAGGCTCCAGCCAGCCACCTGTGGCCTGAAGGTTTGCATCAAGCCTGGTCACCCTGCACTCCCTTTGTGCCCAATGGGTGGGAATTGGTACTTCTAGGGTATCAGTAGATATTAAAATGGGTGGGATTGTTCCCTTAGGAACTGCACCTATTTCAACTCCATTGGCTATAAAATAGACATGGAATGACTTCCTCAGATCTAGGTGCCTACATAGTAAACAGAAAATGAGGTGAAATTAGTTCCACACCAACTAAGAAATGCAAACTAGGAAATTAGATTGTTGTTTTGGGTTTTTTTTAAGGTCCAATAATCATAAAATCATAGAATGATTTGGATTGGAAGGGACTAGGAAAGATGCCCATCTGATTTGTTGTTTGTTAGCAGAGAGGGTCTCCTGTGTGAATTGGTGATTGGTGGCCGTCTTGACCACAGTGACCATGATGCAATTGAGTTTAAAATCTTATTGGCAGGAAGAAAAATGCCAGCAAAACTTCAGCCCTGGGTATCAGGAGAGCAGACTTCAGACTGTTCAGGGAACTAGTGAGTAAGGAGCCCTGGGAAAACGCTTTTGCAGGTGTTAGGGTCCACCAGTGCTAACCACTTTTTAAGCACCACCTTCTAAGGACACAGGAGAAGGCAATTCCAAAGTGTCAGTAGGGAAGCAAATGCGGCAGAGGACTGGCCTAGTTGAATAGGGATCTTCTTTTGGAGCTAAGGCAAAAAATGAAGGACAATGTGGGAATGAAAAACTCGCAGTCAACAGTAAACTTGGGTGGAATCTGCTGCTCCAGCTAGATCCCTACAAGTCTATGGGACTTGATAAGATTGTCCCTGTCATGGGGGCATCAGAACTGGATGATCTTTGAAATTACTTCTTTCTACTTATTTTTTTTCCAAAACCACAGCCACAAAAAATGCAGATAGAACACACTGTGGTGTGTTGACATGCTTGCAGAAAGAACAAGGGTTCTGATTTTGATGTGGAAGAACCATTTTGAGAACTTTCTGGCCTGTTGGGAAGTTTCATGAGGTGAAAGGGAAGAAAAGAACTGGAATGAAAACATAGAGCAAAAGTGAACTGATGCACACACAGCCATAAAAAAGAAACCTTTAGGTGCTCAACAATGTAAGTCAGTTCATCAACTATCTTTTTGGTAATGTTTCTTGACTTACAAGGTACACAAGAATTTGCCTCAGTTGAGTACTAATTGTGTTATTTGTGAGGACACTTCCTGCCCCATTGCTGAGAACACAGCTGCGCTGGGCAGGGCACGTCTCAAGGATGAAGGACCACCACCTCCCTAAGATTTTGCTTTATAGTGAACTTACCACCGGCTGCCACATGAGAGGAGCCCCAAAGAGAAGATACAAGAACTCCCTGAAACATCTCAGCCTTGATCAACATAACTGACCTACTCTGGCCTCCAACTGGGAGGCCTGGAGACATCTATAACGCCACTGATGCCTTCGAGAAAGCACGCAGGATCACTCTCGAGGAGAAAAGGCAACGCAGAAAGAATCGTGCCTTGCAGAATACACCATCTAAGGAGTCTTTCTGCTGTGCCTTTTGCAACCGGACGTGCCTGTCTCGTATTGGCCTTTTTAGCCACCAGTGCACTTGTAACAAATATGGGTAGAGCCCTCCCCAAATCTTCGCTCGTGAAGCCCAGCCATGACTCTGACTCCTGCCCCAGTGATGATGACCATTATGCAGCCAGCACCAGGTGGCACTGCCAGAGCTGCTGTGGATAAGGGCCAGGGGCTTCACCAGGAACTCTTGCAAGTTGCAAAAAAATCAAGTTCAGTCCTAATATATTAATCCTATTTAGCATATAGGATTTGGGTTTCTTGATTTTATTTGGGTTTTTTGATTTTGTTTGGGTTTCATTTCTCTTTTTTTGTTCCTAGGACTCCCGCATTGATGTTTGGGTTGAATTCTTGATGGCAAATGTTTGTGGCAGTGCCATTTGTAACAAGCTCCTGTCAAAACTGATTTATATGGTAAAATCTGAGAATCAACATTAAAAATAAACTCTGATGTTCCTTTCTAATTTCTTATATGTAAGAGATGATGTATTAATGCCTGGAATCACAAGGATCACATTATCACAGTGCTCTCTTGTCTATACATTTATGACCTTTTTTTGGGTCTGGAAACAGCCACTTCCAAACTATGTATATAGGGGTAAAAATGGCTTCTCTTTCAGTGGATAAAGACTGGACAACAGTCAGAAGATTGCAAGGCTTAACACTACTTGGAGTGACACCTCAGTTTTTAGAAGCATATGACTGAGTCTGTGACATTAGACAGCATCTCTTGTGATGATATTTTTTGTTAGAAAATCTGAGTATTTTCTCCTTCTGGTCTTACTTTGGTATGTTTAAAAAAACACCACTACATACCATCATAACCAGAGTGAGGAGTACAAAAAAAAGAAAGAAAGGAAAGAAAGAAAGAAAGAAAGAAAGAAAGAAAGAAAGAAAGAAAGAAAGAAAGAAAGAAAGAAAGAAAGAAAGAAAGAAAGAAAGGAAGGAAGGAAGGAAGGAAGGAAAGAAAGAGAGAAAGAAAGAGAGAAAGAAAGAAAGAAAGAAAGAAAGAAAGAAAGAAAAAAGGAAAGAAGGAAAGAAAGAAAGAAGGAAAGAAGGACAGAAAGAATTAACATAATTTCTTAGCAGTGACATTTTTTCAAACTAAAGGTTTCCTTTAAATTTCCAAATTTCAAAGTGTTTGAGCCCCTTCCCACATTTTCAAATACAAACCTGAAAATAAATGAACTATTTCTCTGAAGGTGAAAATGTTCTTGTGGCTTTTTAAATCACTGCAGCAGAATGTGTATTGTTGTTTGTTTATACCAAGTTGGTGACATAACTCTCAGGTACAGTATCTGCATTTCTAGACTTCTGCTTCACTTTTTGTGTCACCTGCTGAAAGAAAATGCTCAGACCGTCTGAGGATTGAGCAGCCACTTCTTTGAAGCAGTTACCAGCGCAGCTTCTGAGTCCAACCCTCTGCCAGCACACATTCAACCAGCCTACAGACATCAGTAGCTGGCTTTCCCTCACTCTGAGGCTTCAAATTAAATTGCTGTTGAGACCCTATGACATAAATTAAGAACAGAAAAACCAGTTTTAAGCTTACAGCTCTGAAGAAATCACCAAACGAATTCTATTTTGGCAGATTGCTGCTCACAACTCAGAAAATACGACAGCAAAGCAAATCACATGTCCGGTGTATGTTTTATAACCCTGTGCAGACTAAGCCATCTTGTAGGCACATGCTTGACTATTTTTAGTGGCTGTGCTCCTGCAAATATGGCAAAGTCCTTTAGCATTGCCGAGTCACTAGGGGCTACTTGAAAAGTAGCAAAAGATGTCAGTTGCTGGGATTTTGACTGAAAATAATAATACCTGGATTTCTTATTTGCTTCACAGGTTTGCCAAAGAGCAAATGAAGTCAGCCCTGGCAAAATGATGATTCTCTGATTGCTGCCTCCAGCCATGAAAGTGCAGGATCTGACTGTGTTTTATTTTCATCACCATTACTGCAACAGCATTTAAAAGGTACACGATGGCTTGCGGGAATGCCAGTGTTCCAGGGTGTCCATCTGGGAATCAAACAACTCTCCTTCAGTTCCAAGCAGGTACTGTGACGTATCCAGAGGACCTATAACTGACACGGCCCATTAGTCATAGAAACATCCCACTAAAATTAGAGTCAGCTTTTCATCTTTATGCGCCTCCTGCCTCGGTCCATATGTAGAACATACAGAATGGATTTTTCTTTTCTTGGCATGTAACCCCGTCTTTCCGGTATTTTGGTTCCAGACCTTCACGAGCAATGCAGGTGGCTTTTGTTGTTCCACAGCTCATATTCTTGACAGTTACTGCATCTACACAATACTTCTGGATTTAGCCAGGCTGAAACATTCTCACAAACAGTTACTTAAGATTACCAGCATTAGCACGTAAATATAATAGTAATTAATAACACTTTGGCTTCTTGAAGATCCCTTGTGCTGCTCTGTTGGCTCTATTTCAACAGCACCTAAAAAGCCAGCAGCAAGGACTCTGCCTGCCCCAATCATGTTTTTAAGCTTTATGTAGTTTGGTTTTTAGGTGTGTAACAGAGGAACAGAGATAAGTTACTGTGACTCTCATTTTGAGAGTCCAAGATTTTCATGACCCTTTCCCATTTGGTACTGTATCTATTTATTTATCTGTTGGGTCCTAGATGGAGACAGTTCAGACCTGTTTTTCAGAGGTGTTGGGCAATTAACAGCTTCCATATGAGCCAAGGTGAACTGTGATCATGAGGTACTGTGCTGGATATGGCTTCTGTTTTTTTGGAGAGAGCATATACAAGGCACCATTTAAAGAGCGTTTACCTCAAATCTTCATTCTAAATCTAAATTTATAGTAAACAGGGACTTGAATAATCTTTGTGTCATTTACAGCACTTTTGAAATGAGTAAAGGATCCAAAGAGATATTTTGCATTATTAATATATTCTAATAAGAAAATCCAAGACTTCTCAATCCTACCCTTCCACTTGAGTTTCCTGCTTGCTGCCTCAACATATAGGTCAAACACTGGATAAGAATCTCCTTTTCTTATGAAATAGTTACTCCAGAGTAGAGGGTCAGGTTGACAGTGAGGCTATTGTGACACCATTGCTTTACCTGGCACACCAGATTTTATCTTCCAGTGATGTAAATATACAAATCTTCCAAAGCATTTTACGTGTTCAGAAAGACAAGAGTATGCCAAGTTGCCTTATTTGAAGTCCCTACGTTTATATATACTATGTTACAAAACAAAAATAAAATATGTAAACTGCCTGGATAAAACTCAGAGGAATACTCAGAGCTGACTAATAGTAGGTAGCACTTTTGTGCATACTGTGCAACATATTGCAATATAAACAACGGCTGTTGCAATACAGAAATAGAAAAGGTGATTCATTTCAGTTTGGAATGAAACGGTGGCATGTCTTGGTGTTACTAATAAAAGCCATTAGGGCTTTGTTCCCTACAGGCTTCATTGCAATAGTAGCAGTGCTTCTGTTAGCTCATTATCAGCAGTGTTGGCAGCACAGGAGGGAGAATTGGTTGCACATTCAGATTATTATTGTCATTGTAACACTTTATATTAAGACTCCTTAAACAAAGGATTTACAAGCCGTGTTAGAGAGAGTCTGTCAATAGAAGCTGTTATAGAATCATACTGTTACTACAAGGGCTGATTAGTCCTTTATTGGCACCCTGTGAAAAAAATTGCTAACTACCCATTAACTGTTTGTAAACTGAGCTGGAGTATTTAGACATGTATGTTTGAGGAACATGAGGGACCATTTTGAGGATTTAATCTGATTTCCTACATATTACAGGTCACAGAATCTTGTCGGAGGACTCCTGCAGTAAGCTAGCAGTTTCTGGATGAACTACGTCACCTTTCCTAGAAAACCATCCATTTTAAATCTGAAGTTCTCAAGAATCTTTAATTATCCAATACTTAAGCTTGTAAAAGGCACTTATTCATGTGGTTCCAGATTTCACTTATTAAATAACCTGCTACAGTAAAGATCCTTACACTACTGCAACCTTTCCCCTTCTTTCCCACTGGCTTTCTTTCACTTCATTTACATTCTATGTTCTATATAAAAATTGTTACTTAATATTTTAAGTTTTGGTAGAATCTGAGCTCCATCCAAGCTTGGGATCAGTCCTGCTGATGTTATTATGAGCAAATGGTAACCCATCCTTCCAAAAATTACATATTCAACACCTAACAGATGTAGAAAAAGTTTAAAGGCTCGGAGGTTGACCACAGAGAGTGGAGTAAAGAAGTAATGGATACATGCAGCTCCTTGCCACTTTTATACCATAGTGAGACATCTCCCCAGAGCTGCAACTGCAAGGGTATTTGCCTTTGTAGACCTCTCTGGAAGAGGTCTCCTTCTCTCAGAGGTGGCCAGGCTGCCCCTTACAAGTAATTTGAGATAGTGATTTAAAAACAAAACTAAGCTAAAATAACAAAACGAAAGAAAACAAAACAAAAATTCTCCCCTAGCCATGCTACATCATACACAGAGTGTTAGTGATGTAAAAGATAATAAGAGCTGTGAGCTCTGCACATACCACTGGTGTTCCTGTACCCATGAGCTTTGTGTCACAACCTCCATTTCTTACAGACCACTATGCCTTCCCCTCTCGTAGGCTTCCCTTTAGCAACTCGACAGCACTGAGCTTTTCTGAGCACACAGAGTGACCTGGTGTAGAAACTCCAGGGTCCACATCAGGTTGTCTCATAAAATAACTTGGATCATCTCTTGTTTTTCCTTGAATAAATTCAACACATTCTGCCTATTTTTTACCAAGGTGTTTAGCAACAGTAAAGCTGGGAACTGCAGAGTGCTGGCAGGCCAGGTCAGGCACTGTGTTTACTGCAGCAGTGTTCTCCCACCAGCTGGTTCTGCTTCACTGTAATTTGTTCGGGATTTGCATCAGAACCTCTAAGTTCACCTTCTGCAAAATATTTATTATTTTTTTTCTCTCTTTCTGTCTCTCTGAGAGAAATGTTCCCCACTCCCTCTCTTTTAGAAGAGAATAATTTGCCACAGGATTGGAAACAAATTAGTACCATGTTGGGAGAGCAGCTCTGCCTGTTTCCCACACACATTCCTTGTATTTGCTAATTTTTTTCATCATGAAAATGGCAGAAAGGCAGAGGTGAAATCAAATGTATCCAAAGAGTTCCCTTAACAGAGGTAGATCTAAAAAGAAGTGAGGATTCATCCTCCACGATTATAAACATGTTCCATTTGTACTGGCTGCAGTACACTCCAGATATCCTAAGGATGGTGACGTTGAAGGATTCACAGTTCAAACCAATATTGACATGTTCTTTAAAAAATCTTCTCAACTGAGAGATATTGTTTTGTCTGGTTATTAACTACCTATTACATATATCAGCCTAATTCCTCCTCTTTTTGCAAATGCTAAACTATTTATGTTTAATTTGATCATTAGATTTAATTTTTGCAATGTTCCTAGGATATCAAAAACCTCTAAAAGACCTTCCTGTTGTAGAAAAGCTGTTATGTAAGGTGAAAAAATAATGCAAATCTCAAATTAAGTCTGGGGTTGAACTAAGAATTTTTTCACTCCTTTTTAGTAAAAAGAAAGTTCAGATTTTTCACTTTGACACATTTTGAGAGTAAGCCTACTTAAATCTAATAGAAAAGTGAAATGAAGAAAAAAATAACTACATGATAAATGAAGTATTCTAAATCAAGCAGTGTCTTTTATTTGATCAGAACTGAAATATCTTTTCTTTCATTTTCATTCTGGCAAAACTAACAAAAAAGTCATTTTGGGTTGACCTGGAACAATTTTTTCCCTAAGTTTAGACAGAGAGTGGAAAGATTAGTTATTTAGACAGCACTACTCCTAAATTCAAAGGCTATGCCATTTCCAGCAGGCTATCCTTCCTGCCTTAAATGAGCTTTTCATCCTTATATATACGTTTATAACAAATGATGAGAGAAATATTGAGTAATCGCATAGATCGCAGTCAAAGTTTCAAAATTCCTTTAGCTATTTGACCTTCCTTTCTTGGAAGGGTATCCTCTGTGTGTGCAACTTATTCGTCATTCCAGTTTATAATGAGATCTTTTTGTTGTTGATTGCAGCCATTTGTTGTTGTTTTAAAAATAAAACCTTTCCATATTAATTTGTTCCATCTCTAGTGTTGTGGGAGATAATTTACAGTGATGTGCCTGGCCTTAAATGAATACAGGTTCGTTTACAGTAGGAAGAACTGTTGGAAAAAATACAATGAGTTGTGCCCAAAATAAACAAACTTCACTTTTCCATTTTAGTTCTGCCAATGCCTGTGTGATACTGAGTATATAGAAGCAGGATGTTTGCTGACCATCCTACAGATGGTCATGGTGTTTCAGTCATATTGAATAAATCACTTTTCTCTGTTGGCTCACAGAGAATCAAGTAGTGTTTTTCTTATTCATCTTTAGAAAGATATTACTTTGGCGAAGCTATTTGTGAACCCAAACACACTGAGCAATCTGTTTGTTCTTTAATTCCTTCCCCATTTTTCTACTTATAACACCTTTTCTGACTTAAGCATGTGCAGCATAAACCTTGTGTCATGTGTTATAGGGCAGAAAATCTAAAATGCTAAACACACCAGCGCTCTTTGGGTAACACCTATGAGCATAATGAAGTGTTTCCTGGCATGGTGCACACTGTACCTTAAATCACTTTTATATTGAGTTCTGTAAGTATTAGGGCTTTTCCCAGTTTCACCTCTATGTTAGCTCCCAAGGAAAGGGAGTTGGGATGTGGTACGCAGCCCCATCCCAAGGGAGCAGGTCTGGTGGTGGTAGTTGCCACTCTCAGCTTCAGCAGTTTTTGATGTTGGGCTGAACTGTTCCTACAGGCACTGCCCAATGTTGGGACGGAGTGTCAGCTCTGTCAGCAAGACTGCAGAGAAGGGAATGTCTGGCCAGAGCCAAGGAAGGAGGGGAGAGGTGCACTTGGTGGTAGAAATGTCTTCTTCCAGCACAGCAGCTCCAAGAAGGAGGGATTTGTCTGGAGATTAGCACTAAAACCCCAGTTCAGCACCATAGTTAAACACATACCCTGCTCAGAGCACTTAAGGCACTTAAATATCCACAGGTTTTCTTGCACTATTAAAATGAGTATGCACTCCAGGGCTTATTTGGGAAGATTTGTAGTTTTTTTAAGGACAGAGAATGTTTAGAGAGACATGATAGAATAAAAGAGAAGAAAACTGAAAAAGAAAAAAATGTTGTGACAGAGGGAAGAAAGTCATACAAATGTTGATAGTTAACCAAGAATTCAACAATTTTGACAGAAACCTGAGAAAGATGACGTAGATTAGATATGAGTCTGAAATGTATTGGAAACACTGTGTGAGTCCAAAATATGTTAAAAACACCTCAACTGGGAAGATAACAATCTTTTTCCTCGATTATGTTGGAATTAAATGTGACAGTTGTGTATTTTAATTGACCATGAAGATCTTCTTTTCCAGACCTTATTTTTGCTGACTGCTAAACATTTTCCTAAACAGCCTGACCATCTGATGGCCATGAGTACCTACAGGACATAGCTCCTATTCAAAAAGACCTAAACTTGTATTGCAAGTTTGATAGGAGTAGATATTATTTGATCTTATAGGTGTTATCAACATTGTTTTCTGTAGATTCATGATGGTGAATTTATCAACAATTAGTTGTAGCTGCCAGCATATTACTATCAAACTATTAGTAATGTTGCTAATTTCATAACATAAGAGCCCTCCTTCTGCAATTCTTTGCAGATAGAATAAATTTTTGCTGCTCCAAATAATTCAGCAATGTTGGAAAAGATTGTTTCATTAATGAAACTCAAGGAATTACCTGTCCCTGTCTCCTCAGTCTCATGCAACTGATTTAAAACAGGTGGACTTTAGTATCAGGATTGCACTGCCAAGCAGCAGCAAACTAGCAAAAGCTACAGGTTAATCAGCTCACAGTCCCCTGTGCTTGGGACAAAAAGAAATCTGCAAGGTGAAGAAAAGAGAAAAAAAAGTTTGTAGAAATGTACATAAAAATAACACTTATGTAATTGCTATTAAATATTAATTAGTAAATATTGTTCCATTAAAGGAAAAATAAACTATGGTTAGAAGGAGAGTTATACGAATTTAATTAAAATTATTTTTAAAGTCCGTGAGTTAAGCAGGAGTCTACACAAATACTTGATTTCTTCTTTTGATTTCAGTGGCTTCCATTAACTTCTCACAGAAGTGGGCTCAAGTCACTGGTGAAGATGCAGTAATGTAAATTCTGTATTTCTGGAAGACCAACCACTTCACCCATGGATGACCTTGCTCCATAGCCAATGTAGGTAACTTACTTGACCTTGGGTACCTAGACTGGACATTTGTAAAAGCCAGATGAAATGAATGAAAATCCAGGTCTACAGCTAAAAAAACCCCAGTTACAGAGGATTTAAAGTATTAGACAAAATCAGTTTATATTTACTGCAGATGCTATATTTTAGGGCAAAAAATCCCTTAGGATTATGATCAGAAAAACTCCCTCACTGATAAAAATATTTTATAGACTATTTATGGAATAGTCTCCCAAATAATATTCATCATTTTATACGCTTCTTTGGAACCATTAACTTTGTAAAAATTAAAATAATAAGAGGCTAATCTGCAGAGAATAATCTAACATAGACCAGAAGATACACCAGATAGGCTAGTGTTTATCTATTACTTGCATCTGCTGTGATGATGAGTGAAACACTGAATATAAACTTCATTTACTTAATTTAAGAATGTCTCAGTCTATTTTAAGGACTACTTCCAAAGCAAATCTTCATTCTGCACATCTTCTGATTTGCTCTCTTCTAAAGCAGGGACATTCTCAGACAACTTGGCACAGATAACCAAATATTATTCAGTTATTTATTATCACTGTGGCTTCAGTTTCTTCTCTCAAATGGCTTGGATTTCTGTTCCTGAAAAATTACAGTTTCTCACTCTATTCATTATCCACTCATAGTTCTTTTGTGAGCTCCAATGAGGACACATATTTCTTCTCAAAGTTTTCAGAAAGCTCCATCTGAAGAATCTTGTAACTGGAGTAATTTTTATTACCTTAACACTCTCTTCTTTAAGTTGTATCTCTCCAAAGAAAAGCCCAAGGCCATTCTAACAAACCAGAGGATCCTGACCTCTTAAAAAATCACCTCTGATCTTGGAGCAGAGCTTCCATGTTTCACATGAATGCAGCCTTCCTTCCCAATCTATTTTGGATTTTTTTACAATCCCCATGTTAGCCAGGAAGTCTCTGAAGCTCGGCTTCTACCAGAACAGTTTTGTACCTTGTACCTTTGACAGGAACTGCTGGCATTCGCCTGTAGGAAGCTGACATGTGATTTAGGAGGGGATAAACTTGTACATGTTTGTTACTTGAATTTTACAGCTCTGCAGGGAATGAAAATCTATTTCACAAAGGATTTAAAACCTTGGCTTTTTCCCCACCTGAAAATTTCAAAATTCTCTGAAGGGAAATTGCAAGATGAAATTAATTTGGGGTCAAAAGAAAGGTTTCAGTCTGACCAAACCCAAAATCCTTTTAATTTTGTCTTTCATATTTATATTTTACATTACATTATAATATACTGAGCAGCATAAAATATGAGATGCTAGTTCTAATGCTTTAAAGAAAGTCTTGAACATGTGGCCCAAATGTAACTGATATATTGATGTCTAGCTGAGTTTATGGAAACCCTAAAAAAACAACTGTGGGAGATGTGAAACGAGCTATTCATCTTGACTTGTGTCCAGGAGTGATATTTAATAACAATGATACTTAAAATAGTTTATCAAGGGACATGAGAAGCAGAATAAGAGAAAAGGGCATGATACAGGAAAGACCAGGTATTGTAAGAGACAGCTTCATTTGGTGCCAAGAACAAACTGCATTTGCTAAAATTATATTTTTACATAGTTATAAATGTTCATATCTCCTTACATCCTCATGTTCTTTCCAAGTCAAGACAAATGAAACCTTCAGCATCAATGAAACTCTAAGGAGAAGAGTCATCTCAGGAGATGAATTTTTTGGTGTCTCCGAAACCAGCACTGTTTAATGCACAGTAATACTTCAGCATTTACACTAAATGGTAAAACATTCTGGTGTATCGTTTGACTGAAATCTGTTTCATCAGAGAAGCTTTCCAGCCTCTCCACCACCACCACTCCCACATCAGCATTATTGCTTCATGAGCTTGAAGGACAGGAAGGTAATCAGGAACAGTGAACATCAGTAGATCACACACCACCATTCCAACTGCTTTTGATGAAGAAATGAGTGTCTGTGCAGATAACATGTAATACACTCTGACTTCTGTAAAACTGTTGACACCATCGCACACAGTATTTTCATGTGTAGGCTGAGGAAATATGAGCTAGACAAACTGTCTTCAAGATGGATTGAATATTGGCCAAAGCACCTCATTCTAATTAACGTCTCAACATCAAATTGGCAGCCAGCAACAAGCATAGCAGCCTTGGAGCTGATAGTAGGACTGGTACTGTTTGATATCTTTATCCGTGACCTGGGCAATGAGACAGAAACCACCCCTGTCAAATATATGGGCAATACTTAATCAAACAGAGAAGGTAGGGTTTGATAAACTCTACAACTAGAGTTTCAATCCAAAGGGATGCCCCCAAACCTGAGGATTAAGTTAACAGAGGTCTCATAAAATTCATCATGGATAAATACAAAGGTTTGTGCCTGGGGCAAAAACCAGCCAGTGAGTCAACCATCTGAACAACAGCCTTGTTTAAAAGGACCTTTGGCATCTGAGGAATACCAGGCTAATGGTCACCAGGGTGCTCTGATCACAAGCATAGGAAACTGAATATTAGGAACAGTGTGACCAGAAGAAGGCAGGATGTTACCCCTCCTTTCATCAGTGATGTGGAGGCAAAGGGGTGATTTAACAGCAGCCTACAAACCTTTGAAAGACAGTTGTAAAGACAACTACTCACAGGAGCAGCAGACAGTTTAAAAAAGGGCAGGAGCAAAGTGCTGCAGCCTGGGAGGTTCACCTTGGACATCAGGACTTCTTCAATAAGAGAGTAGTGCAACACTGGAACATGCATCCAGGTGGAAGGTCTGTCCTTGAAGGGCTTCAAGATTCAGCTAGACTTGGCCTCAGCTGGTCTGATCTACTGTGTTGTAGTCCTACCTTAATCAAGATATTGTACTAGATGACCTCCTGACATCCCTTCCAGTTTCCTTATTTATTTGATTCTGTTATTTACTATTTTCCCTCCCCTCTCATATATTAGAAAGGTCAAATCAAAGTTCAGAAAAAAAATCTCTCAGAATATGAAGCCATGTAAAAATGACCTCGGTACACTCCATTAAAATAGGCATGAATCTTTTAAAATGTAATTTGAAAATAGCAGGAGGACACAGGTCTGTGTAGTTCATCGCCAAGTTAATGTGACTTGCAACTTTATTGCCTGAGACAATACGTAGCAGACAATGGATTTCACTTGATTGCTTTATTCTACAACCTTTACAGCAATGACGATGAGCAATCTAAATTCCTTCCTTTCTTCTTTCTTTCCTTTCTTCCTTCCTTTCTTCCTTCCTTCCTTTCGTCCTTCCTTCCGTACTTCCTGTCCTTCCTTTCCTCCCTCCCTCCCTCCCTCCTCCTGATGCAGATTAAACAAAATAATGAAAAGGACATTGACTGTGGGATGCTAGTTCCTGTCAAGGTCTTTACTCATCAGTGCAGTATGCAAAGAATGGGAATCACCATGACTAATTGGGAATGATTTCAGCAAACTGAAGACTTTCAGGCATTCTGTGGTTCATGAGAACAGGTAGCAGAGTACACAGTCTGGTCACAGTCTGGAATTTCAGTGCCAGTCTACTAACCCAATCCCATTTTATACAGAATTTGGGCATGACTACAGACAGACTACACTGTCCTTTTCTCAGATGCACTGAAATTCTCTCTTAAGCAGTTGGAGATGGGAGGAGAGGCAAAGCTATGAGAATCTGCTGAGATATCATCTCAGTTCAGTTCACTTGTAGTGAAACTTCACTGATTGGACAAATGTCATGAAGATATTTACCCTAAATCAGTAACTTCCCAGAAACAGAACTTCACATAATTTTGTATCTCAGACTCAGGGAGCAGTTCAGTGTTACTTTTTAAGATACATGTAAGATAAAATTAATGTGGTGGGAAACACTACCTACAAATGATTTCTCAAGTAGACAGATAATAAACAACACAGTGAAACAGGAACCATCAGAGAAGTTAGCTCAAATGGAGAATTGGAAGTTGTTAACACAGAGATTCTGAAAATGGCAGTTCTGGCCTCTGGAGAGACTTTTTTCGGTCTGTGTGGCCCTTGGAATATTTTCATCCAAGAGGAGTTCCCTTGGATGAAATCCTTGGAAAATATTTCCCTTTGATCTCTGGTGTATTACTCCTCTTTTGCAGCCAGCCAAAGTTTAAAACTAACTTGACTCCCCTTTGACTGATACAACTTCTACAGCCAGATACAGAATTAGCGTAGCAGGGATCAGAAAGACCCCAAAAAGCACTGCCAATAATTAAAACAGTGCTTATGTTGGGCAGTGGTAAAATGAAAATGTTGGATATGTCCGGAAGAGGCTTGTCTCATCAGCACCAGATGCTTAGACAGACATGGGCTATGGAGAGAATCATAATCTGGTGGAGAACTCACAGTTTCACACAAGACAATGCAACTAGATCAACTCATACCACCTGGGAATCTGGGCTAAGACTGAAATCATAACAATAGAACTAAAAATAAGTTCCCACAAACAGGCCTACTCGTCAGCACTGTATTTTGCCTTAGTGAAGCTGGAGATCTGCTACTAATACATGCTTCTCGGCCCTAAATCATTTATTTTGGCAGCTCATAAAATATAGAAACTCTAACACTCAATATTCCCCACTGTCTCATGATTACTGTTCAGGGACAGACTCTTTATATCAAACAGAAACCTAAAGATTGTGGCATGTTATCAAAACCATAATGAAATCTTGTGCAAGCACAGTAATCAGAGAGGGCTATTTGTCAAGACATACTGTAGAGAAAAACAAAATCCCACAGTAGAAGCAGGAGTGCTTGCTCTGCCGAGAGATACTGTGAAAATGAAATGAAGCTCTTTTTCCTCGTCTTTAATCAAAACTCAGTATGAAAACAAAAACGTTACCAAATAACTCTTGCTGATAAAAAAAAAAAAAAAAAAAAAAAGCTGGCTGGAAAGAAGCAGTGCATAATTTATACAGAAACAACATTAAAAGGGGATTGTTCACATAGATATTTCTGAGTGTGTGATCAAAAATTTTGGCCCTGGGGGGAGCTCATGTTACTGCCACTACTGGGTTGAGGCTGGATTTTACTCTCTCTGTGAGACAGTCAAAACCTGGGAAGGTGCATAGGGAACGAAGGTGTGGGCAGATCTGATATTACATAGGAAGTCTCTGTTGAGAGCATGCCTGTGTTTTGACCCCACCTGCTGCAGGAGGTTACCCATTCTATCCACAAAGTATCTGTAGAGGTTTAAACTTGACTCATTGTTTAACAATGAGAGTGCTGGAGGGGGAGTTACATGCTCTGGGATCTCCTTCTGGCTGTGCCATTGATTTGCGAGCCAGAGGCCTACTCAGTAAATCAGGGATAACATTATTAAGTTACTTAAATGGACTGTTGGGATGTTAATTACCCAGTACATTTGCAGTCAGTCTGCCCTTTTGAAAATTAGGCCACTTGGCTGTCTAAATGATGCTTAACTCTGGGTGCAAAGATCAAACACTTCAGCTTAAATGTCCCCATTCTCAGCTCTACAGGCTTTCATAGTACCATCATATTTTCGAATACCATCCCATTTCTAGAAGAGGAGGGCATGGTTAGGTCAGGATTAAGTTTCAACCAGAGATCTGCAAGGAAGATCTTAAAAGAAACAATGCTATCTAGTGTTATTGTTTGCACAGTTGCAGGAGCACTGAATTACTGAATGTGTGTGTAAATGCTGGTGAGTAAAGGGCAGAAAGGGCGGGTAACTACAAGGGTATAACAGGATACTTTATTTTTGATCGTAAGTACAATGTATTATTGAAACAGAGCAATGCGAGGTTAGTACCTGTCAACAAGACAGCTGGAGGTCTCTTTTTTGCTGATAAATGTTGAGTGCAGCTGTGCTTGGCACATGCTTTGGCTGCAAACAGGAGCCATGGCTTTAAACATCATTCTGATTTTTCCACTCCTGCTAATTGCTGCTTCCACCTCCTCAGGAGTGGCTCCCAGGTGATATCCTGAAATCTATTTAAATTCAGAGAATAAAATAGTTCCTAGAGACACCTAGCCTTGTAAGCACCTGAATTCATTACCAGTTGAAAGAGTTTTAATTACACTTAGACACAGAAGTTGGTTTATTGGTGGATAACAGCAGACAGAGCTGGGCTTTTCATGTTATTCACAGTAACACACAACTTTTGAAGCAATCCACACTCCAGCAAGGAAGTGGATATGATGACTGCCTTGGATGGTATGATGGTCTCAGGGCCAGGGCATTTGTTGGAAGTGCTATTACCCTATCTTTAAGCTAAATAGCTCATGACTGTAGGACTTCTATTTCTTGGATTTCACCGAGATACAGAAAAAGTAACAGCTAGAAATAGACCTTCCCAACTCCAAGAGGTGTGCATCATAGGAAGAAAGTTATTGCAACTAGAATTAAGTACTTAGTATTTCCTATTTGTCCCTACCCCATGCTATTCTAGTAGTTTTGCCAAATGTGACTGCTTGAGCAAGAGTAGTCTGAAACATTGACGTGAAAAAGATGTTAGACTAAAATCAAGATAATATAGGAGAGAAGGTAGCAGGCTGCAGCCACATTTTCAGTTCAGAGCGCTGTGGCCAGAAAATCCATTGATAGAAAAGGTCTTCGCCTTCATTTTTTCACCTTCGTGGAAAGATTAATAGCAGGCAAAAAGGACCAGAAGAAAAGGATACATAGACAAAGCTTCCTATATTTATGACGATTCACTGTACGGTTGCCTGCAGGTTAGAGAACTACAGTGCTATGGCATTTTTCAGGTAAATCACTCTGGGAAATTCATCTGCACCTTGGCTGTTGCCATAGCACCATATCTTTTTCCAGTGAAAAATCTATTACATTCTTCTTATAATATGCTCCCAAAATGTCTTTGCCAGGTCTTCAAAATTTTCTATTTCATCTGCTTTCAGCTCTATTTCTTTGACATCCCAGAGGCTCTTGACTTCCCTATGGAACCTTCAAAGTGAGACAGCTAGAATCATTGTCCTTACTAATTGTCCTAAATTGATACCTCTCCTCCTTTCCTTGATAAATCTTTTATTTGTTTTACTTTCCTTCACACTAAAATCTTTGCCCAGCAGTGCTGCTTCTTCATATCAGCTCCTGATTCTACCTTTCTGCCAGTTGTACAAGCCTTCACTGCTTTTATTTCATGTATTGTTTTGACTCCATCTATCACTCCGGATGCCTTACCAAGGAGCAAAATTGCTTTAAGTCAAATTGCCAAAATTCTGAAGGTAATTTTCCCACAATGACCAAATTAGAGATGAGGCTGAAAGGCAAATAGATCTTTACTGCTTTATTTCTTTTTTTGTTTATTTTAAAACATATGTTTAACACATGTTGGGTGTATCAAAGCTCTAAGACTTGCTACAACACTGTCTCCATATATACCAGGTCTGCACCTAGGATGCCTTTGAGGTAAGTTGTGAACTCATTCTGCCTGACACCTATACCAGCTCAAAGTGAACCAGATCCAGATTCAGTGTGCAAGCACAACTAGTGCTGCTGATTTGGAGCTGACTACTGTTCAGCTGGCTTGAATCAGGGGCAGAGGTTCCCTGTAAGACTTATTTGACCCACTGTAGGTATCTACAGCATAAGTGTCAGCATCTGAGTCAACCTTCCACGTGGTCTTTACAATCTCTGAAGAGGCAGAATCTCTCTTTGGAGACCTTCTTTCTCAACTGAATGCATAGGACACCTGTGCAAATCTATGTCCAGCTTTCCAGATTCAGATAACAGTTCCTTAATGTGGATAAGAATATGTCTGGCATCAAATGGTTACACAGCTGGACCTGCATTTATAAACCTTTTGCTCGGAGCAGTTATCTGCTGATGGTGTACTAAAAAAACTTAGGAGCATTTTCTGCACCATGGTAAGCTGTGCAGTCTAAATGTACAGCAAAGCAAACTGACCTGGCTCTGTCTGCAGTTGTAACAGTGGCAGTTTCCATCCCCCTCGGTGGTTACAGTACGTTTTCTAACAGTGGACTCTTCCTGTTGTGTGGTGACTGGACATTTTATCACCACTTTATTAACAATATGTGATACATATAAAAAGTTACTTAGTAGCTGGGTATATTAAAAGTGCAATTAAACTTCATGCTATTCAGTAACTTATCACAGAAACCATTTTAAAAGATGTACAGATTTATCTCTGTGAATAATTAAATTACTTCCTTTAGGGGTGCCCAATGAAATACTACACATGAATCTGGAAGCATTATTTCCTTTAAAATTTCCTTTTGTAATGGTTTATTGATCTCTTTCTTGTCATTGCACCACTATGAAACATCTGTGTTTTTCCTTCAGCTAACAATCAGCTCCCATTTGAAAAGTCTGTAAATTTTGTGCAACTCTAAAATCTATAGATAATTGATTCCAGGAGTGTGTGTCCACAGCAAAGTGTGTAGCTGCAGTTCCACTTCATTTAACAATATACAGTTCTTTGTTAGGTAGAGATCAAAGAATATAATTTTATTAAGTTTTGTTTGCCAGATTAGAAAAGAATGGGCTTTTTTATTTAAAAAAAAACAAAACAAAAACAACAAAAAACCAAAAACGCAAACCAAGTGTTATTCTTATAGAATATAGAGTGCAAAAGGAGGTAAAACAAAACCAAAAGCAATTCATAAATATCTTGGAGTAGTTTTCAACCAGCAACAGCCTTAATGTATCATCATGGCTGGGCTTCGCGAATGAAGATTTGGGAAGGCTCTACCCACGTTTGTTACAGGCACGCTGGTGGCTTATGAGGCCAATACGTGACAGACATATCCGATTGCAAAAGGCACAGCAAAAAGACTCCTTAGGTGGTATATTCTGCAAGGCACGATTCTTTCTGCATTGTCTTTTCTCCTCAAGAGTGATCCTGCGTGTTTTCTCAAAGGAAGCAGCAGCGTTATAGATGGTGTGTCTCCAGGCCTCCCGATTGGAGGCCAGAGTAGACCACTTATGTTGATCAATATGGCCAAGGCTGAGATGTTGTTTCAGGGAGTCCTTATATCTTCTCTTCGGAGCTCCTCTCATGCGGCAGCTGGTGGGAAGTTCACTATAGAGCAAGATCTTAGGGAGGTGGTGCTCCTTCATCCTTGAGACGTGCCCTGCCCATCGCAGCTGCGTTCTCAGCAACATGGCCTCAATACTTGTGACTGCTGCTTGCTCTAGAACAGATGTATTTGTCACAAAATCTGACCAGTGGATTTTACCACTACTATAGAAAAGTGTCGTTACCAAACAATAGTGAGGAATAAAAAATCTTGGGAACTGCAGAAGTAACCAAGCATTTGCTATAATTTGTAACTCAGGAAAAAAAGAGTCAGAGGGAAAGTAAAAGAGAGGTTACATTTAATTCTGTGCTACAATTCCGTTCCTCTGACCTCACATATTTGAACAACTTTGTGTTAACCTGTGACTATCAGAACTACCAATTAGCATGAATAAGTGTCTGCAGGATCAGGCCTTGCTTGTGTAGCAAATGGTAAAGTGTGACTTCACCATGCTGACAGTCCTGAAGCAGGGAAATTCCTGAGCATGTGCCTGAAGCACAAAACAGGACATCACTTTTACACACACATAGTGCTCCCATGCCTACCTGAGGGAGATACTTCAGTGGCATTGTGTTCAGAATGCTCTGAACCATCCAAAGGGCTTCTCTGGCTGAAATATCCCCATTTAGTTTTTAAGGAAAAAACATTTCCATGTTGGTTCTTTACTGAAAGTGTTTGAAAAATAGTTGAGATGAAGAATAGATGAAATAGAAAAATCAAAACAGGATGTCCTGGAATGTAGCTGCCAATAGCAGCTTTTTTTTGGAATGGAGAAGTTCTCCTCTTTGGTACTTTATTACTTCTGTTTTAGGTTTTGGAGGCCTGTGTATTTGTTTCTGCTTGAAAGCTTGGTGAAGATAAAAAGCAGAGTTCAGCCTTTCTTCACAGTAAATTAAGAGGGTTTGGAATGTGCAATCATTTAAAAAAATTGACGCTGATAGGTACCACGGAACAGCTTAAATAGTTTTGGATATTAACTCTATTGATAGACAGAAGCTAATTTATTGTTCTGTGTGACAAAACACATAATCCCTACTATTTATTTTATAATGTCATTTTTGTAGCTTTGGCTTCTTTAAGATGAGGTTCATGTTCAGAATGCACAGAGTTAAAAAATGGGACTAATTATTGTACAATTGGGCATTATAATTAAAGCACATTACAGCTTGCCCAAGAGTTTTGAAACAAACCAAAACAAAAAAAAAGCCCACAAATAAATAAATCCTGGCAAAGTGCAAATGGTTAGACTACAAATTGTTTTTCACAATTTTGTGTAGAAAATTCTAAGCAATATGAAGAGACTACATGCTTTGAAATGAAAATGATGATGGTTTACACTTCTTTGTATTGAAATAACTTCTTAAACTATTTTTCAAATGGTTAAAAATTCAAGATCTGAAGGATCTGATTTTATCTAACCGAACTGTTCAAAATGAAACATGAAAAAAGATTGTTTCATTGATTTCGTTCTTTTTAATCTAAGAAATATTCCCTTTTGAGATGGAAAAATATCCAAGTAGTGCAATTTCCTTACATTTTCTTCATAAACTTCTAAACTTTTCACAAAACTCAAATTAAACATCAAAAGCAAAACCAATAAATTGTTTTACTAAATGTGTTATGAAAACACCAAAATGACGTCAACTTTGTCATTAATAACACTGTGACAGGATGAAAACTATTACATTTAATGCCTAGTAAAAGTAATTGTTTGTTTATTTCCCTAACATTATCCAGAAAGACAGTTTTTATTGTCTTTTGTTTATTTTTTTTCCCAGACTTATTTTTGTCAAGCAGAATGTTAGGATATCTGGTTTTGGGGCATGTTTAACACCTCCATCTAATGCTAGTATTTTTCATGTGCTTTGCCTCTATTTTTCTCAATAAAAATGGTAGAACAACAGGATAATTTTGCCAAAACTGGACATAATCACACTTCCTTAAATCAACTAAGTTTGAGTATGGCTAATAATATAAGTAATGGTATTTTACACAGTTCTATTACAATATTCTTTGTGTGTCTCTCAGGCTAGTTTTCACAGTATCCTTTGCGGGTTTTTTGAGCAAAACAAATTGAGAAACAGAAGTCTGGATTAATTCCTCCTCAGTTTAGAAATTTAACTCAGGGTGCTTATGGTGAGTATGCTTTAGGATCACACAGTTTCCCTGAGTTCCCTCTATTGCCAAAGAAGACAGGCAGGAGCCACCAGAGGGAGGCTGAGCCCATAGAAGGCCTATACCAAGGTGGCATATAAAAGAGAAGGTGTTTCTGGAAGGGAATAGAGGAGAAAAAAAAAAAAGCAGATAAGAGAAAAAAAATAAACCTAAACAAAAATTGTCATTATGTCCTGATATAAATCTTGAGTTCGTGTGTTTGATCATTGTGTTCTTGTCCCCTTGTCTCTAAAAGGTTGTAGCAACCTAGTGAAAGAGAGAGAAGGAAGAAAAAGATGGTCACTGATGTGGAACTACTTCCACCAAAGAAACATGTAGTTTGGCTTAGAGTCTTCAGCCTGAGGAAGATCCTATAGAAATGTATGCAATTATGCCCCTAAAAGAATTTGAACTGAAGCAGATGGTCACTATGCCTCCTTTTTTCCAGGAGTGGATTTTACCAAATGAGATAAACTCATGGCAGATTTGAAAAAAATGTGGGGGCATGTAAGAGATAAAAAGGCAGAACTCTGCTCTGGGGTTCAGGAGCAGGTTCAAACAGATCAGGCACATTCATTGCATAAAAATAATACAAAGCTTATTATCAGATATGAGACTCTGGATAGCATGGATGTTTGCGCTGACCCATTATTGTGCTCCCTGATTTGTTTTTTTGCATAGGTTTCTGTGGCCCACCAGTGAGGGGCATAGGAAGCTTTAACTCTGGCCAGTTATGTCAGTAATGTTTCTAAAGGGGGTGTGGAGGTCTTAAAGCACTGCCTAGCCTCACTCAGGAAATCAGTGGTGCAGCAGGGCACCTCTCTCCGAGCCTACAGCTAGCAAGCAAAAACATCCATCATGTCTAAACAACATTATTTTTAACTTACACAGCTTTTCCCTGGAGTTCAAACAGTTATTTACAGCCTGAAGAGAGGGCATCTGCAGTCACTTGGAGGATTTGGTCTCCTGCACGGCCACACAAGACACTTCAGTCAACTTGTGGGCACAAACATAATTTCTGAATTTCATGTGTATATATCTATGTTATCATATTCTTTCACTGTGAAAGCAGTAACTACTGTATGTGGTAAAATGATATATTGTTGTCCGCAAAATGTCTTTGGCAACAGGATGTTCACTAGCCTTGGAATTTTGCCTTGTATAAATATTTTTAATCTACTCCATGTAGGCATATTTTGGCTGCAAAATAAAGGGTTTTGGAGATTAATATATCCAGGCTCAGTTCTGCTTATACATCCTACATACATCAAGGTTTTATTGAACTCTGCATCTAGAAACTTTGCATAGCAGCTGTTTGGGGGCTTTTTTTTTTATTTTTTTTGCCTGCTGTAGTCAGAGGAGTATTATGACTATATCCTATTTTTATACTCTACAAATGTAGTAATTTAGTCTACAGATATATTTTCGTTCTTCAGATGTAACCTATATAAAGTATGTTCAAATTTATGGTCATTGCTTTTTCTGTAAAGAATATTATTGGCCTCTTTTCAAATGTCCACATTTTCCCAAGGACTGTCCAAATAGCTATTTATCAATGAATAATGAATATAACAATTATTCGACAGTATCAAGTACCTTTCAGCTGAGTATCTCAAAGTTCTTTCAACTATTTATTAATCCTCACTATGCCCTTGGGAGATATCTTTCACTAGTCTGTTTTCTTGGCACAGCAACTGAGTCTCAGAGAAGTTGCATGTCTGGATTTAAGACTGAGAGTCCATCAGTCACAAGCAAAAGCACAGCCCACAGCTTCTGCCTCATTGCTGCTCAGTGGAGCAATGGGATCTCTTGCTGGTTAAACATCTGGAAGAAGAAATGTAAAGGAAGGCAGAGATGGTTATTCTGCCCAGGTGTACTTTGCCATCTCTTTGTCAAGAGAAATGTATACATACACATAAGTATACACATATACCTGATGCAGCCATTTAACCAAGTTTCTTAGGTTATCTTTCTGCTGCACTGAACCTGGTGATGGCTTTCCAAGATTGTCAATCTCATGCTGGAGAAAACAACAGGTAGGGAGTGGGTCTCCCCACACCTCAGCCCTTGCTGCCTGAGCACAGGCAGTCCAAAAGAGAGGTTCGCTACAGGAAAACAAAACTGCTGCTGGCAAAGAGGCAAAACAACATAACAGAGAAAGGGGATCTTTCCCTAATTCAGATATCAACAGTTCTACTGAGAATACAGGAATAGCTTTCAGATGGACCATGGCCATTCACATCTTTGTCCAATTTCTGCCTCAATCTGGATGTGATAAGGTGTCTGCAAATGCCAGAATGCCAGTTCAGAATACAATTTAGCAGCTGCCCAAAGAGCCACTAGTTTAAGTCAAACCTCATTTGAAAAAAAAATGTGTTTCCCACTTCTTACAGAGCTGGAAGTTGTTGCTTGCACTGGTTGTATGTGCTTTTCTTCATGTAGCACTGTATACATTTCATGTGCGATACAAGTAATATTAATTGAAAGAGACTGTGAGATCTTTTATTTATGCTTGCTACCACATGATTATTCTCAGAACTTTCCTGGGACAATTAGTCTAGTATTTCTGTAAGCTTATATCTCATTACAGAGGACCAGACTGTCCTCTGTAACACAGACACACATACTACATCCTTAACTGGAAATGAAAGTCTGACACTGTCCCTTCCAGCCTGGCTCTGTGGCCTTTGCCCTGTGTGAGTGAGAGAACGTAGGGGTAGAGGTCATTCCTCTTCCCTCCCACTCTCCTGATACAGAAATCAGCAGAGAAGTGAAAGCATCTGTTTCATGCTTTCAGCAAACTTTTGGCCAAGATCAGGGCCACAGGAACAAGAAAAGGGTGAGGAGTTGCAGTGGTGACTAAACACAGGTTTCTAGAAATGCAGTGTAATGCAGAATGAGAAATATGGCAGACCCACTGCTTGGCAGCTGACGCTGCTGGTTGGAAATATAATGGCAACCAAGAGATGCTGTCTTTAGAGAGGTCAGAGGGTATCTGTCCTCAGTTTGACATTGCCATCATGCTGTTGGGCATTACTCAAAGTCTGTCCTTGACCTAATATATACACTAACTGGGAAAAAGGAACAACAATAACCCATGTCACACTGGAGCGACAGATGTTGGGTTTATACTGTACCCGAAGCCTCCTATGAAAAGAGTTTCACCTGGATATCTTTACCAAACAAATTATGGGCAACTTTAGTGAGATGCTCATTATTGCTGTAGAGCTTCTTCCCATTTTTTCTGAATGTGGAAAACAATTAACTGCTTTCCCTTACAAAACACGTATTATAGACAGGACTACTGCATCATACATTGCATTTTTTCCCCTCTGTTAGAGAAAATAAACTCAATTCTTTCAATTTTCTTGAGAAATCTCTTTTCTTTTTTAAAATCTTCTCTCACTGTTTTTAAATTTCTGTCTTGAGCATACTTGTGTCCTCTTTGAAACCCAGACCTTGTCACATTACTTTATCTGAGACCTCATCCTTTAGTTATCTGCCATGTGTTGTATGATTTCTTGCTTAACTTCTTCCAAACTGAAACCTGATAAAGCAACAGACTGTAGCTTAAGAAGCACAAGATCCAGAGTTACCTTCTGCTGGGCTTATGTGATACAGAATCATGGGAGTGTTTTGGATTTTGGACCCTATAGCTGTGTTGCAGCTATAGCAATTCTCACCTTCAGATAAGCTGTTTGTTTATGGGCCAAAGAAATATTATCTTCCCTTAAGGAATGATATTAAAAATTTTCATACTCCACAGAGACACCCCCTGCTCTTCCTACATGGTTTCCCACAAAAGGGGAGTGATCTCGACCATGAAATGGATGCTATTTTATGAATAGTTAGGTTCATGTGTTTACAATGTGTTAGTGATAGTAAAGCATAGGAAGTCTTTAACCTAATGCTATTGCAGACTGAGCCGCTGCGTACACAGAGACATTTTTCTTCTTGCCACTGCTTTTTTAGAACAGTTTTCCCTCTAACTCATTTCTACCATAACTTCACCATCAATAAGAGCAAAGTGCAGGCCTCTCCCACAGAAATGGATCATTTCCAAACACAGAAACCAATCTCCAGCAAAAGTAATTTCCAAGTTTTGCCACAAAATAGCTTCTCTTCCCAAAAGGGAGGTTATAATAATATCATATAATCTCCAGTGACCACTGCTGGCTTTTTAATGACAACCACTGTTATATACTGGAGGCATGCAAAGTGTTGGTGGTAGCTCTCCATGCTGATCTCTGGGTCCTTGTTCCTCCCTACCTCTTTTACCACCAGAGACAATGAAAGTACTGCCCTCATGGTGTGATAATTTGAACTAAAAATCCTTGAACCTGCCTCACAGGCCTTCCTGGATACATTCTTCCTTAGCTTGACTCCACTTACTACACCCTTCAGGATATTATAACATTTGATCTTCCACAGTTTTATTTATTATGTAACAGTGCTGGCCTGGCTCCTTTGGCTGTGCAGTACACACATTTTGTGTCCCAGGAATCACTAGGGATCATGTGAATGTCCCAGTAACAGAGAATACAAAAAGTATAAGATTTAAGTACAAAAATGGGTATTAAAATCTAAAGACCTTGTTTTATACTCAGAATCCTCCAACTAATATACTAGTGCTCCTGGTTGTAGTCTAGTATTAAAAAAATCTGGTATTTTGTTCAACAGGAAAGATTCAGAATAATATTGTCTTTTTGGTTAGACATGTAATTGAACAGTGCATATTTCTGTGGTTTAGGTAGTCATGTTTGACATAATTTGTAATAATTAGCAAAGCCTTGTTGACCTATAGCACTTTCAGCTGCAAAGCAGAGTGTGTGAATTGCTCCTTGAGGAAAATTCACCCTTAATGTAATTCCATTAACTTCATGCCCTTGAGATTTATACTGATATCTACCACTAACATCAAAGGTCTTGGCTAATTAAAGTGTAGAATAAAAATTACCCTTTTCCATCCCTTAAAATTCCACCCAGGCCAGAGGGGAAATCCCCTGTTGTTTTTATTGTCCCTTCCCATAAGGATAAACAACCTTCTCTGAGAGCTCTTGTCTTTACCCACTGTGACAGTTAAATGGACACTGCTGGGTTGAAAGTAACGCTTCCAATTCTGACTAGTGTTTGCACTAGTATAAATCACTAGTAGCTCCACTGCAGAAAAAGGAATTACAATGAAAAAAAAATCAGTATAGGTGGGAAGAAAACAAGACTCTCATATTTACAGCAAATGAATCAGCACTATATATATGTTATCTATAACCTGTTAGATTCCCAGAAATATACTTGTTCTTAAAATCCAACCTACTTGTCAGTATTTATGGTATTCAATTCAGCGTTTCCATAAACTAACAGAGTTTATATATTTCAATTATATTTTGTTTTCACCATATAGCTAAAAAAAATATTTTCCACTGTTTCTGTAGTATAATAAATAACATTCTTGTAAATGGTAATATCAAGGAAGTTTTCTACTATGACATTAAGTAATCTACTACTTTAAACAGTGGAAAACCACAACATATTCTTGTCCCAAGTAACATGTTGGTGTCAGAATCTGAGGAGCTTATGTGCAATTTTGGGAAATCCATGTGTACCATCTTGATAACCTGTCTGTGTCATCAACTATATGAGATTAAGCTGAAATTTCCCTTTCCTTGGAAGATACCTTTACTTATAATAACTACAAACCTCAACACTGCCTTTTGGAAAACTAGAAATATCAAAATGTCCCATGGAAAAGAAAACCCATGTAAAAAAAGTTGTTTATTCATAATGAAAATATTGTTTTGAAATTTTCATGATTAAATAATTCTTGGAAGATCACCCTCTAAAACTTCAGCCAAGGTTTCCACATTACCCAGCCCCACCAACACTAGGGAGGGTCAGAACCCGTGGAGACTGGGGCAGCCCTATCAACATGAGCCTTAGAAGAATAAACAGTTTCTGGTCCAACAACAACCTGTGAGGGTTGGCAGGAACATGGTAGGCTTCCAGCAGGACCCTGTTTGTTTTTCATCAAAACTTCATCAGACCTGACACATTCCTGCAAAATACTTCTGTTTCCCCATATTGGCATTTTCCAACAAAAGAAGTGTTTGGTCGCTGGCTCCCAACCAACTCTATTCCAAAGCGATCTGTACAAGCTGGTCCATAAACAGTAACAGGTTATTTCCAGTAGTTTACACCTGACTGGCACATACTCAGCTCTCTTTCACTATTCAAACTATTCCTCCAGGCACTTTTGTTTACACATGTATCCGTTGGGTAAGAGCATAATTTAGTCTTACTAAGAAAATATATCAGTGGTCACTGATCAATGGAATATACTTGAGAGACTAAACCAGATTAAAGTGAGCCTATTAATACCACAAAATACCAATCAATATTTGAACTGTTTATCTATATATATGCTGAAAGTGCATTAGCAAAATAGCAGCATATATACAAAGCTGCCCATTGTACCCACGTTGGTCCATTTTTCTTCAGTCTACAGCTGTGCACGTAGTCCCACTGGTTGTAAAATGCCAAAACACTGCTCCTGACAGATCACACCTGCTTCAAATAACACATCTCACCCCACACTAATCTACAGCTATAGGCTGGTTTTAATGATTTTAAAATGTTGGTATTAACTCTTAATGCTCAACTAGTTTTTATGGAAGCAGCAGAGTACATTTTGTCCAGTTTTAATATAATCCCAATAAAAGAGCTGGGAAATTGCAATGCCAGAGAAAAGACATTCAAATCCACCATTTCCCCTATTGTAATAATAATCAGCTTGACAAACTCAGATAGTAAAGCAGATTGTAGCACTTCGGGGCTTTTTATACATATATTTAATTATATTGTTAAGTTCCCCATTTGAAAGCAATTAAAAAAATACTTTCAGTTCAAGATTATAAAACTACCCACTTCTGATTTCAGCCTGACATTTTTATTGGTAATCTGAGTTATAACATGCTCAGGTTCATTCCTCCTTGATTGGCTGCTGAGTTTTCTGCCAGAGTTTTATAGCTTTATGGGAAAGTACAGTATTTAAAACTCCTTTAAATTCATGGGTTACTCCTGCTTCTGAAAAAGCTTCTTTTGACTTCTCAGCAGTGCATAACAAGAGTCCATGTTTACTTAAAAACATCTGCTTCATCATTTTTGGTGTAACATAAAAAGTGGGCTGATGTTTTCCATACTTTCCCTTTACTGTCCCTGGAGGTGTTTAAGGAAAGATTGGACATGGCACTTAGTGCCATGGTCTAGCTGACATGGTGGTGCTCACAGTCACAGGCTGAACTCCGTGATCTCAGAGGTCTTTTCTAACTTAGTTGAGTCTGTGATTCTGTGATTCTACCCTTGTGTCAAACTATGAGATGATTTCTTTGGGGCTAAACCTGGCTTCCCCTCTATCCCACCACCTCTAGTGGAGTTGCGTGGTAAGAAAGGGTGAAAAATTGGCATCCTAGAGGAAGTGCTAACATACTACATATAGTATACACCATGACCCTTAGAAACTTCTACCTAGATCTTAGCTACAACCTGATGTGAGCAAAGAGTGGGCAGGAAATCTCATTGCCTGGGCCTGTTGTTGGTTTCCCAGACGAGAATAAAAGAGGCATAAAGACCACTAGAAGAATCACAGGAATCAGAAGTGTTCCTTTTGCAGTCTTACAGGGAAACTTACTGCTAGTAAGTGCAAAGAGCTGCCTTTACACTAAAGACGGAGATAGAAAAAGTTCGTTGAAAAGCTCCAATTTTTGTTATATTGTTCTGCAGCATTCCAGTCTTTCTAAAATTCTGTTCTGAGCTAATTCCAAGTTACAACTTTTCTTTTTTCAGCATCTATCCAGCTTGCATTGTCCCACTGGGAGGCAGGGGTTGGTGTGTGTGGAGGGGAGAGAGGATGCAGGGCTGCTGGTCCACCTCACTGGGGACTGAAGACACTGCCCAGAGGCTGTGGTGGCAATAGAGCAGCTCTGTGGGGAGTCACCTTGGGAGACCAAGGACATCAGTGTACAATTTCCTCAGAGAGTGGTGCTTTCTCAGCTTCTTCAACAGATCCCATTAGAGGCTTAAAACTAGGATAGGGAAAGCTTTGGCCCAAGGCAGCACAGCCATTCCTACCCTGTACCAGAAGATACCCAGACAACATTATAGTCATGATATTCTGACAAGAACGAGTTGGGTACAGTCTGTACTGAGGCCATTCCTGTGTCAGGCACTTCACTCTGTTTCTGGTAAATACTGATGAATAAATACTGGTGAATACAAGTGGCTACTGACAAGAAACCTTACTGCATTTTGGTGAGTAGAGCAAGGGCATTTTGTAGATGCTAAACCTCTGTCAACAAGTGAGGATCATCACACCAGACTCAAAACATGCTTTTGGTGCCTGTTAGCCAGAGAGTGCTCCCTCATATTCATCCACATTGGTGCAGGCTGAACCTCAGCAATGATTTTTATGCCACATAAATGCAAGTTTGTTTTTTCCAGAGCCATTTCTAAGAAGGTACTGATTCATGGCTAAGTCTTCCCCAAACTTAACACTGTACTTACTGAAGGAACACAGGGTGTATGAAAGCATAACAGTAAGAAGCTGTTTATACCCTTTAATATTATAACTCAGCTTTTGTCATAAATCTCTCTCCTTGATTGCACATACCTCCAGCATGAACTCATGCTCCTTTTGATTTTCCTCTTTATTACCCTTAACTAACTGAGTGATGTGTGAGTTTCTGTCATGGTGCTGACTCTATTACAAAGTGCAAACGTAATTTACATCACGGGGCTGGCAGGGCAACCAATAGCACCATGCCTGGGAGGTGTGCAACTCCAACAAGACTCTCTCTTTTATGGATAATGGAGAGCAATATTTTTTTAAAAAACAAACTATAAATTTCTGTGCATAGTCAGAGGCAAGTCCTTGGGGTGGGAAAGAAGATTTACACTTAGCCCTCTAGCAGCATCATAAGGAGTCAGCATCTTCTTTTGAGTGAAAAGCCCCAAAAGCAGAGCCTGAGCCATCTCCTCACTGGCCGAATTCCTCTGGCTCAATGTGGGGGAATCAGAGGAGTGGGGGGAAACAGAAAATTCATGTTTCTTTGCTGAAGGAGTTCACTGTAAACCAAGACTCCCTGGAGCCAGAGTTGCAGTTTTCACACAACTCCATACCCTGAACTATTTGGAAATTTTCATTCAGTTTGGATATAAACAAACATTCATTCTATCTGAGTTCAAGCAGGGGCAAAAACTCTCCCAAGAGAACGAACTGAGTGAATGGGGTCAGTCTTCAGAGGGTCAGGAGGAAGCAAATCCTTTCCAGGTGGCACTCAGTGGATATTCACAATACCAATGGAAGCAACTGATTCCAGAGGCCAGTTACCCAACACTCTATTTATAGCCATTGAGGAGAGATAGGTACCTCAAAAAGTGGTTTAGAGAATCCTAGTTAGGTTCTTGGCGTGATCTGTGCTTTGAAGAAAGCTCACCTTTCCCAGTGGTGTATAAACTTTAGTCCTACCTGAGATAGGAGCTCACAACCTGGATTAATGCACTTATCTGCCTCTCTATGTGACTTCAAGGCTGGAAAATCCAAACCTCTGTGTGGTCGGAGACACAGGCACAGCATCAACCCCATCCCAGGCCCTCAGACAAACAGGGATGTTCAAATGCACTCTAACGTCTGCCCATTTTGATTCAGGATACACCCCAATGCCCCAAATTCTACAAACATTAGAAAATGTGCATTTTATGGTGAAAGGTAACTTTCAATAGCACCCCTACAACCTTGTCCCAGGCTTTTTTCTGACAAAATCATCTTTCTGACCCTGTTCTGTTCATACAGAACAATGAGAAGGGACGAAACTTCCTCGCCCTTGTAATATCATGTGTATTTACATTGATACTTCTGGTTTACTTTTTATGAAGTTCAGCAATACAACAGGCAACAGTGACACATGAGATCCCTTGTGTCATTTATGCACCATGTAGGGAAAAAGTTTTTCCTTCATCTTCCTTGAGAAACTCATGAGCACACTGTTTTCTTGCTCCAGGGGGCATACTGAAATAATTGTTGTTAAAAATGAGAACAGCTGTTTTTCTGGTGTTTGACAATATTTTAATATTAGAAATATGTTCTGAAAATATAGTGAAGTTTGATAGATACAAAATTTGCATTCATTTGACCAAAGCTACTCAAAGCAATCAGCTCTTATTTCAATTATGTGGGAGTTAGAGGCCCAGGTAAGTTCGAGAAACAGGTTTCAGCAGCCATCAAACTCAAATTCTGATTTTCATTGAAATACAGAGGAAATATGGTGTTAAATTTCAGTGGTAGTGGTATTTCTGTACTCATGGATGTGCTACACCAGACAAGTTTCCTAGTAGCTTGCATTATACATACAACTCAGTATATAAGTTTCCTCCACTGGCTTTCAGTGCACAGCCTAATTCAAGTCCTTTCATAAAGCGGCTTAGTTTAAGCCAGGGATATTAGGACTGGGGATCTTTCCATAAAAATATAATTTTCAACCCCTGCCTTAGTAGAAATGGAAAAGAATTATGTTCTCCATAACCTTAAGGAAGCCTCAGCATTAATATATGAGAGGAACCAGTGTAGCCTCTCTGTAAATACTCTCACAACAAACATTTCTACAGGACTTGTTTTTGCAGCAGTAGCTTAATTCCAAAGGCATATAAATCTACCTTGTTTGCAAAACTACTGTAGGGCAATACAACACAGGCCAAATCTTCGTTCCACTGACATCCACAAGACTGATAGCAGCAGAAGAAAGTAACACTCCCATATGTTTATTACATCATATTTTATACGGCTGTCACGCTCCACTAGCTTTGCACCAAGCTGAAGTATGACCTTCATCTTAGTACAAATATGCAGGGCAGAGTGATTGTACATAGGCTGCTTTATTTACCAGCCATCCCTGGGTGTTGCATTATCTCCCTCTGGGGCATGTTCTACATCTGCTTTAAGGGTGTGTTTACACAGGAGTGAGTGTAGTGTGAGTAGACATTCCTGAGCAAGCATTTTAAGGAATATCTGAGGACTGTTTGCAGTACAGCTGTGATAGCACAGACTTCAGCGCAGACTGGGGACCCCCATCTTTACTTAGTTTTAGGGCTAGTCTGCCTGAGCCCAAAACTGCTGGCCAGCACAATCTCATCAAAGTCTAGGGAACTCAAAGATTTTGTAGGTCCACTCATACTCTCATTCTCTGATCCTGTGCACAGAACAACGTGGTGAGATTGCAGAAGCCAGACTAACAACACATCAGCACATCCAGCATCCCACTGTCAGCTGACACCAAGTACTAAATATACTTAATAAATATTGTATCCTACACAGCTAGAAGAAAAATATATAAACACATACTTACCCCTAGGCTGCCCAGACTAAGACAATGGTCTACCTGCCTTTAGCAACAGGACCAGCCTGAGCCCTTTAAATTTAGTATTTGGGAGTGTTGTAATGTTTAAGTATCATATAGTCATGGTTTAAAAATGCCTATGTATATCTACTGATCAACTTATGGTTGCTTTGACTGTTGTGCATGTCCTTTGCATTCCCTTGGCACCTGGAGCATCCCTCAATTAACTCAGGCAAGTCCGAGTGAAGTGAACAAAATCAAGTCTGCCCAACAAGAAGTTGAGCATGGAATTAGATGCTAAACTGACAGGAGGAAAGAACATGAGCACATTTCTCTGCATGGTACTGCTTTACTTCTAATTTGATGCTCTGGTAAAATAACTTCTGTGTCCTCCTCTCTATAACTCACACATCCCTGTGTTGGTTCACTGTGTGTTAGGTCAATGAACTGTGACTGTGACTGCATCTGTGACTTAGAGATTGTATCATTTTTTCTGACCTTCTTATCAGTGTTTCAGCAGTTGTATGCAGGAGGAGACTATTTTTGTTCACGTGATAGGGTCTGCCTTTTCGTCTATGACTCTCCTCAAGGTCCAGTCAGGCCTCCCAGATTGATTGAATTCTTGTAGATGCTATTTGAAATTATGTTAGTTATTCTCAGAAGACTGCACAGAAGGCACCATTGCTATCTGACTTGAGGACACTGTCCCCCTAAAGACACTCCCTTAAAAAGAAAGTGTCTAGTGTCTATTCAAGCATTTGCATCAAGTATAACCAATATAACGAGTGCTATCATGATCCTTTAAACACAGTATTGAATTGGACCTGAGACATCTACAGTCTGACTAGTTGGAGGGTGTGAATAAGCTGTTTTACTTCTGAATATCCTGATTTCTTCATCAGTGGAACAGCTAAAATTAATTTCCCCTGTAAGTCTTTTGAGATCCATTAATTAGTAAAGATATCTACAGAAGTAAAGTTTTATAAGTGATTATATTTAATGTCTTTATATCCTTTTGACAAGTTCACTTATGTTCAAAATCTGCTGTACTGATGGAAATTAAAATTGTTCTGTTTCAAGTGTTTGTATAGATTTTATACATCTAAATATTCAGATTTTTTCAATGTTTGTATCTTCATTTTCCTTAAAGAGGGAGATTTTTTTATCTGGACTTTTACTGTGCAACCCTTTGAAAACTATTTTAATTAGTGACAGTGCAGTTCTGTTGCACAGACGAGAATAACGGCTATACCTTTAATACTCATGACTTCTTTTTATGTATCATAACAGCTCCAAACAGTAAGCAGCACTTTACTACAACTGGCTATTTATTACACCTACTGTACAAAGCAAGCAAGTCTCTATTAGTTTTTTATTCATATAGATGTTCCTATAAACCAGATAGTCAAGTGATGTATTTATTTTGGTCGCAAGCCAAGCAGAAATATTTAAACCCTGCTTTTGGAAGCAAGAATTATCTAATCACTCACTAGCTTTTATAATAAAACATTTATCATGGAACATTAATCCATTAGTACTTATTTTCCATCTCATCCTTTCACTAGCACCTTTGCTTTGAACAAGGGTGAGTTTGGCTGTGATTTTTCCTTTTATCATATATCATAGTTACATGATGGGACACACCAACATTGAATTCAGAAAAAAACCCTTGCACTTTGCTTGAACTTGGCACCCAGATGTTCTGCTTGTGCTTCCACTGCTAACAAAATAGTGCATGTGTGAGTTCTGAAATAAGTCTTTCATCGTAATGTTCCAGGGTTTCATGGATGTAAGGAGGCATGTGGAAACAGCTAAGAATAATTACCTGCTAAAGAAAAACTTGTGTTTAACTAGCTTTGTTTTTTCACAGATTTAATTTGCATAGCACATCACCAAACTGCCATGCTTAAGCTCTCTGGCATTAAAGGTAAAAATTAAATGCTTCAGGGGAATTTCTGCTTTGTTTTGCTTTGTTTTGCCAAATTAGAGATTAAAGGTAACCCCTGACTAAAAAGTGCAGTCCCTAACTCTGTGATGCCACATCACCTGTGGTTCCACGTGATTGATTAATGGTTGGCCTTCCTCAGGCTTTTGTTGGACATGGATTTACAAAGCCACTGCTCAACCCAATGTCAGCTCAGGACTAGAGGGTGGCATGTCCTCTTACAGCAAAAAAGTGATGAGAGGAAGGGGAGCACTCAGGGAACTCCACAGTCTCATTCCATTTTCTTCTGCTCCCTCTGAAAAGAGAGAAATAAGTCAAGAAAAGGAAGGTGAGAAAATCATGAGAAAAGAAGAGGGAAGGTCCTCAAGGAAAAAAAAACCAGGGTGTCTGTGCAACTAAGAAATCTATGCTGATCTGTGGCCTTTGTGTGTTTCTCCTCCCAGCAGCAGTTGGATGCCCTGGTAGGTAGGTATCTCTGGAAACATCACAACAGCTGGATCTCTCCTCCATTCCCCAGGGTGTGCTGGACCGGGAACAGGGGCTCAGGCTGCAAAACTTAACTGGACCCAAGATTGTTCCCCTTCACACATCTCAAACATTGCAAAACCTTGATATTGTGTGCCTCCAAATGGGATTCTGCAGCCTGGTGTCAAAGGGAGGCTGCTGCATTTGTTTCCCATTTCTATGAAGAAATGTTCCATTTCTGAGCCAAAAAACACCCCTTTTTGTAGCATGTGTCACAGAAGGTATGAAATATCAGAGCCAAGTCCTGTGAACTCTGGGTGTAATCTTTATTGCTGGAGTAGATCCCTTGCAACCCATAGGTGTAATAAATACTGTGTCAAGCTTTTACAGAACAAGAGCCAAACTATCATTAATTGTAACATTGGAAGACTGATTCACTCCACCTCTCTTTGCAGATTTAACTGAGGTGCTTGTGTGAAATGCTGGTTTTAGGCAGGCTGCAACTCAGAAAGCTTAATGACTGGAGTCACCACAGTGATGAGTGAGGCTCAGCTAAGTCAAACAAAATGCAAACACAGACAAAAACTGATCACTAGAGAAAATTACTCCTGGGAAATACAGAATAAAAGAGGAGATGATTTTGAAGACCATGCGTTCTTTCATTATTCAGATATAAACTTTCCCTGATGGTTGTTAATAGGTAGATGAGAGTGTTGTGGTCTCTATGGTCCCTAGAGGAAAGTGCCCATCACCCTATGAAAGAGTCTATCACCCTGTGGGGGTTTAATGTGTCAGAAAGTAACTGGATACAGATACAGAAGTAGTTCTTTATATGTCTCAGACTTTAATCTTCATTAGAAGCGTCTACTATGATTTTGGGAGGGCAGAAATTTCTGTCTTACCTTCACTGTAGACTTTTAATATTTAGAAAATTAATGTGCATCTTACACCTGTACTTCTCATAGAACTTCTGTGAACATTAGTAGAAATTTTGTGTGCAAAGACAAATGCAATACAGAGTCAAAGAAAGCAAGCTAGTCATTAAGTAAAACTCCCTTAAAAATCACTTTTAAAATTCTTTTAAAGTTCCAAACACTTAAAAAAAGACTACAATATGGTCATCGATGGAACAAGAAAAGTAGACTCCTTAATTAACCTACATTTTCTTTAGTTATTCCAGTAATTCCTTTCTACTAATTTATGTGGAAGTTATCTTTGCAAGATAAGTACAAAACTCTATCCCTATACTCTAAATAGGGATAATATATTCTAAAACTAGGTCTATCCTTTCAGATTAATTGTTTTTTCAATATACTAATCTAGTGTTTATATTTAAGATACCCTTTCTTTTTTTTCATGTATGTTTCACTCTTTTATTAGAAAAAGATTTTTTTGTAACAAGGTAATTCAAAGTTATATTAAAGAAAATCTGGATTTAATATCCAGATATTCCAATTAACAGGAAAAAATATTTTATTTCTTCCCATTGGGAAACCATTAACTGCCTTCTCATAATCAAGTTATCAGCATAATAATCTGAGAATTTCTGTCATTTAAATGGTATTACCCCACTTTTTAAGTTCATTAAGATGCCAGTGCAGGTGTGTTTAAGTGATCTGATGGAATTCCCTCAGCACCTACTGAGCCAAAGATTAGTTCAGTACTTGTGTCAAAATGAGCAGCATCAAGTCCGCTCTAACTTTGGAAGCTGAGGGCTGTTCCAGTGGGCTGCTCCAGAAGCCAGAAGGAGGCAATGAAGTCAAATTCATATCACCTTTTCTCTTCTGGAATATGATTTACTTGTATAAATACATGCAAAACAATAACATCAAGTAATATAATACAATAGGATGCAATATGGCATGCAATACAATAAATAGACCCAGCATTGTTGAATAGTTATGACATCAGGCACTGAACTTTCTACCAGTTTCTGACACTAGGACATTATTAGGAAAAACTCCTTTGACAGGGTCATCATATCTTCTGATGAGCCCTCCTTTGCTGGAGGACACTCCCACATGATACAACAATGTGTCTCACCCAGTGTGATTGTTTGCACAATTGTCCTCAAAGAAGCTTACAATATATAAGAGATACCATTCAGAGGGACCTTGACAGGCCTGAGAGGTGGGTCTGTGCAAACCTCATGAAGTTCAACAAGGCCAAGTGCAAGGTCCTGCACCTGGATCTGGGTAATCTCAAGCACAGGCATAGTCTGGGTAGAGAATGGACTGAGACTAGCCCTGAGGAGAAGGACTTAAGGGTGTTTGTGAATGAAAATCTCAACATGACTTGACAATGCATGCTTGCAGCCCAGAAAGCCAACTCTATGGTTGTGGAGATCAGAAGAGGTGCCTGAGGACTAGAAGAAAGCAAATGTGACCCCAGTCCCAGCGAATTACCTCCCAGTTGGCCTCACCTCAATCCCTGGAAAGATGATGGATGGAACACCTCATTTTGGAGGCCATCTGTATCCACATGGATGACAAGGTGATCAGGAGTGATCAGCATGTATCCCCTAAAGGTAAATCATTCTTGAGCAACCTGATTGCCTTCTACAGTGAAACAATGACCTGGATGGATGAAGGGAGAGCAGCGGATATTGTCTACTTCAGCTTCAGCAAGGCTTTTGACACTCTCTCACAACATCGTCACAGAAAAAGTCAGGAAGTATGGACTGGAAGAGTAGATTTAGATTAGATTTTTGGAAGAAATTCACTGTGGGATAGTGAGGAACTGGAACAGGTTACCCAGAGAAGCTGTGGATGCCCCATCCCTGGAAGGGTTCAAGGACAGGTTAAATAGGACTTTGAGCAACCTCGTCTAGTGTCTCTGCCCATGACAGGGAGGTGGGAACTAGATGATCCTGAAAGTCTCTTCAAACCCGAACCATTCTGTGGTTCTATGATACATCTGGACATTGGAGAAATACACCTCCAAGTACAAAGGTGAGGCTTATGACTGTGCAAGGCTGGCCTCTTGCTAATTGTCTTATAACAGAGAAATTTAATCTTCCAGGACACATGAGCATAGTGACAGATCTCAGTGTCTTCTGAATAACAATTCAAATGCATATATTTGATTAGCCTTTTGCACTCATTAATTAAATACATATAGAATATTTTACAGATAGGTAAATGTTTACCAAAAAAACCCCACCCTTATCATGTCTTTCTTATCTTAGGGATGGATATGGGGGCAAAGCAACGCTGGTAACTAAGATAGTTCTAAGCCTTTCTAGAAAATTTAAATATATTTTACTTCTGCGCTTTCACAACTACAGAAAAGACAACTCCTTTGGAATTTATCCTTTATTGGACTACTGAATGTGACTACAATTGCAGGGCATACTGCATACTTTTGTCTGTATGTACATAAAGACATTATAGGAGTTCTTATATGGGGGGGGGGTGTTGCTAGCACTGTTAAAATACGAAAAAAATCACTCTACTTAGAAAAAAGCTGCATGGAAAAAAACAATCAAAATTGCCTAAGCAATACTATCACATAACTAAATTGCCTGGCATAAGCTTAACACATGAAATGTCCTCAGTTCTCATGCCATTTTCTGTCTTGATTGAGGAAGGAACTAAAAGACCAGACTTTTTCCATTGCTAAATTTTCCATTGTGAAATTTGACGTGTTCATGACTGCAGAAGCTCTGTTTATCAATAAATCACTAGAAAACTTTGATTAATTAACTAGTCAACAACTCATAAGACAGTTCAGTCAGAACATCTGCATTTCCTTTTGTCCTATGTGATTTTTTAGTACAGTAAAATGCGGCTGTTTCTGTTCCCAGATTGTTTACTTTAAATGTTCTATGGAAGAATTACAGATTATTTTTATTTACACTTCAGTAGCAAATGATGGCATCCTCTAAGCTGCAGGCTTAATTTGTGCTAGGTTTTACATGATCCCATTTTAATAGGAAAGGCTGGGGGTAGAAGGAGATGCACAGTTATTCCAGGGATGCTTGTCTATACCCCTGCACAAGCCTGGAGGAAAAGCCAGCCCCAGAGCTCAGATGTCTGGAGTCCTCAGGCAGTGCCTTGCCAGCCATGCTGCCTGTCCTGAGAGAAAATACATAGTGCTGTGGTCTAAGCAAACAGCATTGTTTTCAAAGACAATCTACCAGCATGAGCTTTCCTGTAAAAGGAACCATTTTATTAGCACTCTGGGCGGGATGTCATCCTACAACAGGATGTCTCCCGTGGAGTCATCTAACCTGCACTTCAACATTGGGTGCTGAATGCAGTTGTCCTTCCAAAGTCAGTGCCCCAGCCCCTTTGGCAGCATACATCGGCGTGGGGGGATGCTGGCAGCAACAGAGAGGCACATGTGGTAGGTCATAGCATTTTCCCCTCTAGAGAAAAGATTTGCATGTGTCTTAGTCAACAGAAAATAATTATGACTTTGCACGGGGCTGGGTTGTAGATTCAATCAGGGTGTGTCACTTGGATGTTTGTCACAGGAAATGGATCCTGCAAAAGGAAATAAATATAAACTTAAAAAATTGTAAACTTAATCTTATTTCTCACCTGTGTAGTCTTACTTCTCACCTGTGTTCCTATTGAGTTACCTCAGATTTCAAATCTTTTCAAGAATGCAGCAGGGAAACACAGTATTTACTATTACTGACATATATTGTTTATTATGCTGATCAGGCTCTTCAGTTACCTAGTGTTTCTTCCTTTATTTCAGATTTAATGCTCTGTCTAACCCAGCTGACATTTCCAAACTCCCCTGATTAAGGGAGCATTCAAAACCTTCCTCCCACTCCCAAGCCCAGCAGAGACCCCTGAGTCACCCTTGGCTGCCCATGTATGAAGCATTCACAGTCCTATAACCTCTATACTTAGGACTGTTCCGGTTTATTTATATATGTGAGTTGCTCTCTCTACACTTATTTCCTTACAATGGTTCCAATTCATCTGTATGCCTCCCACAGTTTTCATCACTGTTTCTCATGATAAGTCCTCTCCTCCATTTCTGAAATTCTCCTTCACAAATCCTTGTTGCAAAACAGGATGAGAAAAATGTGAAATGTTGGATTACCGACTAGACAGAAATCCCAGTATTTTAGGCAGATTTGTTGCTGATCTTTTCAATTCCGACAAAAATAAGCATGAGTTTTCCTATCATTTGCCAGAACACATGAAAAACAAAGTGGAGTCCAGGGTGTCTTCCCCAGGGCACAAGTAGTAATGCAATTTGGTAGTCATTACCCGGAGCACCATTTGAGACTTTGATTTCAAATACATGGTAGCTCTGTTTCATCTGAAGCAGCCAACAAACAAGCAAACCAGAAAATGTTACACATGATGCTTTATCTTGGTACTTTTTTGTTTTTTTACTTCCTCAGAAACAAAAAACAGAGGCCACAGAGCAATATATTGAAAAAGTTGAACCATACCAATCTTTGAAGAATCACATACAAAATACTATTTTAAATGAAAAGTATGTGTGTTGCACTTTGGACCAGGTTGCCAGCTGATATAAAACAGTTCAGCTCCTTTAATCATATGGGGCTATGCCAATTTACATCAGCTGAGGATCTGTCTAATAATAATAATACGTGAAGCAGGGCTTCACCACATACTGTACTGAATGTTAGAAAACATCCTGTACTTAAATGCATGCAGCTCTTTAACTCGGAGTATGAGACTGGCCACATTGTTTGACATAAGGGTTAGTTTTCAGATAGTGAAATTTCAGTTGCCAGGTGCCAGAGGCAATTTATCAGACACTCATAAAATAAAGATCAAAAAGCCCATCAGTCTCCCACTGCATCTGGGATCTAGGAAGGAACACTTACAGCCCCCTATCCTTTAAACAGCTCTCACTTAAAGAGCTCACTGTTTATAATAACAAGAAAAGGAGAAAGGGGTCAGGTCAAAACCAGCTGAACAGCAGGTGGTGTTATAAAGTCTTTTTTCCACTGTTAAAACTTTTGTGAAATAGTAGTTCAAGTGTACTCATACAAGGCTGTTTCATATTTTTAATTTGTATTTTTAGATAATTTTTGGCAATTAGAATACAAGTCACATATAACTTGACCTCTTTTTCTCTGCTGTTTACTCCAATATGTTACAAAAATAATCCTGAATGATTTCCTTTCATGCTTCCCTTTTGACTGAAAGCCCTTGTTACACACTACTGAACTTAGGTTTTAGATCCAGAACCAAAATTCCTCCAAAGTTCAAAGGGGTTCCCAGGCCTTGTTCCTTTTCACAACCAGCTTAGCTGGAATGGTGTAAGATGAGAAGTTTGGATTCAGATCTGAACCATACCATTGTTTAATATTTAATGAGCACTCACAGTCACTTTTTGCTGAAGTCAGAGATGTGAACCTTGCCTTCTGAAATGTTTCAATGTCAAGACTCTGGTGTTGCCCTCATGTCTCTTCAGCGGGATGGAAGAAGCACCTCCCCACCTTCAAGGAAAGTGTCACATTCTGGTTTGAGTCCACCTCTTATAAGTCTGTTCTTTAGAGACAAAATAGCCAGACTCTATCAGGCAAGAATTAGCCACACATGTTCAGAGTTGTCATCAAAAAACTTACATAAGAACACCCTTAAATGAGATAAATATAAGATACTTGGCTATTCCAGAAGAGCCAGTGAGTGTTACATGAAAGCCTCATCTCTAGTCTGAAGCCAACCATGAGAAACTGATAAATTTGATACACTAATTAAAATACAGCATTACCCCTGAGGACACAGGTCAGAGGAAATCTCCCCCTGATGTAATAAACACACCCATGAAGTATCGAGCATACACAGCTCTCAGAGACCTCGCATTTCATGGCACTGAACACACTGGAGCAGAGGGAATGGAATTTGCCTTGACTAATTTTAATCCCTTAATTTAAGTACCTGCTTGGGTTCCATGTATAGTAAATTGAAAGAAGAAGGTATTTAAATTAATATCCTAATTGCAGTACACCTCATATATTCTGCATCATCCTCCAGAGGCACTTGCCTCCATCAGTCAGGCTTGGGAGCTCTGGCTCCCACATGAAACAGCTAAATTAGATCCTTACTACAGGCAATGTGAATGACCTCACTGATAAAAACATCATTTTCTGCAGTGCGTGCTGTTTGCTCATGCATCCTTTCAAAAGTGTTCTCTGTTGCTCTTACCTCCACTGAGTCTCACAGTTTCTTCACCACAGCATTGATTAATGACCAGTTGTTGGGAACAGCAATGCCTCCAAGTTCACAAACACACTGTTCATCATTTTTCAAAAATGTAAATGTTTGTCAACAGTTACTGCACAGAAGTAATAAAAATCCATGGGAAAGAAGCGGTGTGTCTTGGATAGAAGAGTAAAATGACTACCACTATTATTATTTGCTGGCAAATGAGACTTTTGTAATAGTGACCACAATATTGTTACCATATATTAGCATTCACTGAGGCTAGTACCCCCTAATTTTCTGACTGCTATCAAGCTTCCCAAACACCTTGTCCCAGAAATCGTTTTCCTATTCCAAAGCATGAGTCAGGTCTCCCATCTGCTTTGGACATCCATTCAAAAAAGCTTACTTGGCCTTAATCCCAGTCGCTGAATTCTGTGTGGTATCCAGTACAGTGTATGCATTATTTTGAAATGTTGTAATATTGACTATGTTATCTTTGCTTTATAACTGTGATCCCTTAGAGCTTTCCTTTGTATTTCCAGCATTCATTTCCCAGGCAGTTTTATAAAAATGTAATGAGGTGCTATTATTAAAGCCTATTAACTTATACAGGCTTGTTGCCTGATGAGAACTCAATTTTATTTTCCTTAAGCAACAGGCCAGATTGCAATCAAGTAGTTTCTCCAGTGAGTATCCCAACAAATTCATCACCCTATTCCTTAGTCTGAGATAATGCCACAGTAGAGACCAGGCCAAAACTTTCCTTTTTCAGAGTTACAACAAAGATGTATTTACTCTTTTTTACAGTAATTGGCTGTAGCAAGGTAATTCTTTCCTTCATTTTATTGTTTCATCTCCTGTTTTTCAACTTTAATCCCGGAAATTAGACTGAGATATTTATGGATTGTGCTGAGCTCATGGATTTTAATTAACATTTCCACATAACTGAATAATTTCTGTAACTTATTTCTTCTCATAAGACTAGCATTAGGCTCACGCAGCATTAGGCACAAGACCACACAAAGGAGGAGGCTTTGCATTCCAGGTCATCATCTCCAGAGGCCGGAGCAGAGCAAGAGCTGCCAAATTGTTTTAGATGGGCCCCAGCTCCGCCCTGCAGCTGTCAAGGCCCCCCCACGCACTGACAAAGCGAGATTTTCCCACCCTTCTCTGACCCCCAGAGATGTGCCTAGTATGGAAACCTGCCGAAAGCACCAAGGTGTTAGGCAGTTTTGCTTAAAAGGGCTGGAGGAGGAGAAAGACCTTGCAATGAAAGCACAAGGTTGTCTGGCTTCAGTACCCATTCCTGTTGCACACTGCTGGTCTGACCTTGCATTTTACTCCCTCTACTTCTGTTCTGTTTTGACTTTGTGTTTCATAGAGGATGAGAAGAGCACTTCTAGCAATGATTAGTGGGGAAACACAGCAATCAAACTGTGCTCACATTATCAGTGTATTTTGTGAAGAGAGGGCAAAACTTTAAAAAAAATAAAAGAAAAAAAAGAGGGGAGTTTTCAGTATAGACTTGGGAACACAAAGACCAGATTCATTATGAGATAATGCTATATATTTTGAAAATATTAATAATTCAGCAGCTTGGATATGTGATTCTGCTCTTACTCCCAAAAGATAATATTGCATATATACTGGGCGCCTGAATCACAAAAACCCAACATCCTCTGCCATTGTAAATATCTCATGAGATACCTTAATTGATATACTTGTGATTGTCCTAAATGTACAGATTTTTGGAAAGCTACTTTCATTGAGCTGGAATTCATCCTAAATTTCCTTGGCACCCATCTAATGATATCTGAGGTGATTTAACAAGTATTTCACAAATACCAGACCTAAGACAAAAATGCTACTTCAAGTTGTCTCAGTGTATAGGACATTAACGGGATGGTTGAGCAAGATTTTCATGGCAGCCCCTGCAGAAAAGGATCCAGATAATATTATATTCCTAACAGGGCAGTAACTTTAAAGGAGGTTTCTACATTTCCCATTGAGGAAAATGACGAAAATGTAGTGCCTTTGAAGGCTTCTATTGTGAGATTCGATATTCCTAATTTTAGGCACAATAGAGTGTCAAATGGGACTACCAATAGAGCAGGCACAGGTTAGTGAAGGAGGTGAGACTCACCTTCAGCTATCAAAGGAAAGCTGACCTAGTTTTATGCTAGGCCTTCCTATGGCATCAAAGAGTACCACTTCATACACCAGTTTTTCACATCTGTTTTTGAACTTGGCTTTCCCCATGCACCTTCTTAATCCAGTTAAGAAGCCATTCCTGAACAGAACAGCAAAACCTTGGGAGTGTCGAATTTAGAGCTCCCTCTATAAATGTCTGCATACTGAAGCCAGAAGAGATTGTTATGGTCACCTGATCAGCTGTATAATACACTACTTACATATTCTATCATATTTTATGATAATATACTGGTTTTTAAAGCAATTAATTTCTAACTATACACTTGCAAACTCCATGTTTCCTTAGCTAAGCTGATCCAAATTTTCATTAATTATACTACAGATCAAGCTTCACATGTCATTAACTTGGAGGAATATGATTTAAAACAGAACTTGTGAGATTACCACTTCTATGTGCATTGGTGTGCAGCTAAACAGCAAAATATGTGCCTCCATATAAAAATTGACATACCTATTTCTGATGTGAACCCTGTCATTAAATGCAGTCAATTATTCCTTTTAGCTATTCAACATTCTACGAATTCCTTCCAGTACAAACCAGGTTCAGTTTTTGGCTTCTTCCTTATGCTGGCTTTGTGATTTTCTCATCTCTAGTTTTTCCACTCATTAAAGCCATAACTAAATTCAACCTTCCCTCCTGTCCCTCTGCTACCAGATCCCTTCACCAGCATGTCTGACATGTCTTATCATGTCAGAAGCAAGCTCCCTACTCATGTCAACCAAAGCTCTGGAATACAGTTCCCACCTACCTCCAAAGCCTCCCCTCTGCCCATTCCCACGATCTCTCTCCAAGCCCCTCCCAAGCCTTCAGCCTATCTGCTCCAGTTGGCTCTTTTCCTGGTCCCTGTGGTCCTCAGGAGCTGCCAGCTGGCGTGGTCTCTCGTCTTCCTCAGAAAATTAGATACTTTTGCTGTCCCCAGCACCTAATGTGGAGTCAGGTTCATGTAACCCCATCTCAGAAGGAGAACTCTAAACTCATCTTTTTGCTCTTGCCTTGCTGTTGACACTGTTTCTGGGGTCAGACTTCTGCAAAAGAAAATCAAAAAACTGAGTGTGGTTCTGACTAAAGGCATAATGAGCTGGCTCATGGACATCAGCTGCTGGATGGACTCTAAGTTCCTTGATGGTTTTATGAGCACATCACCAAACACTGATTTGCCTTCAATTCCCAGTTTTCATTTGCTTGTTTGGCAGGCAGAAAGATCTTAGTTGTATGCAAAGGTAGTGAAAAAAATTCCAGAGTTGCCATTAAAAGGGAAGAATTTTCTAAAAATGTGGCCAGAAATATATTTAATTTACAAAAAAAAAAAACAAAACAGCTGTCTTTCTCCTTTCGCAGTACTTGAAAGTCCAAACCAGTCATGCAGTTTAGTTGTAATGTCCTAAGTAACCACTGATTCTTTGTTTTGGAGTGTTAATATCTAGTTTACAAATTGCCAAGTGTTGAGCTACTAATGATACAGTTATTTAATGTTTCTAGACAAAGGGAATTACTTTTCTCATATGTTATGAGAACTAATCATCATGGGAACAAAAGGAAAAGTTGGCTACTGAATGAGAAGAACTAACAGATCCATTACTTTCCTGGAAATGTTTCCTTTTTAGTTGGCTAATGTGCATTATGAGCTAACAATAATGCTGCACATGACTGTATGGAAGGGATGACCTTTTTCTGTCTGTTCTCTGAGCAGACAGACAAAATCTATCTCTATTTCAGACACCACACAGAACATTAGTATGTTTTAGTGTCTATTTACACTAGAACTGGGTGCTAGGACAGCTCTGTAATTCCTAAATCACAGATGGTTCATGTCTGGGCCATTCAGCACGCAGCCCGCACCCATTTACATGGACATACTCGCACGCAAAAAGCTCAGTTCTTTAAATATTTTTCTCATCCTTTTTTATTATCTAACCAGAAAAATTGTCCTCTCAGAAGACTTATTTTCAAGCTGTCTTCTGAAAGTGAACTTCATTTGATTTGACAGATGTAAATGAAAAGAAATTAATATCCATTTCCCACTGTGCCTTTCTCCCAAATGGTTTTCTGAACCTGGCTTGCACTTGTTTCCTCAGTTCTGACAGAAGGTGGCTCATCCTTACTTGTCCCAGCTTCACCTTGTTTTTGACACCCATGATACACTGGAGGGTTCAAAGAACTCAGTTCAGTCTTTATTTGTTCCCAAGCAGCAGGAAAAATTTATCTCATTCTAGAAGTGGTCACTCTCCCTTCTTTCCCTCCCTTCCTCCCTCCCTCCACAAGCACAAACAGAGGAGAGGAGAAATATCTGGTAACAACTCGGGACAGGATGGGAAAATTGCTGTAAGAGTATCGTGGTGTCCTGCAAGGTTTAAATGGCACAACATGTCCTCCAGAGGAAAGCACTCCCGACCTACAAGTATTTTTACACCTCCATACCTACTAGCTTGACACATTGCTCCTTTGAGGAGAAAGGGAGATATGTTTCTTTTTAATATACTTAAAAATTATGATGGTGCTGAAATTCCTCCTTCATCACACAAATCTCACAAATATGCTGTCATGCTGATCCTTCTGATTTTTGAAAATATACTTTGTCTTCCAGGCTGTTAACCATCTTTTACAGAAAGATCTATGAAATCTGAGGCCGAAATAGCATCACATCTTTTGTAAATAAATACATTTTAGAGAAGGAATTATACAGGAGGATAGTTAAATAGGGCTTCTGAATTCCTCTGTGTAAGGGAGAGGGATGCACTTGCGTTTGTACACCAGCAAATATCTAAGATGAAGCATGGGACAGTTAGTTTTTCAGTTATACCCAATTCCATATAGAAACAAGAGGTAAGGTATGATCTGAAAAGCTGAAGGCTTAATTCTCTGTTTTTGTCCCTGATTTAAAGCACTTGTGAGTCAATTTTTTCTGGAAAACTCAGAAAGAAATTTTTATTATGTTTGTTGATTGACTGCCTCTGGCTCAAGACAGTACATGAAGTACAGTTACTCTTGGATTGTACCCAGTTTCACCATTACTGATTAATCTTCCACTGAGAAATCAGCACGAAAGTCTCGTCATCTGCTACTGCTTGGCAGAGAGGAGATCACAGTGTCGGGATGGGACCATTATGTCAGGAAGGCAAAAATAGACTTCTGAGAGCAATTCAGACTTAATGTCAGTTTTGTAATTCACCTGTGGTGTTACATCCTTTACAGCTGGGAATGCTTCATTAAATACCATACATCGTTTAAAAATCAGTTTGCCAAGGTTTTTTTCCTTTTTCCTTTAAGTCTAGAGCCAGAAAAGTAACAGCTTTCTAGACAACATAGATAGTTTAACTTCAGCAGACGTACCAATGCTGATAAGTGTCAAAGAAAAAACACATTTCTGACAAGGACTCAGCAGAGGCTGCACAGCAGATAAGGAAATTTTTTTTTAAATGAAGCCTGAGGAAAATGGCATAAAGATAAAAAGAGTAATCAAACACTTCACAGTTGTTTTTGGTTTTTTTTCCAAGTGAAAGAAATCTGCTGGATTAGTACAAAATCAACAGGACTGACCTACTAAGGAACAAAGTTATCTTGAGACTTCTTCATCAAACAAAATATTCTAAGAATCTGTTTTAATTAAAAGCATTACTTCTACCTTGTACCAAATGCAATCTTGTATTTGGCATAGCTTTAGTAACAAATGGTAGATATTTAAACAAACAGGATTTTAGCCATGGAAGAGGGACAATATCTATCCATTTGGTTTGTTTAGAGTCCATTCACACCTTGACTGATGTCTCTAGGTCTTGCACAGATGTAGTAAGAGAACCGAATGCTTTGTTTTTTGTTGTTTGTTCTCTCCTACATCGGAGTGAGTTGGTATCCTAGGGCACCAGCAGAGCCCTGCTTACACAGTGCTACTCTCTCCCCCTTCTGGTAGGAAGAACAAGGCTGGATGCAGCCCCAGCAGTGATGAACAGCTGCAGAATTGCCGCTTCTCGTACGACACAAATCACATGTGCTGTGCTAATGAGGAGCTAGTTCCTTTTAATTCTTCCTTCTTTTTCTTCCTGAACTTCCTTCCCCTCATGGACAGATTTGTCCCAGCCAGGCACACCTGAGCAGTCCAATGTGTCTTTCCACCTTTGTACTACAGAAGAAAAAGGGTCCTGGAGTTTTCTACTTCAGAAAGGTAGAAGTTTAGCAGTGCCATTCAAAACACACATCCTCATTTAAAGTAGCTACCCAGTTACTTCAGTAGTTAAACTTCAAGTGCTATTTTGGAGCAAAGTGTGGGAACTGCGATTTTCTAGTTGTGCCCCAAAGGAGAATTTGTCTGGTTTTAAATTGTGAAATACTCCAGCTTCTGTTATTGTTGTTCCTTTTTATTCCTCGGAGTAAACACTTATTGCTACTCTGATGTGCCTGGTCCTTCAAATGTTAACACACAAGAGTAAACTTTTATGGTTACACAGATCAAAGGGTTGAACAAAATTAAGAACATGCATTAAGTGTTTGCAAGATCAGCAATGTAATCTACTGTGCCCAAAATAAAAATTCAGAGAACATAGAGAAAACTTTGTGGGGATTTTCTTCATCTTAAATTCAAATGAATACAGGAGAATGGCCTGAAGTTGAATATGAAACCTTGGAGTTTCAGTTTGCTTCACGAAATTTCTGTCTAAGGCAAAGAACAAACAGCTTACAGAAAACGAAATTTTGTTTCTGGCTCTCAAGCTAAATGTCTGTATTTAACTTTAGGAACAAAACCTTTGATGTCTGTGGATTTACTCCATAATGGTTTGTCACACACTGGTCCTGTGTGACTTACTTATGGCTTGGCATACTTAGATATACTTTTTTTGCAGAGTGCTAAAAGCAATCATTGGTCTTATATGTGCAAGTTAGCTTTCATTCCAAGGGATTTTTTTAAATACCTGGATTTTGTTAAGCAATCCATAATATAACAGTTCTTCCGTGCAGTTGAAAAACACAACTTCTCCAACACTAGCTGCTGTACTTCACATGCATATAATATTGCTATGAGCTGCCTATTGACTTAAAAATGTTTGATTTCTCTCTCTCTCTCGTACTTAGCAAGATTAAAGGCTTAAATGTTCTGTTATACCATACCATATGTTAAGAGGAAAAACTCATTTTGTCTGCCTACAACATTCCAAGACCTATTTAAATAATATTAGCTAAAAGCTCAAGTTGTATAAATGCTTAAATCTGCAGATGTATAGCTTTGATTAACAAAGTCCTTTAAGGACCAAAATCTGCAATTTACTGCTTTTGAAAGGTCTGCCATGCTCCAGGGAGATGTACTGTTTCTTGGTGGAGCCCTGGAAGGATTCAGTGATGTATTCACAGGATCTGTTCACACCCACTGAATTTCACTTAGGAAAAAGTCTGTGGAACTCCCCTAACCACATCATTATGATGGTTAAAAAGCTCCAAATTAAAGCCAATTTCTACTTTTCACTTGCTTAGCTCACTGACAACTACAAGAAAAAGCATCCATTTTTTCTGTATTCTGTTTCTCTTGCTATTAAGTGAGGCCTGACTGAGGGTTTGTTGTCTGCTAGGTGAGCTATCACACCACACAAGCACCTGGATGAGAGGTGAGCAGAACTGCTAACATCAGCCTTCTGCCAAACATGGCTGAGCTGGAAGGTCAGATTAGATAAATCAGCCCTGTTAAAAGAGGAGACATTCTCTGTTCAATTCTAGGGGAAAAGATGATCACATCCTCATCAACTGGAAGAGTTCAGCACCTTTTTATAGTGTGTTCTTAGACAGCTGCCAGGATTAAGGTTATAGGCATTAAATTAAGGACTTATTCTCTGATGGGCGTAGATTCAGTAAATCTCAATTCTTACAGAATTTGGGGGGGGTGGGTTTCTGCACTAGGTAAGGAGTATCAACTGCTCTGGGCTTGGAGAGTGACTGTGTTTCAAATCTCAAGCTTCAGCTTGTTGTTTGAAGAAATCAGAAAAATATTTTTTTCTTTCTGATGAAAAACTCCAAGAGTTCTTCTATTTATTCGCTCATTTTCTGTTTAGCTAGTGGGTTGTTGTTTCGGATTGTTTGCTCTGATGCATTTCTCTTCCTTCTGCAACATTACACATTGGCAGGCTTGGGTCAGACCAGTACTCTGAGAGGATAAAAAGGATTCCCTTGGCCAGCTGGGTCTTCTGTGTGAAAATTAATACACAGAAATACACAGAGGCTTAGATTGAATGATACAATCATCCTATGTAGCATTAAGTGTAGTGAGATATACATAAAAATTCACATATATTGGTATTGTAAATTATAAATATAATACCATTAAACTCTGATCTTTTAACAATGACTATTTTAAAATAAGACAGAAAAATATATAACCTATGATCTTTATAGCACATCCTTCTTTTTATACAGTAAAGTAACTTGAGTTACCCTCCTTCCATACAGATTCACTTGCCATTCCTTCCATATCTTAACTACACACTGTATCTGCTCTGCTGGACGACTGATCCACGTCTCTCTCATGTGCACGCACGTTACCATCATAAGTTACGGGTGAGATCACATCAACAATCACAGAAAGACCATTAATTACTCTGAAATTGCTTCAGTCTTTCACTAGAAGTTGATCTAAAGCTCCACTTTGGAGCATAAACACATCCTTATGCATTTTGCTCTTAAAACTTATGTCTTGCTTACAATGAATTTCTGGGAGTAAGCAGTAGCCAATTGAGTTTTAATGTGGCACTGTAAATATGTGTTCCACTGTGCCTTGTAAGCACGAAGCACTCCAGCTGATGTACATCAGACCATACATCTGGCAAGCACCAAGAAGATATTAAACCTTCTGCCTTTTAGAAAACACCACCAGCAAACTCTGATTGTATTAGGAATTGCATACAAATTCATATTTCCATTTTGATATAGGAATTATACAGTGTGTTAACTCTCCTCTCAAATTTGAACTCCTTGGCCTTTAAATGCCTTCTAGGCCTGTCTAGCCCCATGTGGTGAGTCACCCTTCAGATCCCATCTTTTGTGGCCAGTACATTTGTATACTTCATTGTATAGTCACAAAGCTACCATCAGATATTTTTTCAGGCTACCTGGGATAGTTCCCAGGAAGATGGGAGATGTATATATTAGAGAAAGCATGTGTTTCTGGTCACTCTTGAGGATCTTTACCATTAATAGACACAAGTAAAAATTCTGGTTTCTTAGAGAAAAATACCACTAGGAGTTACTGTAGTTACTGAGATACAATCATGTCTTATATTACACATTGGCATTATACAACATGGTCAACAGTTATACTCAGTTGGATTGTGTTTGAAACTTCTCTGTGTAGTATTTTCCAGTTTTCTTACAGCTACTGAAACAGATCTAGGCACCCACTGTATTTTTAAATTTTTGATTAATTGGATATGCTGTTTTTTGAATGATCTGCAAAAACACCAACAACTTTGATCCACATGTAAATTAATGATTTTAAAGGACAACATTTGTGTTCAAATCTGTGCCTCAACTATTCACTATTGTATATATTGTCAATTACTTATATGCTCATTTGTCAACTGCTTTTATGGAATTTTTACCAACACTTTATTCCTGGTCCTCTAAATCATGTACTACTTGTCTTGATAATTAATGTTTTCCTTTGCTTAAAAAAATTGAAAGACATCTACAGTCATGTGATCGTAACCATGCTGGGATAACACTGCCAAGTGAGAAAATACTACTGGAATCTCAAAAGATCTCCATATTTCAAATATGTAAACGTGTTAAATTCCCGAAAGAATTAAGAGTTCAAGGGGACAGAAACCCCCTCATTCAGTTGGGCATGACGTGCACAGCAGAGGCTGACCAGAAGAGGCTCAGCATCACCTTAGCAGTACATGCTGTTAACAAAGGAGAAAAGTTGGAAAGGGGATCAGTTTTACTTCTCATGAAATTTCTTATGTGTTTCCTTCCAAAGGCCAAATGTCATGCTCTGTGGAGCCTTGGAGGAACATTTCTACACTGCTCACATCCACTGATATGATGAAAGGTCCAAACAGGACTTGCTTCCTTTCTGTCTAGGGAGAAGCTTCACCCTGAGGGAAACTCCACCAAATGCATATGTTTATTTTATGCTGAGTCCTTTCTTTACATATGGCAAAGATATAAGCTCATCTAACAATGGTCTAGTATGATATGTCAAAATCATAGGATTATCTTAGGCTGGGCTGTTAGGATACACTGTGCTGGTCTACATCAGTGTCATTTTAACTCAGTGCCAATTTTAGAGGTGTTTTGGACTCTGATAACAGGACATAGGACAGGGGATAGAAAAACAAATTGAGAACAAAGACAGTATTTTTTAAGGGAGTAAAATGCATTCAATAGCAAAACAGATATTTCTGGTGATTAAAAAAAGCCTTTGGAAATCAGCCATTCTTAGTATAAAGTACGTGCAAGAAAGAGAACCTTCCACTTCATCTATATACTTCCCACTGTTTTCATCACTGTAGCTCATGATGAACCCTCTCCTCCATTCCTGCCAGTCTCCCTCACAGACCCTTATGAACTTTCCTCCTCTTATGGTTTTATGCTTCTAAATTGCTCTAAATCTGCCGGCAGAAGAAAATGTCTATATAACTGATACACCCACTCACCTTGGGATGAATGTTTTATTGGTTTGGATGTCATCGTATTCCTCAGAATCACATGTTCCTCCCTCCAGCACATATGGGAAGCAGCTGTATCATTCAGGCACTACTCTTACAGTTTAAACCTGGGAAACTCAGAAGTTCAAAATTAAAACAGCAAAATAATAAGTCTGACCTCTTCTTAGCAAATGCACTTTTAATCAGTGCAGAAGCAAAGCAGATCAATGAGAAAGCAGAAATTAAGCAAGGAATATCAGTTCTCGTATCTTCAAAAGATGCTTTTCAAGGGAGAAAGGGGACTATTAGTCCATATCCGTGTCCAAAGGTTCTCAAAAAAGGCCCAAATTTCTGATTCTGTCTTCAATTTCATTGAAGAAACAGGAGTGCATATTTGCATCTGGCATAGTCAGACAGCAGAGTGCTCTAAAAATAACATGCAGTGTTTAACTAGCACTTTTCATTCTGATATCTGATAGCCATTTACAGGGATGGAAAAGGTACATTATCCCCACTTTACAAGACAGAAGAATCAAGATAATGTTGAGTTAATTCACCTGCCCACAGATAACCCTTATTTTCACCTAAGGGACAGGACCAGATTTATGGCAATCCAAGAAGCTGAATCCTGTTCTTCCATTCATTCATTCTATTGTATTTCCCCATGGCAGCAAGTTTCACTTTAGGTGATGAGAGCCATGGGACTGCCCAGGATGCCCTTATGCCATGCACAGCTGTACCTGGCCCTCTGGGCTAACAGTGCCCCACGAACTGGGGCAGTGGTGAATAAGCACAGAGCTGCTGAACCCTTAGTCTGCAGAGAACCTTTAAACCACAAAGTTAGATGATCACCTAAACTGTCTTTAAAAGAACATGAGCAGAGATTGCCAAGACAACAGAGACTGCAGTCTGAATCAAAACCTTGATCTATTGCAAGCTTTTGGCACAAATTACTTAGTACAGCAGGAAATCCTATCACAAACAATGCACAACGGTGTGATGCCTGGTTGCAAAGAGCCCCCCCATCACATGGCCATCAGGACAGAACCTTTTCAGCATGACTGCACAGCACATAGCAATCAGCCAGTGCTATATTTAGACCAAGAAGATTTCTTTCACTCCAGCTGCATTGAGAGACTGGAAATTACATTGCATACAAGCCCCAGAATTAGGTCCTTGAACTGCATTCGCTCTGCTAATACCTCACTTTCTTTCTTCATCCCTCCTGATATTCTGACTTTTGTCAGCCACAACAAAAAACCCTCTCCTTAGTTGAAATGGGATTGTGGCGGGTGCTTATTTTCTTGGCACATCTATCTATTCATGCTGGAGTATTATAGACATATTCTCATTTACTGACAGATTTTTTCCTTTCACCTACTTAAACTTAGCACCTGCCAATTCCAAGTTACTACACCTTCTGTTTACATCAGTGGAATTGCAAATTTCATCCATTTTTTTCTCACAAAAGGCTTATTTCATGCCTTTTCCCTATGTTGTTTCAATTAGTAGGAAAAAATAGTCTTCCCAAGATACTGAAGTCTAGTGAGCAACAAGCAGAACCAGTCACTGTCACTTTTTAGGATAAGCACAGAAACAGATTTAATCAGAATATTTACTCTCTTTGCAAAGCTTCCCTGCTACCATTTCCAATGGGGTTGTTTGTGGCAGACAACAGCATCCATTATTAAGAAAATAACAGATGCTCTTCTAGTTCTCAGTACCATGGGATATACTGTAGTTGAGCTGCTTGTTCTGCTGGTCACACTGGTGCTGTTTATCATTTAATATTATTGGTCTTGATATTGTACCAGCAATCTCCTGGTGTCAAAAGCTCTGGAGACAAGTTAAATAGACCTTCAGTTATGAATTTGGCTTGGAACGTTTCATCCCTGAAAATGGAAATTCTATGAAGCTACACTTATGATTACACATATGACCTCTGTAATATAACAGATCATCTTCCAAGTAGGGCTGAGATGAAGAGATGTCAGGTTGTGGAGGTCAGAATCCCTGCTCCATATCAGTAACCAGAAGATCATGCCAGAACACAACAGGAGGCTTCTTGGTGGATGCTAGCATAGGAAAGGAAATCAAAATCCAAAAGAGTTGTGAATTAGTAGGATATCCAGCAGAAGTTCTCAAATTGGGAAGTTTCCAGGACATGGAGACTAACAAGATAAATGTGCAGAATATTCTCACTTTATTGCTAACTCATCTCTGTGTCTCCCTTTCGCTCCACACATTTATTGCCTTCTGATGGTGTTTTCCAACAGAACTGTAACTTTTCAATGTACAGGCTAATGGGCCACAGCGTACAAATAAGAGAACAGTTAAGCTTGCTCTTTGAATACTTCCAGATTTCTGGGTGTATCCTTCCATTTTTCATCTTAATAAGAATGTAATAGTGGGATGACAGGATGGAGCAAGGGCGAGGAGATGCCGAAGGGAAGTGCAGCCATCCAGTGGTCACTCAGTGCTCAGCTACACAGCAAGTAGTGCATGGAGCCCGGAGGATTTCCTTGGATTGTTCCTTAAAGCTGTGAGAGAATCTGCTGGCAAAAACAGCACAGGACACAAAGTCACTTTACACTTTAGTTACTATATTTTGGCTTCAATGAGATAACAGGAAATATTTTAAAAACTCTAACATAAGTCTTCCTATTAGTACTATAAGAGAAGTGTAATATTCCTTCGATGTTACTTCAAATTTGCATTCTAGTAGTACCAACAAGCCCAAGCTGAGCTCAACGCCTGATGATCAGGGATGATATAATGATTTCTAATGAATGGCATCTTTGTCTACAAAGATTTTAAAATCAGACAAAGAAGAAATAAAAAATCAGAAGTGCCACTAGTCCTCTAAACCATCAGAGACTCCTACAATGAAAGAGTTTATATGATTTCCATGGTCATCCCAGAAAGCTGTGGTTAACAGGTGAGGTGAATCTTTGTGTCCTGTGTTTTAGTCTAGTGTCACTGTCATACAGTTTTATTTCGTACACTGTGCATTCTGTATTGAGAAGCCCATTGATTGCAATTCACATCACCTTACATTTGCCAAGTGGTTGTTAGAAAAGTCATAGGAGCATGAAAAGCTGCAAAAAAAAAATGCCCAATATATTGTCCATTCAGCTATTGTGAAACAACTTTCTTTTCTGGTCATGGAAATAGAGTGGTTAGATTTCAGGGATTTATCTTAGGCATGACAGACAAACTTTGGGTTCCAAATAACTTTGGGCACTGAACTGTCCATAAAGAATATGATAACAATGACGTATTTTACAGATATGTCATGATTTTCATAAAGTGCTTTCAGATTATTACAGAAGAGAGATCATAAAAGACTAGATAATTATCATTATGTAAGGACATTTGGCCTCAAAGGATCACGACTGATAAAACTATGCATTGTGATAAAGTTTTATTAGGAATGGGCTGATAGCGTCCAGAGTTAAGTTAGGATTGTAATTTAGGCTTGAGGGCAAATTGGACAAATGCTCAGACATATTAACAGCAATATCCTGAGGCTGATTCCATGAAATTCAGGAATGTCTGAAACAGAGAACAGGTCCCTTCCAGTATTGGATCCATCTGCTGTTTTGATGTTAAACATAGATATATAAAATAAAGTGCGGAGAGGTAGGATTCAAAATTCTATTCAGGTCATCTTTATTTTTCAGCTTTAATTAAAATAAAACAATTTCAGTTAATCAGAGGTTGCATACTATGAAATGTTTCCAACAAATCCTAGAACCTTAATGAAATCTTAGTAGTGAACAATGAGTAGGCATGTTGAGTGTTGGACTCTCTGGGGTCAAGTCCTCAAAAAACACCCGATTATTCTTACTGTGATTCTACTCTTGCTGAAAAGTAAAATAAACTCCATTGACTTAGGCTGGATAATCATCAAGTCAGCATTAAGCCCTTTAAAAACACACTACATCATCCCTTTCTTTACACAGAATTGGCTTATTGACATATTAAACCTCACTAATCTGGTCACAAACCCCTCTCTAATTATTATGTTAACAGATCTATGCTGGGAGATCTTGAGGAAAGAGGAGATGAACCATAATTTCCCTTGAAGTATCTCCTTCTGGTCATTGGTCACTGTTGGGTACCAGCCGCTGGACTATATCAACGATAGATCTGATCCATTGCAGTATTTCCTCTAGCCTTCTTCTCAAACTATGCTAAGTAAAGTTTTCAAATTGAAAAATCTCCCCTGAGAAGGAAGAGATAAACTATATTTACAATTAATTGAAACCTATTGCCTTTAATTTTTTTTCTCCTATGGTATTATCTAGCAGGTAAGGGTAGACGATTTGCTTCACAAAACTCAGAGATGCCCTCTCACAAGTTGAATTTCCCCTGGCATTCACACGAGTGACTTCTGCTTCAAAGATCAGAATGAGTTAAAGCAGCTGTTCTTTAAAATGCTTATATTTTATGTATTCACATTTCTATAAACAAATCAAGTGGCAGCATCATTCTCAGGTACAAGTTCATTCTCGGGTACAAGTTCAGGAAACTTTTTACAAATATTTGTCCTCCAGATGTGTTGTGGATCATCCTAAAAAGTGGACTTCACTGTACAGCTTTAGGAGTGGGGTTTTTTGGTGAAAATATATGAAGCTCGAGAGGTACAAGGAATAAGCTTCAAACCAGAACATAATAGTTCAATAAACCTTAAAAAAACCCCAAACCAACAAACAAACAAACAAACAAACAAAAACTCAAAGAAAAACCAAAATCGAAGCTAAACAATGGTCTTCAAAGCAACAAAGCCAATTCAATCTGTTTTCCTATGACTTGGGATTTCAGGGATAGATTCTCCAGTACCTCAGAAAGGATTAACAATGACTGATACTCTCTTTCAATCACCATGTTTTTATGCACAAGGCAACTGCTTTGACAGTCACATTCCAGCCTTCTCCTCAAAGAGGACTCTCAAACAGACCTTGGTATCTTTAGTAGGTCTATCTGAAAAATACCCAAAAATATCAAAAGCTTTCAGACACAAACACATCATCCCATAAACTTGGCTTCTATAGGAAACAAATAGAAAACCAATGTGAAAAAAAAAATAAAAATCAGGGCGGTGCAGGAAGAAGAGCAGTGAATAACTTTCCAAACAACTTCCTGAGTTTTGGTTAATTTTTAACAGTCTGTGGTGGGAAATGAACTCATAGCAGATTTTCTCATAGTCAAAGTGAGTCCAAGATAAGCGATGTCCTTTTGTCCACTTCTAGAAGCCATAACCTGCTAACCTTAAAGATTCAGAGCCATAAGCAGTTTTACTCATGGCCAAACCAGGTCTGTCTGCAAACACTACATTTGCTTCCAATTGAGTAAAGTGAAACTTTTGTGCAAGTATACTTGTACAGAGTTCATGAATGACGTGCATTAGCGATCAGTGCTTCCTCAGTTGTGACAATAATTAGAAGTGGGGTCTGAACTAACATTCCTGGAAGCAAATAACCACATTCTTGCATTAATTTCCAACTCAAACCCAGATGCAGCTCTGAATTTCACAAATTAGTTCCCCCTCAACAATGAGCAGAACAAAAACTTCAGACCAGAACCCCCAAATTCAAGGATTTTAAAATCCAGCTCTATATTTTGTGGTTTGGACCCCAGTCACTTTCTAGAGATATTTTCAAGGTTAAAGCCTAGTAACAGGCAAGCAGTTCCTAGTGTTTTTCTCCTCAGAAAATATTTCTATATATCTTTCAGCTGGTCAAATTATCCTATTTGAAAAGCATTTGTAAGGACTGAGTGACCTGGTTGCGAGCCTGTATCTGATCATTTGCAGACCCTGTTAAATAACAGCTTGTGCATGACTTTAGCAGATGGTTTAGCTAACATATAATTTCTATAGGTATATAAAATAACAGTTGGAATCAGAAAGCATAATGGCCTCAAGATTCTCTCTCCATTTTTGCAAAGTCATTTTCTTCTAGTTGTTACAGCACAGCAGCAAAGGACCATACAAGGGAAAATGATGTTGGGGTAAACTAAGCTGAATAATAGCACTATTTAAGTATTACTCCAGAAACTACTAATGTGTGTATAAAAACAAGCATTTTCCAGATAGCTACAAGGGGGGACGTCTAATATTTCCATATCAAGCCAAGTAGTTTGATCAGCACTGATTTGGTCATGGTCTTATATATCTGAAGTCTCCAGAGAAGGTTTATTTTGACATAGTCAGCAGTAAAGAGCTGACCTTTAAAAAACATCAGCAAATAATTCCACAATTTATTTTCAGGACATAACATATTTTAAAGGATATGCATTGTCAAAATTAAGAGGCAAGACTGCTCAATAGTACTTGGATTTCATTCCAGATGATAAAGAAACAATATCTGGATTCAGAGCTGGTATTTTTCAGAGTTTGGAGGGACACAAAATCCAGAGCATAACTTCAGAAGTAGTTATTCAGCCCATACTTCACCTATAGTTAATTGAGGGAGTTAAAGGTCCTGAAGAGCAAGGGGCTACTCTGTAATAGCATGAGTGTACTCCATCTTGCCCCTTGCAGCCCTGATCTCAGTATGTGCCCCCCAGGTGCATCCATACAGCAGGAAAGATATGCTCTGCAGTTTGCCCCACAATTTTTTTTACATCAGGATAAAAACTGAAATGATATGTGATATCCTCTGTATTTGTGGACCTGCATTTCCTTTGGAAGGAAATCCTGATGTACAAGTGAATGAAACATAACCTCCATCTACTCCCCTCACAGAGCTGGAATGAGGCCACGGTGCCGCGTGAGCGGAGCCTGCACGGTTTTGCTGGAGGACCTGTCAGCCCTATGATGCTGGCTCAGCCAGAGAGCCCCTGAGGGAAGTTTCTGCTTTGAATCATCCCCTAGAAGAATCCACTGCTCCCTACCAACCACGGAGGAAACTGAAGTCTGTGCCCAGAGTTAGCCTTTGTTACCACATTTGTTAATCATTTATCCTCTATTAAATTCATGGTATTATGTTCAGTTAATATTAATTCTACTGTGAACATCGGTGAATGTCTTGCGTGCAGACTTGTGGGTGTTCTACACATGCATTAATGAGAGAATATATCATCCTCCGGAGCAAAATGAACATATATCAGAAAATTCTGTCAAAATGCCTCCTTGGACATATTTTTCTTATGTATTGCAAGACACAAAAAGGGGATATAACTCTGCAAAAAGTTTTACACTTCTCATTCCTGTTTTTATTTCTGATTTGCCCTACCTTCTCTCAGCATTTAGGATGTTGTAATTGTCCACCTCAAACCTAAAGCCAAACCAAAATCATTATTAAGCAGTGGGAATAGCTCTGCTCATTGACATCTGTGAGTGTGGTAGAAAGAATCCCCAACAACATCAGAAAATAAAAATAACAATCAACTCCAGCAAATAAAGACAGAGCTTATAAAACTATCAAAACATATAAAACTATCACTGCCAGTCCTGCAACACCCACATAAATGAGTCTAATTTATATTAATTGTTCCAAGCCTCATTTACCAAAGAAAATTGCTGTCATTATGGATACATCAGTGAGTTGGTCAGGAACTTTTTTGTTCTACTTCTCAAATTAGAACATATTGATTACTTTACACAATATTGTTTTCAAGGGAAAATGTTGGTTTTGGGAAATGGATTGAAAAGCATTTGCAATTTTTTTTTTTAAGTAACGAAGACTTTGTGTCTGAAAATGACCATTCTACATCTCAAAATGACTTGTCATGAAGAAATATAAACTATTTAAATTACAAAACATATACTGAAAACAATGAAAATATTTCCAAATTCTTAAAACAAAATGTTACAGTTGATTTGAACCAAAACCATATCTTCTGGATTTATAGCCCATGATGTTTTTAGATTTTTGACTTCTTTGTTCTTATTCAGGACATAAACATTTTTCCATACTGTTACATTTGGCCAGAATGTGAAACCTATTTCCTGCCTGTTTCTTTTTTACTACCACACTGATGGCAGTTCTCCTAGCACAGTCACAGCTGTAAGATATTGGCTCTACTGCAACAGTAAGGCTGCTTTTGCTGAAATATTTTACATCAATTCCACAGACCCAAAAGATAACTGTGCTGCAAACCCAATTTTTTACTTGCTGGGATAGCTATAGATATATAGTTTTACACACACACAAAATCCCTCAGATCTAGCTTGTGTTAGCCATAAATTTTAAGAGTAGGTTTTCCCCTATTTGCATCAATTAATCTACTTCACTGAAAGCATTCCTGTAATTCACCAAAGTGCAAAGGGTCTCATGGGTCCCATATGAGCAATTTTAATTTTAACTATAATCCATATTTTAATACTTCAATATAGTGATGGGAGATACACTAATACCATGGAAGTGGTCTTATACATCCCCAGTTAAAAAAAAAAACAGAACTATTAGATATTAATAGACTTGCTGTATTCACTCTTCTAACTTTGTGTCCTATTCCTAGTCCTTTTGTGACCTCTTTCTTCCTGCCTCAGTTACTGTCTGAGACTGCAGGTAAGACTGCTTGAATTCCTTCTCTGCTCCAGTATCTGGATGTGGGAAGAGCTGAAGAGGGACCATGCACTGTATTCCTTTCCATCAGCTTCTTTCTTTTCCAAGCACAACACTACAGCAGAGGAGAGCAGCCTTCAGTAGAAATTTACAGTATATCTAGAATAAAAAAACCAGTTTGTCGGCTGGGCACAACTCATGTCTGCAAGGGTAACTTTTCTTGTCTCCAAAAGCAGAGTGTTCATGTTGAAAATGGCATACTGGAAGCAATATCTGCCTCATTAAATCCCTGCAGCAAGTGTGGGTATGGTTGGGAAGAGCCCTGTGTGGCATAGCTCCATCCTGCCCAGGAGCACACTGACAGCAAAGCACGACAGCCAAACACAGGATGATGCCCAAGTCCTTCCCCAACATGACATCATTTACTCGTGTGGACCCACCTCTCCAGCCCAGCATTCTAGCAAGTTTGGGAAGAAAGAAAACTTTACTGGAAGAGTTTCCAAGACCCCCAGGCAGCGGAGAAAGACTTACTGACAAGAATACAGCAGATGCCAGACTGGAGGTTAAGCCTCAGAGACAAAGCTTTGACCAACTGGAGGGTGGTGGGTCAGCCAGCGGAGAACCACACCTACCCTTACCAGAAACCCTTGAAAGCTTACTAAACCCTCATCTACAGTGCATAGCAAACATTGATAGTGGTGTGATGTTTTGTTGGCACTGGCAACATGGAAGACTTGAATGGAATTTTCATACATTTCCTAAAATATTAGCATTGTGATGAATTTCAGCTTGCTTGAATGAATACTGGCATTTTTTTTCTATTGGCTGAGACTTAAGTCTATAAATACATAAAAACCATTTTTTTTCTCTTGGTTTGTTTATTTATGTCTTACAGAAATCTTGCTAATAAGGAGAGGGCAGAAAGCATGAAAGATGTAAAAGAGAGGTTCAACATCTTTAATTTTGACCCTATCACTGCCCCTGGACAAACCACTAAACAATTGAATTTGCAGATGATATAAATTTCTTAGTCCCTTGTGGCTAATGAGAGCTGCAGGATAATGAATCACATAATCACATTATCACAAAAGATAATATGTACAACCTTAATGTTTTCAAATTTCATAAAGATGACACAAGGGCAGTTGGAAACCCAACAAACTTCAGAACAGTTATTGAGTTATATGCACAGTATCAGGGCATGACATGCATGGAGGAAAAAACAACGTCTTGTGGAAAGAAACAGAAACTGGAAAATAATATGTTAATGGATAAACAGACATACAGGGGTCTACTTTTTTGTTCTGTGATATTACACAGACTGATCACATCTTGGGCATGATTAATTAGTCTCCTCCATGTTATGATCCCTACAATGCTTCTGAGATGGTAGACAATTCTGTTCTTTTTGCCTTTCCTGTGTATGTTTCAAACCTCTTACAACTGCAAAAAAAAGATACCAGTGATCACACATGTAGGATCAGCAGGTTTGCACATTTGTTAACAGCTAGCAGCTCTCAGCGTAAAGTAAGCGTATGACCTAATAGAGTTGTGTAAACATACTGTCATTAAATATGTGTAATAGCTATTATAATTCGATATATTCTTAGCTGTCAACAGGTTTTGGACTGGGCTCTGGGTGTTCCTGTGTGGCAGTTCAAGTAGAGGTGGCGTCCAGCAGATCCCTGGAAGGCTTGTTGCCAGCTTTCTGAGTGCTGGCTGCTGATGGAAGAGGGAGTTTTTCAGAGGTGAAGCAAGTGATGCCCTGAGATTGCCTTCTGGGGATGGCAGCACAGCCACAGGAATAACCAAACTGCTGTGCTTGGCCTTGCTGCATGCGAAGAGCTCTCTGCTTTCCTGTGTAGCTTTCACCAGCACCGAGGAGTCCAAAATGCCATCAGAGCCAAACATGGTAGTTACAAGGAATGCAAATTATAAGAGTTTTCTTTTTTGACTACTGCTGAAAGACATGAGGTTTGTGTTTCTCTTGTTTTGTGTTAATACTCCACAATTCTGCTTATGCAAAACAAACAATATTACTTTTAGGACTTTATTTCAAATACACAATGGGGAATCAGACTGACCAACTCCTTTAGTCAGGACAGGCTCCATTTCTATACACCCCAGCTTTGCCTTTTCACTCAAGAAAAAAACTATTGAGAGCTGGAAAATAAATCATTAGGTTTTAAGTGCAGAAAGGAACAGGCTTCTTTTTCAGAGCTGGTGCCAGAATCACTTCCAGGTATGACCAGAAACTGGGAACTTGCAGTTAAGACCTGGGAATTTATTTTGTTCTTCCTCATTTGCCATCAAAATGATGAAGGACTCAGGGAATTCTTTGCTCTGAAGGTGGAAATGAGGATAGCAACCCATTTAAATGTAAAACAACTACATCAAAAAGGTAAAAAAAATGGGCAAAAGATACAGGGCTTATTTTAATCTGCCCTTACTTCACCACAACTTTGCATGGAGGTTGAAAATTACTGTTTATGGGATATTATACTCTAAACAGTAAGGGACAAAAATTTGGCCAAAACTCATAACAAGTCCTCTGTTTTTTCAGTGTGAAATACTTGATAATTTGTAATGCATTTAGCCATTAATCATTTTAAAGGATTTTTAAAGGGGCATGAAGTCCTTTGAGTCTTTTCCATATACAGACATTGGATCAGGGACCTTTGCTGCAAATTACTTTTGTCTGGACTTCTAATACAAAATCAACTTGAGAACAAGGGAAATACATCACTGTTAAATTTTATTATAAGACAGAGCCCTTATAACACATCATGGGAAACATTTTTGAGCTGCTCTATTAATAACAGCAGTGTCTGATTTCTTTGGTTTAAACTTACCTTTTTCACATTTTCTCGTGACATTTTCCAGATATAAATTGTTATGATGAAGAGTCACTCAAAGCAAGGGAAAAAGCTGTAATTATGTTTCTCCTTTCTAAAAGAGAGTGGGGCAGGAGGGGGATTATTTTACACAGATCAGTGAAGGACACCCTAATAAAGATTGGTCTGGAACATTTCTTTTTATGACAATTTACTTATCAGCAAGAGCCATTGTAGCAAATCTGGAAATTACATAATTGCCAGAAACTGTAGATATTTGACTTGGCAAGAACTTTAGGTATCTCTGATTTATTATTGTAAGAATTTGGCTCTGCAAAGATGAAGAAATGTTTAATGAAAGAACAGTAGAATACAAATGAAACAGGCAGGGATCTTGTTTTCAGAGGCTATATTTAACTACATTGTCACTTCTACTGTAACACAAATAAACTAAACTGAAAATGTCCGGGGTGAAAAATTGGTAGAAAGATCAATCTACATGAAAATACTAATTTCAACAGCTAAACACTCATCTTTTCCTCTCCATTTTGTACTACTCTTTGGGCAAGTTGTTTGCGGGTCATTCATTATACTAGATGTTATCTCTTTTAGCACAGGCAAAATAATAAAACTGTAAAGCTGAAAGAAACTTGTTAATGAGGACTTGCATTTTTTATATTTACCTTTCACAAGGCATTGAAGCCCTTTCAAGTAGCAAAGTCTAAAGGCATTAGGTATTATTAAATTTCAGAGAAATATAGGGGACTAAGATCAGAGTGGTGAAGTGGGAACACTATAACTACTTATTTTAGTTTTGGAGGACTTGCAGACCACAGCAATTCTGAAAACACCCATAATTATTCTCTGTATCAGAAGACCAGGTCACCAAACAGTAGATTAAGGTGAATGTCTTTACTTAAAACCTTTGCATCAAAGAGATTTACTTTGGCAAGTCCTCCAGGAGACATTTTCCCTTTGATAAAGTTCAGCCTCCTTTTCTGGAGAAATGCTGTTTCCTGAAAATGGATTATCATGTGCTCTTTAATATCTCCTTATGTTTTTCGTGTTATCTCACTACTTCATGGAGGAGTTGCTAAGAACATCCCACAGTTTATCTGTCTTGGCATTCTGCTGGGCAGCAGCAGCTGGAATCAATGCCACCACTGCTGCTTCTGGCAGCAACCACTGACTGTTGTAAAGGGAAAGAAATCCTGCTGTGGCGTGAGATCGACATTCCTATCTCCCAGAAGACACACATGCTGGCACCATCATCATCCATTAGACCAGAAGCTTTGAGTCTGCTATCAGGCTGGGGCTTCTCTGCTGGCACTTGGACAGACCACAGTCCTGCCAGTGCTCTGATCATCTCTGCTATGAAGGAGTAAAACACTTTATTAGAAAAAATGTTTCTGTTGAAGTGGAAAACTCAGATTATATATTTCGTTGTCAGATTAGGAAGAAATACAGCAACAATTCACATAAAGGAACCTTGTTATCTATGTATTTTTTTCCAAAAGTCGATACTGAATGCTGGGAAAGGGGAGATATAGCAAAGAGTCTGACACTACTTTTACTAAATGATGTAGATATCACTAACAATAAATTAATATTGCTCCATATTACTCCTGTTCCATATACACCCTGTTATTGTTAACTACTGAGACTGCATAGGCAAAGGTGTCTCCAGAGACCTGAACACAGAAATCTTCTGCCCTAAAGCTTGAATTGAGTATTCAAATTAAGTTTTTAGCAAATAGTAGCAAATGAGTATTCCTGTGGCCATCAGCAACAAAATGTGTAAGCATCAGAAAATGCAGCATCTCTAAACTGTTTAGCTTTGGCTTTACGACCCAGTCCATGTAATCAGGAATAGCATGGCTTGTACTGTATGGTACAGCTGAATGGGGTAGCTTACTTACTGGAGAGAATACCCTTTGATGCCGCCGTGAAACCCAACGTCAAGAATCAAACCTGTAGTTGTGTCATTTCAGGTGAATCTTGACTAGTTGGTGAAGTTTTTTTGTGTTTGATTGGTTTGTTTGGATTTTTGTTTTTAGAGGGAAAAAAGAAGACTTTTAGGAAAAAAAAGAGGACTTTTAGGAAAAACTGGAAAAAGTCTGTTTGGTGTAAGATGAGTTCCTGGAAGAGTGAAATTCTCCTGATGAAAATATCTCACTACCAGCAGGAAAGACAGGATTTTGACCACAGACCTTATTTGAGAGACATCATGTGGAAGAGAGCCATGCATAAGGAAGACTATTATAAAACCAATCAATGAAGACAGTGAGAAATAACATATCCAAATATTTGTGATATTATTAGAGATATAAGTAACACCAGGAACTGTGTCACTTTGGTAGGACTGAATGGATATAGACTGGAGAACAAATGGCACCAGTAATGATAAGTGCTAATTACTTCTGGATTTGTTAAACAACATATTTCATCACACACCTCCTGTCTGGATAAGAAGTAATGTTATTTTTAGTTGATTAGTAAAAATGAGGAGGATATTAGAGAAGCAATATCTACAGAGATAGCTTTAGATAGCTTTTTATCAAACAACTAGTAATTGAGTCAGCTGAAAATAAATTGAAGATAATAAGTAGCATTTAAAGCTGTGAGTCAAAACCAGGAAGAGAGAAAAATTGCATTAATTTTCATGAAAAAGGCAGGTCATGCACAAATAAATTTTTTTCATTGATTTTTATACAGAGGATGTACTTTTAAAACTAATCTTGAAGTTCTATAAAAAAGTTGATTTATGTGATGTGACACCATATTTTATGACTTATTACTGAATAATTTTCAGATTATATATAAACCCAGATGTTTCTAAAAGAACTTTAGGGTAGGGGATGAACTACTAAATGGGACATGTGGAAACTCATTGGCTGCTGTTAATACCTCTTCAGACATTCATTAATCTGATTTGACTGAATTTTGTTAGTGACCTAGTTGTTAGTCAAAATCTTTCCAGATTCTGAGAAGCCAGCAAATTTTATCAGTTTACTTGGATTTGTTTAGCAAGGCTGAAAGACCTTGAAACTGAGCAGATTAAAAATGAGACTAAATGTAATGGCACAAGGTATAAGATCATGAGCTTAAGAAAAAGAACAAGAAATCTAGCATCACAGTGGTTAACAAAAGTTGTTAATAAAGAAACAGTGGTAATTAGTAAATATGGCTAAAATAAAATTAGTATATGCTGAGTGACACACAAGACAAGACTTAGAAAAAGCTCAAGTTTCTTATTCCTGTTCAATAGTTAATTGGCAGGTTTTTGAGGCAGAGCATTTGGCTTATGACTGTTTGTACAAAGTCTTGAAGAATGGGAGGTTTAAAACCACCTGCAGCACTCCAAATAACATGTCCAGTATTCTGGTAAATGTAACTCCAAGAAGTCCTAGTAAGACATTGGTGTACTCAATGAAATCTTGGGTTTCTTGGTTTGTGGAAGGCTTACTGGAATTGGAAGAGATGTAGAGAAGGACAACTGGAATAAGTGCAGAAAATACCTCACCAAAATGAAGGTTATAAAAATACATGGAGACAAGGGTAACATGAAAATCTCTGGTACAACAGAGATATTCATTAGCTTCAACCTGTAAAGTAGAGAAAATATGTCTAAGTAAGGCTCTGTAACACCTTACTAACTTCAACAGAGAACAAAAGAATTCTAGTCTGTTTTAATATATACATTGTTCTATATATTTATATTATTGTGAGTTCAAGGAAATAGAGTCAGGAAACCTTTTCTTACTCCTCTTTGCTTTTTCTACTCTCTAAACAGTATATTATAATATTTTGTTACCCAAATCAAAATGTAGCCGGCACCAGACTTTCAGCCTCAATTTTGTGAATAGTGCCTAGCAGTGGGTATAGCGATAGTGTTGTTAGAAGGTGAGTTCAGGACCAGCTCAGCCTTCTGACTCAACAGTTGCACTCCAGGCTCATGCAAATCCTGATTTACAATAATCCTTTGAGCCTCTGTGAGCAGACAGGGCAGTGTAAAAGGACATGGCTGCAGGTCACAAAAACACTCAATGCACTTTAATTAAAACCAAATGCTGGCAGTGGTAGGCAGTAACAACAGAACCACAAATCTGAACAGACCATTAGGACCTGTCAGGGTCTCTACAAACACTAAACTCAATCTGATCTTCCAGTGATTCACTGAGTTTAAACACATGAACAACCCTTCTTATCAACTTGTATAATCTCCCTCATGCCACAGACCACTGAATTTCACAAAGTAACATACATACAAGCCCAACAAAACCACAGAATATGTATTTCAGATGAACAGAAGCTACTTGCTGAGGTATGCTTACACAGCAGGAGGTTGACTACAGCCCACGAGTAAACCTCAACTATTTGATACTGCCAGGAATAGGCACAGCAGCATTGGGCTAGCCTAGGCTTTCCTGCTGACACACTGCCACACCAATACCCAGCATAACTACTCTGAAGACCCTTGAGTGAAGATCCTTGGGTTACCTTTGACTGTAGTTCTCACAGACTCTCCATCTTTTCGTAGGTCTGTAGCTTCTAGCTTTGTAGACCTCCACAGGGCTTGCCAGGCAGGTTAAAAGTCCTGCAGTAACTTTGGAGAGACTGGACATTAATCTTGTTTAAAAGTCTCAGATTCAGAGGTCTAGATTTATTCCCCTGCACTGTGCCAGCATCACACACACACAGTTACCAAAGGCATTGATCTCAGCAATACAGTCACCTTAGGCTCTCTTTGTGAAAGAGAAGAGCATCCAGGATGTAAGTTAAGCCTTCAGTGGAATGAACTGTCTTCTACACATACATTTTTTTCTCCATAGAGAAAGCCCATAATGACTGCATCCAACCTGGAAATTTCTGTACAGGAAGGGAACTAGGATAAAAGCAGGACAGTCTATGTGTTTTGTTCAAAGTCAGGAGCCGAAGTTTATAACCCAGATATATGACCCAGGACCTACTGAAATCCTCATTGAGTTTCTCTTTGTTCTGTGATTTTATAGCAACATTTAAAATGAGGGTTGGATTTTGTGATGTAGATACTTACGGAACTATAAATCGTAGAAACCTCCAACTGCAAGCATTGCTTTTATGTTATTACTAGTGTTACTCTTGTCCTTGCTGCTTGTATTGTTATCTTTCCACACTCTCAAGAAAAATACTGAAAACAGAGAAACATAAATACTGCTTTAATGTAAATAATAGAACTTGAAAGTCACTTTCAAGGGAACTAAAAACAGACTGCTGGAGTATTCTCTATCCTGACGCATGCACAATTGGAACTGATGAAGTTGTCTGAGGAAGGTTTAAGTCTCAAGACAAAAAGAGAAGCCATAGCACGAAGAGTTTTTGAGTGTGTGTCTCACCTTCAGCTGCCGCTGAGTCCCATAACCTTGGCTCGTGACCCTCTGCACCAGGCAATTCCCATTAGAGATCACATCAACTAGGTCAGCCCAGTTTTCTTGGCTCTGTGCAGGCCAAGTGCAGAAGAGGGATTGAAACACTGCTCTGCAAATGCACCAGACAGCAGCCCAGCTGTGGGAAAGAGTGTGCAGAAGGGCAACTGTGAGAGCCTCACACTTAATGCTTGAGCTTGGACAGGTCTGCAAAAATAATCTTCCTTCTACTGAGAGGACTTGAGAAGGGAGGAGGGATGTCATATGGGGAGTACCTTCCTGTGTGTTCCTACAGCATCAAACTCAACAGCTCCCCAATGCTTTTTGAGGCCCCTGGAATACTAGTACAGCACAAACAATAACACATTATCATTGCTTTTAGTCCTTACTTGTTTTCTCCCAAATGCTTAACTTGCCAAAAGGAGAGAGGGAACCTGAACCAGAAATGGGATACACATTCCCTGCAAAAGAGAATCACATTGTAACTTAAGTAACAGAGATGTTGTGTGCAGGTTGCTGACAGGTTTGAAGCCATAGCTTAGAAAAAGTCCTAAACCTCTTCTTGTATTTACACTTCTGACTCCTCTTTCCCCCTCAGGAGCACTGCACTAATCACTTACAATCCTCTTCTTGGAACTGGGTGGTAACTCTGTGCAGTCAAAAGCACTCTCGCAGCAATTAAAGCTTATCTCCTTTATTAGTAGGTATAATCACATCATCCCACACCCCTTGCTTGGAGCAATTTGTACATTTTCTGACTTTATTCCAATTCTTCATTGCCCAGGAGTCTGTAGAAAGTGTATTTTTTTTTCACATACTCATAGAGAAAGAAACAAAAAGCTTTGTCCCCAAGGACAGCAGTAGGGTGGCTGGCTATGTAAACAAAATTCCTGTTGCCTGGTCTGCTCTGTAGGTCCTATTATTTGTGAGTTATACTAAGGGGTAAGGCTCAAATGAGACTTGGTTTGTATGTAAAGAGGAAAGGCAGATGTTCTGTTTTTGGAAAACAGCAGATCTGTTTTCCACAATATATGTGTGGATGGCAGTCAGTGCTGTAACACAGTCAGTGGATGGTTTTTGCTCTGATGATTCTGCTCTGCCATTGCTCCTGGTGCCCAAATCCTGTGGGACCACTCCACTGCCCCATCAGGGGCTGCACAGTAGCCCCCATCAGTGTCACTTGGGCGCACACATTGTTTGATACCTTCTTCCATTCAGTAAATGGGTGGGAAACTTGATTTTGCTTGAATAGGTTTCTATTTATGCTCCAGAGAACAGGGAGGAGAAACACATCTAATAGTCTTGCTTGTTTTCCCTTTTTTTAAAAGCTGTAACTAGCAGAGTCCAACAGGGATTAAGCAATATCTCTGTGGTATTTTTGTAAAACCACACAAAAAAAGACCCAAGAATCACTTTCAATATGATTTCTCATTCAAGATTTTAACCTAATTTAATACTTAATGTGAACCCTTGTGGAAGATAGCACAACTAACAACTAAACCATGGGTATTTAATGCAGAACCTCTGGCAATGTAATTACCAGAGTGAATCTTAGAATAGTTTAGTGTCCTTTGTTATGGTAAAATGGATCAATAGGGTTTCAACATTTAGGCCTGGGTCTTGCACAGACATGTCCCTGTGTGGAGCAGTTTGCGTGACAAGAGCCTCCAGTTATTTCTATTATTAAAGAGATAATTAGGGCATAATGAAAAATGCTCAGACAATTGTTTCTATTATATAGAACTGAATCTAAAATTTTTCATGATACTGTACTTTTATTCAGTAGGATATAGGAAGCCCATAAGGTATGTATGTATAATTTATCCACCTTCCATCTTATGTGTGGTTGTTTTGTAATGAAAATATTCTTCTGTATAAGTTTGGAACAGGGACAAACCCTCCTGCAGATCATCTTTTCTTTTCAGTAGTATTTATGTAATTTTTTTCTCTGTGTTCTCTAAGTGCCTAAAGAGTGATTCCAGTGCTGCAAAGTCAAACCCTGAATAACGAAACCTATCATTATTGATATTGTTGCAATTAATTTTCTTTTTTATTAACACAGAAGTCATGACTTTATTACCAATTCTTTTCTAACCCAAAAAACCCCAAACAATATGATTATTTTTGATAGCATATGTGCCTTTTGTTGAGCCTTTTCTGACCACAGATTTTCAACAAGACAGTATTCTTGTCCTATTTGTCATATTCCATGTTCTTGATAAGATGGCCAGGATTGCTTGGAGCTGGACTCCTGCTCTCCTCACTGAATGCTTCTCAATTCTCCCTATGGCAAACTACTAGATGAGGCAGGCATGTTTATCATTAGAGCTAAAGCACTGTTTTCCTATTTTTTAGTAAGTATCTAGATTAAAATAGCATTTTTATCTGAATTTCAGAATTCTTCTTTATTGGTTTTTAAACATTGCAATTATGTGATGAGCCTTTCTTGGGGTAAAGAAAGCTAAAAATTTGTTGCTCAGCTCAGAATAGTTAGGAAGACAGTTTAGTTCCATAAATTCTATTACAGATTGTATTTTCCTAGGAAAAAAGAATTGTCTTCTAGAGAGAAGAAATCTCCAAAATGCTAAAGACAAAACTTGTCTTCTGATTTCACCTTGACGAGATTAAAGACTAAAAAACTTCAGTAACAGGGGAAGTGAAACTTGTATTGTAATGATTGAACTGGATTGTTTAGAGAAGAGAGATCACAGGTCGGTGAACCTTACGTAGCATTCCTTTCTACTTGTGCTAGATTTAGCTTTCCTTGTAACCTAACCTGTCACTTGAACATTGGAATGAGTAATGCTCAGAATGATGGAGATGGAACAGATCATCTCAGAACAAAAGATCTATGTCTCTAAGTAATTTGTATGGCTGTTGCAAATGAACATATTATTAAAGACCAGCAGCAAAGTAATGCCAGAAGACACAAGGCAGTTGGCCTTGATTGTCATGTGATGCCACAGGTTTTTGCACTCTTGTTTCCCTTGCACAAACACAGAGGGTGGGAAGGGGATGAAGAAAGAGAGAATGAAAAATGCTGCTGAAGAGGGACCAAAAGAGAACTAGAGAGCATCATGAGATGAAAAAGGAAAGTGAATACTATGACATATGCGAAGGTTTCTTCATAAATAGATGTGCCTTCAAGGCATGATGCAGCTTCACCATGCACATCTCTGGCACAAACCAACTGTTTTTATTTCTGCCTGTATTAGACTAAATTTGATCAATAGAAGGCAGGTAAACAAAAGAATACAGATTGCCTGAGATCCACATGGAGGATTTGTAGGAAACATGTAGAAAATCAGTTGTTAACTGTTTTTAAGAATCAGGTCCTCAATTCTAGGATTGCATTAGAAGTACTTATACCACCTACAAACAAGAGGATTTTCCAAATTAATCTGGCAGGTCAGGCATAATGTGAGTGCTGTTACACTTTTTGTCACAGCAGATTGACCTAGATCAAAGCTCTTCCGAGGTTCCTTACTTCTGGGAACACTATACTTATGCTATGGGTCTTGGGCTCTCAGCATGAAAAATCACAATGTATACATGAAGTAAAAGTCCATGCAATTGCACTCTGAAGTGCCCCTGACATGACTCTGGGAGAGTTAGGCTCTTGAGTCTACACGTTTGTGATATAACAACACACAATACATACTGGGATCTATACATCTAAAGGGAGATAAAGTCCTCCCATTAAAAAAAAATCTCTTACTTCTGTTCTATTATTTTAAATACTTGGAAATATTTCACATCTTTTCAGATAGAAGTAGGTATCAAAAGAGGAAAAAAAACATGTTTTTATTATTAGTAATGCACTTTGAGTTCCTTCTTGAACAGGAACATATCAATCTCTCTGAGTGGCTGTTCTTAAAACAGGAAAAATATCGGCTCAGGCAGGGGGACTTTCTTTTAATTTGAATACTTATAACAGACTTCAGAGAATGTGCATGGCTTACTATAAAAACATACATATAAAGAGACAAACACACTTTTTTTCTTTTATGTCAATGCCCTGCAAATTAATATATGATAGCAGAAAAATCCTTTCCTTTCTAGCTTAGCTCAAAAACCACAAAGTCATTCAATTTTGGATCCATTCCTATTTCTCAGACTCCCCAAGAGGTTTAGTGAAAGCAAGATATAGCTCTTTCCTGGAACCCCGTGGGCATTACTACATGTTTAAGATGTAGATAAGGCTGCTACATTCTGCATTTGAGAAGTCAAGATTTCATTTATAAGGTGATGAATCTGGAAAGCTTTCATGTCAGACCCTCAGCTCACATTCTCCAGCAAAAGAGGAAATGGAGGGTATGTCAGCAGCAGGCAGCCAAGCACAGAACAGAGACATGGCAGCTCAGTGCATATGTTCACACAGCTGAGTGTTGTGTAGAGATACCATGTGGGTCTGGCAAGCAAAATATTTCTGTTACCATAGAATTGCTTTCAGCAGCAGCACATCAACAACACTGCTTGGGCCCCATACATTACCATCTTTTAAGTTTTCAGATGTAGGTTAGAAGGAGTCTTCATGAGTGATGATTCTTTTCTTGGGTTGGACAGGAAGGACAGGGGTTGTGTGGGGGAATAAAAACCAAGAACATGCCTGAGGAGCTCTGATTTTGCTCCTGAGTAGATGCAGGGTGGTGGGGAACATAGCATGACAAACAGCCAACCCGGGCATGGCTCTGGGAAATGTACTGCCATGCAAAGATAAGGTTCATGCAAAGATAAGGTTCATGCAAGGATGACAGTTCAGCTCTGTTAATCACTAAAGAACTGGCTCCTGATTCCTCCTGTTCTTTTCCCCTTTTCTTCACGGCCAGTGGACACACCAATTTAACCAAGAATAGCCTCTTCTTAGAGATCAACTTCTTAAGAGTGGTGCTGAAGTCTCTGAGTAGGACAGTGATGGTGACTGTGACCAGGAGTTGCTGTTCTGTGGCTTGAACCCTTTTTCCAGGCTCAGCTTGGCTGCTCAGCCTGACCTTACTGTGTGTAGGGGAGTAGGTGTTTTCAGTAGTATTTGACACACTACAGCTCTGAGCTTAGACACCACAGTGAAATAGGATCAATTCAGGATCAAAATTCAAGGAAAACAAACACATCCATCAGTAGCAGAGTTACTAAAATTAGGTTTGTTCAGATTTATGTTATATCTTTTACAGCTTGCCATGACACCAGCCTGTACAATGATCCTATCTTGTCTTTTCACATTTGTTTTCCTAATACACTACCGCCAGTACTTCCCCTTTTCCCTCATATTTCCAGGTCCCCTCCCCACTATGGTCAACTCCCATTTCCCATTTACTCTAACCTCCTCATTTTCACCACTTCCCTGCTTCAAGGTCCCTCCCTGGTGATCTGAGCAACAGGCAATGTGGCAGATTTGGAGCTGACAGATCAGGCAGGGGAGTATTCATTCGCTACTGCACAGCAGAGGAACAAGCAAATTAAGTCCCTTCCCCAGCAGGGCAACAAATTGCAAGTTGTTGATTTTCATTAAAGGTTTTAAGAATTTAAATCTCTTTGAGATCTTTATCCTTCTTTCAAATTTGTTTGCAACTGAACATCACTGAGGAAAGACAGACAGATGGTATAATTACATAAGCCTCCTTTCACTAGGAAGCCACATTAAAAAAAAGGGCAAAAGTTACAAAAATAATCCTGGTTTTTTTTTTGTTTGTTTGTTTGTTGTTGGTTTTTTTTTTTTTGAGACTGGATGAAGGCAGAAAGATCTGAAAATTTGATAGAGATTATGGAGTGAGCAGGGTCAAAATCAATATTTAAAGTCTCCATTCAAAATGTTAAGAGCCCTTTGGATGGTGATCACATGAGGTATGACATAGATACCCACTGAGTGACCAGTTGCAAAGTCTGTGGGTCTGCTGTGCCAGATCCTCTACTGGCTCAGGAGCAAATCCGATTTCTTCCTCACTCTCTCCTGCAGCTTATCAGTTTGGGGATCTTTGTTGTGGTTCACAACAGAGGCAGAGGCAGACAGGACCGTTTCAGACAGCTGTATTAGATGTGTATTAAATGCTGCCCATAGCTGTGTGTGGGACTCTGGATTTTAAGACCACTCCAACCTCATGCCAGAATAGCTCCTTGCGAGTGCTGCACACACCCTCCACACCACTGCCCAAATTGCTTTCTCTTGAAGGTACTCCACATGTTACTGCGTGGAACAGAGGACTCCAGGTCATGGACATCACGCCCATACTGATTGCTAAAACACATTATATAAGAAATCTCCTGGGAATCTGTTGCAGTTAATGTTAAATCAATTAGGCCGCTGCAGTTAAATAATAAATCTCTAACGGTGTAGATAAACTCGGTGCTGGAGGCTGTTGCCTGACATCAAGTAGCTCCGGATACTGTGGAGGAGAACGGCGTGGGCTGGGCGGGGACGCCGCGGGCACCGCACTCCGCGAGGAGAAACGCTGCGGGCGGGCGGGTGCAGGATGCGGGGAAGCCGCGGCCGCTCTTGCTGCCCCACGGGGGCCGGTGCTGCTCCGCTCCCGGGGGAGCCGGACCGCCGCGGCGGCCCAGGCCGGGCCCGTGAAACGCATAGAGGGCCACGGCGCGCCCGGGCGGCGCACATGCCAAAAGGGAAGGCAGCGCCTGGTGCCTTCCCCCTGCCCGGGCGTGTGGCGGCGGGGGCGGCCGCCTGTCGCTGTTGCCGACCGCTTCCCGGTCCCCGCTCCACGGCTCGGCAAAGCCCGCCGTCCCTGCCCTCGAGCCCGGCCGCGCCAGGCACTTCATGAGCGGCTCCGGCCTGCCGGAGGCGCCGCACCCAGCGAGGCGGCGGAGGCTCGGCCTGCAGGAGGCCGAGCAGGACTTCGGGCGGCGGCCAATGCGTTCTAGATCGACAACCTGGTTACCAAGAAACCCCGCCGGCTGCGTGGGCGGGCCGGGGTCGGAGCCAGGGCTGGGGATGAAGGCGGGGGGGGGGCTCTGGGGATGCGGGTAACGTTGGGACTCGAGGGAGGTTGAGGGCCGGGGTAAAGTTTGGGGGCCCTGGGGAAGGCTAGATGGTCCGAGGGGAAGCTGGGGGCCTGAGGGAAGCTGGGGTACGGGGGAAAGCTGGGGATCCGGGGGCTGCGGGCCAGCGCTACCCTGCGGTCGCTCGGCAGCCCAAGCCCCAGAACGCCATCACCGTGGCCGTCTCCTCCCGAGCCCTCTTCGACCTGGTGGAGGAGCGGCGGATCTACCAAGAACAGGGGGTGGAGAAGTACGTGGAGTACCAGCAAAACAACGAGAACGTCACCCTCAAGCCTGGACCGGCGTTCTACTTCGTCAAGGTATCTGGGGGTGTGAGTTGGGGCGGGCTGGCCCGGCAGGGCAAGGGAGGATGTGGAGTGCGGCGGGGTGAGGAAGATGCTGCAAGGCCAAATTTCGGGAAGAGGAGGAGCCCGAGGCGTCCTTGGGCGGAGATAATCCTGACCCGGGGAGACGTTTTCGGGACTTGTTCTCCCAGCGGTGAGCTCGCTGCGGCGGGGGAGCCCGGCAGCATCTCAGCATCTCTGCGCGCCCCGGCCCTCCGGCCACCGCTTCTCTTTCCTCTTCTCTTACCTCTCCTTTCCTTTCCTCTTCACATCCCCTCCCCTCCCGCCGACACTAATGCCGCACGCCTGCGGCAGATCACGTACTGCTCCCGTCACCGGGACCAGACTTGCACCCTCAGCATCACGGTTTGTATCCCGGCTCACAGCATCACATCCCAGATGTGGGTAAGGAGCAACCTGTGCTTTCTGCTGGACATGGGGCACACAAAGTACCTTTCCTTTTAAGACCTTTTTCAGTCAAGATATTCCCCTAATTGTTTTAAGTTTTTTACAACCTCCTCCCCCCTAACAAACCCAAAAAGACAAAACCCAACATCCTCCACCCCAAAAACCCCACAAATAACCCAAAACAGTGTTAATTCTGTATTAATCTAATTATTAAGAAATTAATTCCTTTTTTCTGTTTTAATTTTTCCTTGCTTTTGTTGTCACCCTAGAAATTGTTCTTGAGGACCAGCGAAAAAAATACACTCTCTAGTGAGAGTCAGGGTTTAAGCAGAATTGAAATGGAATATTTTACTTTCACTGCACAATATAAGAGAAATGGCCAAGGAAAACAGCCTCCATCATGGAAAGCAAGAGAAATTACAAAAAAAATGAAAAGACCTGAAAATATGTATGGTTTTGAAGAACACAGATTTTAGCGGAACTGACTTGAAAAAATGCTGTGTACAGAGTTAATTTTATGTCCATTGAGAATTGTGTGATAAGCTCTCCCACAGTGATTTTAGGAAATTAATGAAATCATAATTAGCAACCATACTTGTTGACATCAGAGTTGTGGTAGAACACCTCAAGTTTTAAAAGTAGATTTGGAGTAATTCAGTTTTAGTCTCAGGACTTTAAAACATTTTCTTAATTAATCATATTTTGGATTTACACCGTGGAAAAATTGCTTATGTCAATACACATGCTGCTGTAAATATAGCATAGCTGTTAGTAGTATTGATAGCAGAAGCACTTTAAGGGTGCTTTTAACATAAAAATGAGGTCATAGTTCACTTTGTACACCAGTGAGGATAGGCTGACGAGGGAATTTACTGCTTCTTTTCCTATGTGTAGCAGCCCTACTAGCAGAGTCAGTTTTTAAGATTTGTTAGAATTCAGTGTCAGATTCACTTCAAGTAAAAGCAAGGTTTGACTGTTTAACTCCTCATACTTTGAAAATCAGAACTGTTAGCTATGCCCAGCTAAATGCACCTTGACCTCTATTCCCTTCCAGTATGATATTTGTGTTTGAATTCTTTATATTGCTTAGTCACAGAAATCATTAGGCTGGAGAACTGTGGGTTTGTTGAGTCATCTTTTCCACTTGGAGACAAAGAAGGCAAAAGGGAATAATACTAACTTAAAAGTATTACATCTCATGCTTGTAGCACTTAAGATTTGTAATCACAGGCCAGGGTCTCCTTAGGGTAAAAAGTATACAGGCAATGGACAAAAAAAATGGTATCCCCTCCTCTGCTCACCCCTACTTCCTAATAATTTAAGAAATTGCCAGTGTAGTAGATTATTAGGAGTAGAAGTAGGTTATGACCACATACTAAGATTTTTTCCTAGGCCTTATACCAGGCTCTCACTTAGAAATTTCCTAAGCACAGTCCCACATCACATAGCCATGCTTTTAAGTGAGATTCCCAGAATTTAATTATTAAATTTGTAGTTTAGTTCTTAACAACTGGACTGACTTTCTAAAGCACCTTATCAAAAATCAATCCATCTTTGTATTCATTTGATAATTCATTGTTGATTTCATTGCTGTAATCCCAAAGAATTCCATTCCATTCAAGGAATGCAAAAAGGAGGTCTTACTCCAAAGGGATGAGGTTCTAAATAAGAGAGAACAGATGGATACAGACAGAGATGAGCAGATGAAAGGTCAAGGAAATAAAAATGCGAGACTGTGGATATAACATGTTGGCCCATTATCTTTAAAGGGATATCAAATCAAAATCTGTCTCATTCAGTACTGCAATTAGAAATTGTCAGGATAATCATGTATGACAGGATATGATTTTGTACTCATTACTTAAGGTTGATCTTTGACTCTTGACCACCTGAACTGTGTCAGTAAATCTTTGCATAAGTATGTGACCCAAATTCACATTTGTGCACACAAAACAAGCAGCTGCACATATACTTTCCTTTATACTTTCTCCTTGATTTCACAAGAACAATTTTGAAGTGGACAAGAAAAAAATTTAATAGTGGTTGTGATAATGATCAACAGTGCATTGACTTACTCTGGATGATTATGATGTCCTAAGAAAAAGAATTTCCACAAGAAAGTTAAATTGTATAACTCAACAAAATAAACTTATTTGCCTCCTTTCAAATGAACCAGTCAAATGGTTACTGGGAGCAACAAAGCAGAAAGGAATAAAACAAGTTCAGCAAGTTAAGCTATCAGGTATTTCACATTCTCCTTCAAGACAATTCTGTCACTAAAACTACAGTGATTAACAAAAGGAGGCACATTCCACTTGTCTGTTGACTTCCACATTTTTATCCTTCAGGCTCTGGAGCATGTCAATGCCCGGCTTCTTGAACTATACCCTGATGATGAAGAACGATTTGATATCGTCCTGATGACTAATAACCATGCCCAAGTGGGAGTGAGGCTCATAAACAGCATCAATCACTATGGTGAATAAAACAAATACTAACGGGTAGAATTGACAGCTGTTGCATAATGATATGAATTAATTTTATTCTTCCTGTTCTGACCTTGGGAAAAACAGCTGCCTTGATATTTATTTTTGGGTGTCAGCACAAGTGAGATATATTAAACAGTTTGGTCCAATGCTCTAGATATAACATGTCAGGTGTGAATCTTAAGTCTTTAAACTTTGATGTTTGTTGTCTATGCTCTCTAGACATACACCTTCATAGCAGTTACTCTGCCATCTTAGAGGGATTTTTTTCCCCTAAATTATGAATGAGGATGGATTGATCAAACATTTTAGTCAGTTTAAGTTGTGTAACTCATTGAAATTACGATGATTATTTTTATTTTTAAGTTTACTGTCAGCTAGGCTAGTGTACCTTTTCTCAGGTTACTTTTACAGGTTTGCAGTGTCAAGACAGAGTCACACCTTGTGCTGTTCTTACTTTAGGCTTAACAATTGAACGTTTCTGTATGACGGGAGGACAAAGCCCTATTGGTTACCTGACTGCATACCTTACAAACCTGTACCTCTCAGCAGACTCTGAAAAAGTGCAAGAAGCTATAGAAGCAGGTTTGAATTGACTTTCCTTATCTCTCTGTTTAGCTTGTTCAAAAATTAATATACTGTGTGTCTTTCACAGAAAGTAGTGCTGCTTCATCAAATGCAGAAAGGCACCACTTTGTACAGTGCAAGTTTACCGCTTATTTTTACTTAATCAAATAAAATCACATGATACTGTTCCTCTCTGACCCTTCAGGCTACTAATATGACAGCCAAATCACCCTACACCTTTCTGTCTTCTCCTATTCAACAAGAAAGGGATCTCCACCTCTATTCAACTTCTATTTGAATAGCCTCATCTTTTTCAATACGACTTAAAAAAACAACCTCTGTGTTTCATAAGAAGTTAAAAATAGCAAATAGCTTGATTGAGTGGTTTCCTTGGAATTGCCTGCTTTGTCTCATTTGCAGTACACCTTGGGGACTGTTCTTGTACATTCTTCCATGTGAAAATGGAAGGAAGAATGTCCAAGAAGTTTTGTCAATGGGACAGCTTCTATGCATTTGTGTTACAGAACAGCCATTACTAATTAGCTTTCATGATCATTTCCACTCACCACACATAAAGGTCACCACAAATAAGTTGTTGGAACCAAACTGCTGGTGGTTTAATGAATGACTTAGCAGGACTAACTGAGGTTCTCTGATCCATTTTCAGGCATTGCATCAGCTACGATGTTCACTGCCAACAAAGATGTTTCTTACTCGGATACACAGCTGAGGGTGGCATTTGATGGGGATGCTGTTATCTTTTCTGATGAATCAGAACAGATTGTCAAAGAGCAAGGATTAGATAGATTTTTTGAACATGAACAGCTGAATGAAAATAAGCCTCTTGCACAGGTTTGTATTTTCTTGAGTCAGTAAGTTTCCAAAAGATCTGATGACTTTCATTGCTGCTGTGTTTCTCCACTTTCCCCAGTGCGTATGTGTTCTTTGTGGAAGCTGAGTACCCAATTTATTTCCTTTTCAAGGATAGTCTTTAAAATGCATGTTTGACATAAAAAAGGCCACCATTGCAGTCCTTTCACCAGATCTCTCACTTCTCTGAGAGAACTGCATATATAAGACAGTGACTTACAATTGTATTTTAATGGTATTATTAGAAAAAGAAATACTAGTACTGATTTCCTGGATTATTTTTTTAATCAGACTGTGTAGGTAATGTTAATTTCTAACACTGAGATACTCTGGTTATTGAAACAGGTTACTTATTCCCAAGCAGAACTATGCCATTTGTCTAAAAAACACAAATATTTTAACATCAGCTTAAACTGAAGGATGAATTCTGCTATTGTTAAAAATAGTATAAATTCATAATAAAAGCTTGATTTATGAAAATACTGAATGGTACAATATATTGCAATTTGAAGAACCAAACTGTCATTTATTTCTTTTAATTGGAGTGTAGTATGGTCATTAATCCGTTTTTTGTGCAGGAGAAAGAATTGCAGCTCATGGTTCTTAGTAAAAAGAGTTCAGTATTTTTAAAGGAACACTAAAGACTATAGTAATAAGCTTATATTGTAAGAGATCGCCTTAGTGAGAATTATTTTCCCACTGATCATACCATGTAGGATTATGGTTTTAACTTTTTTCCAGTGTGTGAATTCCTAGTGAGGGTGCAGACCCATTTGGATATGTTACACAGAGAATTTGCAGAGTAGCATTAGGGAAAGGAATTCTGTGTGTAACTGGCAGTCTGGAAGAAAGCAAAAGAATGTTTTGGGGAACTGTGGACAAATACTAAATATGCTTCTGGTATTTTATACTCAGGGCCCTTTGAAGGGTTTTCTGGAAGACCTGGGGAAAATTCAGAAGAAGTTCTATGCAAAAAATGAACGATTAAATTGTCCTATAAGGACCTACCTGGTCACAGCCAGAAGTGCAGCGAGCTCTGGAGCCAGAGTGCTGAAGACTCTCCGTAGCTGGGGTCTGGAGATTGATGAGGCACTTTTCCTAGCAGGAGCTCCTAAAGGACCAATCCTAGTGAAAATCCGCCCTCACATTTTCTTTGATGACCAGATGTTCCACATTGAAGGAGCACAGAAATTAGGCACCATAGCTGCACACGTTCCCTATGGCGTTGCTCAGAAGTACAACAAATCTTCGTGACTGGATGACACCACTAATGATAAAGTTCTTAACTCAGCCAGCCTCTTAATAAACCAATAGTTATGTCTGAAAACCTCTACATATGTGTATTGTAAGCACTATGTTTAAAAATTCAACTTCTGGCTAGAACAGCCTTTAAAAGAAATATTTTTAATATAGGTAAATTTTTAATGGAGTTATTTTAATATAATTCTTAAGCAGTTTAGATTTTTTACCTGTCTAGATCTAACACTGTGGTTTTGATATTAGGAAGAGATTTGTACTGTTTTTATAGCTATTTTGAGAGACAGAACAGTTATATTTTCTCTAAAAAACTGTTGACGGGTTATTTATAAGAAAACTCATGCTGCAATGCTAGTTCTTGACAGTCATTTCTGAAGTTCACAAAAACACAGTTTACATGTAACTGTTTACCTGTTGTGGTTTGCTTGTTAAATATGTGATCAGTAGGTCTGTCACCACAAGGTTTCAGCTTCCAGTAAAACGTTAGCTTACTTGATCTTGTGTTTACACATTTTTCTATATTGTTTTCTTACCTTAATAAAGCTGGCTTTACAGAACATTGTCATTTTTCTATGCAGGGGTTTTAGAGATTTAGGGGTTCCTAGGTAGAGTTTGTGTAATCAGCATCCTCCTGATGTTTCGAACCAGAAGGGACCACTTTCAGCCAAATTTGAGAGAGAGCTGCTAGAGGTCTCACTTAGTCCCAGCAGATTTCACAGAGCTGGTAGAAATCTGAGATGCTGTATCTTGACTGGGACAAAGGCTGAAGCTTTAGAGCACACGTCGTAACAGCAGAGAACCCACCTGTTCTCTGTTGATGGAATAATTTGATGGAATAATACTGTTGATGGAATAATACTGTTGATGGAACTATTTGCTTCTTTAGCTAGATTTCCTTAGGATTTACAGCTGTTTCGTTATCTGAGTGAACTCAGTTTAGCAACCTCAAATGGGTTTCCAGGGGACAGGTGCCTGTTGCTACATGACTTCAAATTTACTCCATAGATCTATTCTACCTCTTTTATGCTCAGTTCCTGTGTATCAGTGTTATCTGTATAACTGATATCCAAATGACACCACTAACATCTGTCAGGTGGTGTTTGTTCTCTTTCTCTCCCTAGTGGAACAACTGTTCTTTTTTTTTTTGTTGCTGTATATTTATACCAGAAGAGACAAAACCAAAAGAATGTGGTCTGCAGTGGGAGTAGAAATGGTGAATCAGGCTTGTGATGATCTGTGGTTCTTCAGGGAATTCGGTCCAGAATCTCAGGTTAGCTTCTGAGAAAGTTTGGTTCCTCTGTCTGGATGAACTGTCTCGTTATTGCAGAAAGCTTCATTGCATTAATTATGTTTTCCCTCCCAGGAACACAGGCGATCATTTTAATGTTCTGGGTCCAAGCCACAAAGTTCTTTGGAAGCAAAGGCAAAAGCCCTGATCCTGCATGAAACACGAATAGAAACCATTGGAAAGGTTTTCACGTGTTCACACTAATATGTGTTGTTGATGGGATGCACTGCAGATTTCTGGTGTACTTGGAACTCCATAAATGCTAAGGGCTTTGTGCCCAAAATGTATCACATTTCTGAGCCCAGCCAGGAGGTGAGGAAGACATGAATAACTGAGGCCTGGTCATTGTCTTCCAGGATGGGATAGAATTACCTTGCCAAATGGATATTATGAAAAATGTTATTAGCAGATGTTTTTATGTGAGAGCTCAGAATCTGCAAGGAATTCAAAAATATTTCTTAGCTATGGAATATAAATTTTGTGTGTACCTTTACCACACAAGCATGGCTGCAAATTTCAGGAAGACTGGTCCTGCCTTGAAGCAGAACATGGATTAGCCATTCTTCATCCATGCATTGTTAGACCAGTAGGGATTGGGTGTGGGAAACATAAAGCTGGCACTTGACTCTCATTGAACAGAACAACTAAGTCTTGATACTGAAAAAGTCTAATGGGATCCTTGATCCCTGTAGGAGTCCAGAGGTGAGTCTCATGCCTGACAGGGTAAGCATGTAAATCAGTGAATAAACTGGAAGCTGAATTATTTGGTCTGTTATGTTTATCTTTATTTCCGATCAATCATGCACCTACAGCAAGAATGAAACCTACTGGCCAGGACATAGGAGCTTCCAGTTCTTGATCTGTACATGCAGTACTAGAGGACTCCCTCCTGCAGTGTCACTCCTGACAGCACTAAGGCACACATGAAAAGAGTTCACATATTAAATGTACACAGTAGAATTTACGTTCTTAGTCACAGAATTCAAATTGACATTAAAGTTCAGAAGTTGATGCTAAGGTCCACAATCGCTTCCTTTAAGTTAGTTGAGCAAAATATCCTTAGATATTTGTTCAGATTATACACTGCTTTTTAATTGTCAGGCAGCAGTCCCAGGCTCGATGGCTGCTTCTCTGCATATCCAGCTGGCAGCATGGTGGGTGAGTGGAGCCTCATTCGTTCATACAAGTGCCTTCCGGAGTAATCTGGATGTTTGGGGAGACTCAGGCTTGCCAAGCAGTCTCTGCCTGTTAAAATTATTTTCTTCTGCTCCAAGGCACAGCTTGGCTAGTGGACCGAAATAATCTTTTTCAAGGAAATTCTCTGAAATGGGATGGGAGCTGAGGGAAAGTGTTTTCTATTTTTGTAGACATAGAAGAGAATTGTCTCTTAATAACATTCCAGTCCACAAAGCAAAACAAACAACCAAACAACAACAAGAAAACTCAACAAAAAAATGTCTAGCTTCTCACGCTCATGAGAATACCATGAGTTTACGCCCTGGCACCTCATAACCCGGAGCCATTCACAGTTTAAACAACAGAAAGAGGGGAATAGAGGACTGTCCTGTATATCATTCAGTTTGCAACACTGTAAGACAGACTTACGAAAAAGAAACTGTCATCCCAGGCAAAACCTTGAAGAGGATTAATGATAACACAGATGAATTCTGTGTGGAAAAAGAATTTTATCAGGCAAAGCCAGTTTTTGTTCCCTTAGCTTCCAGGTTCCTGAACCACATCATAGTGAAGAGTCCAGGTAAGACAAATGGGCATGTCTCCTACTGCTACCAATCCCCATGGACAAAAATATTAGAAATGAGATTCTGAAGGTGACTTTGCTTTATTTTTATTTATTTTTTTTACAGAAGAACATATCCTCCACCAGCTACTAAGACATAATAAATCCATGTTCCCCAGTTCCTTCACACCTCTAAGACACCCTTGCAGTTTCCAGGCTAGCATGTCATGTCATGCATAGTTAAACAACCATCTAGAGGAGACAAAATATTTCAGATGAAAATTCAGAAATGGTCATCATCACATGTGTTCCAACACGTGTGATGGATCATGATCTGTTCTAAGGACTTGGGACTCAGAGGGCTTCTACACCCTGAAGAGGATCCTCTGCCAGATCCTGTAACTTTCATTGGCCTGCAGTATTGCTAAATGCAACCTCAGGTGCAATAATAGATGGGTAGAGAAATTGGTGAAGCAGATCAATGTCTTAGAATAAATAATAATTTCTAGTTATCCTGCTCAGGAGTATCTGGGAACAACATCTGAATGTCATCATCCCTGCTGATGAGCAGCTTCTGATCACTGTCACCCATGAGCTGCTTGCACTGAAGGCTGGACTGATGACCGACAAACCCAGGCAGGGTCCTCAAGGCAGTGACCTCTCCAACACATTCACGGTGTTCTGAAGTAGCAGGTATGTCAGAGGTGACTACCAGAGTCTCCACTGGCAGATGATGAATAGCAGATTCTTCACCTCCCACCAGGCGGATGTCTTACAGAACGAATCTCTTCCTCTAACAGGGTGTTTCCTGGTTCTCCTATTTTGATTGGGGACCACTGTTCCTTTCTCCTGGTCCTTGACTGCAGAGGTGGGGGTGGCTCCAACACTACCTAGTATATGATTTACTGTGAGAAGAGCATATGGAAGAACACCTCAAGATGGCTCTTACGCCATGTTAAGGATGCCAAAATCCATCTGCATCACACGCAGATGCAATGGTGTGGCCTGGCTAAAATACCCTTTGGTGTAACCATGATGCTCACAATGAAGAGCTGAGAACGAAGAGAGTTTTCTGTGGTGAAGACAAAGATAGAAGTCTCAGCAAATTCAGAGTGTTTAGATGTCACGCCTATACAGCCCTTAAGGTGCCTGAGAAGTGTGACAGGCAGCCAGAAAAGACATAAGGATACTCTCAGAAAAATCTGATCTGTTTCTGCAGCTGTAACATGAGCTGAAGTCATGAAACCTTAGACTAGACTGCAGCAATGTGACAACACTGCATGTAGCACCCACATGTGACAGCTCAGAGGAGGTTACTATTGCAGATGGTTATCACGTCCAGACAAGTCACAAGAAAGCTGATGAAAGGCTCCTGGTTTTCTTCTCGGGTTGCTTACTCGTTTCCCCAAACAGCCTCGACCTGCTGACCACACTCTTCCCGATACACCCCAAGATACCACTGGCCCCCTGGTCCCCAGGGCACACTGCCGGCTCGTGGTCAACTTGTCATCCACCAAGATTTCCAGGTCCTTCTCTGCAGAACTGCTATCTAGTAGGTCAGCTCCCAGCCTGTGCTAGGGTTAGTCCTCCCCAGGTATAGAACTCTACATTTGCCCTTGCTGAACCTCACTAGGTTTCTCTCCGCGCAACTCTCCAGCCTATCAAGGCTGAACGGCAGCACACCCTTCGTTCAGGCGTACCAGCCACTCCCCGCAGCTCCCTACGATCAGCAAACTCGCTGCGGGAACATTGCGCCACCGAGGAGCGCAGCGCAGGCTCCCTCAGCCCTGCCGG